>NC_067400.1:291042755-291372398 GCF_016432865.1 Antechinus flavipes | reverse complement strand
AAATCACATGACTCCTGAGAAGCCGAAACTGAGGCCTATAAGGCTTGATCTACTTTAGAATCTGTAAGTTCTTCACCTTTTCCCACACATTAGGAATGGAAGTGCAGACTACATCTTGCATCTTGCAGTATACACATATCTTACAGAAGAAAAGACAAAGCAATAAAGATAACTTTCTCAGAATCTTGTTGAATTGATGTTATATGGGGTATATGGTAGCTTCTAGATCGAAAGAAAAAGCCTAAAGAGAAGCTAGGTGATACAGTGAAAGGAGCATAGCCCTGGAATCAAGAGGACCTGAGTTCAAATTTGGCCTTAGACATTTGACAGTTACTAACTATGAGATCCTGGAGAAGTCACTGAATCTGGATTGCTTTGAAGACACACAGAGAGAAGAAACAGTTTAATTTAATGTAGGAAGGAAAAAGACAACTATAAAAAATTAATATAGATGGCATTTTATTAAGTTTTGATCTTGAAACAACAGACTCACCATAATAAGTCTGGGGTCCTAATTTCTTTTAATATTGTTTTAATACTGGATAATGTTTATTTGAAGAACTGTTGGTTCATGTAATTGATCTTTGAACTAGTTGAAAGGTTAATCAGGTCTGTGGTCAGTCAGGTTAGGAAAACAATAAGAGGAAATAATATCTTCAGAAAATATCTTCAACCCCCCTTCTGAGTTCATCTCTTCAAACCTCCCTATTGCTCCTATTTGGAATCAATTACATAATTAGAAGTACCATTCTAAATTGTCACACAAGCTTCAGGATACTCCTCTCCTGGTTGTCTTCTCTGCTATGTCTTTTATCCTATTTTACTATCAAACATCTAGAAAGAATAGTTTACAAGAGCACAACTTCTTCACTACATGAATATTTATCAATTTCTTGCAATCTGGTTTTTGACCCAACACAACTCAATGTTTATTGATTGAATGTGTATGTCTAGAAGCAAAAGAAACTTTCATGGTCAAACTGACATGCTAAAATAAAGAACATTTCTAAAACAAAGATATCCCTATTGTGGGAAAGTAGGTAATGTCAATGATTCCTAAATTTTTTGCAATTAGTAATAAATATATAGATATAGATATAAAATGAAGAGTAGAGGCAGTTTTTTCTTTTCTTCCCGAGGCTTCTTATTTTGAGAACTATCATTGTTGAGTTTTTTGTTTTGTTTTATTTCTTTGTCTCAGCTGCACTCAAAGGTCACTGAAGACCTCTTGATTGCTTAACTGATTTATTCTAAGTTGTTTCTTTTTAAGTTTATTTATTCTAACATTACTTTTTTTCTAAATTCATTCTTTAGCCTCCTTGAGGTGTACTAGAGAGCTTCTAAGGTCCTTTTTAGCTCTGAATATATGATCCTATGAAATTAACTAAAGGGAGAGGGGACATTTTCTTGTTTAGTATTCCCTTCACAATTTATCTTAAGTTTCAACTACTTTTGAATTACTACCACAAAGGGTGTTTGGTTCATTTGATTTTTTTTTTCCATTTCACAAATTCTGTTTTTAAAAAAGATGTTTTCTTTTTCCATTTTGCCAAACTATTCTTTAAGGAGTGATTTTCTTCAGACAATTTCTGTGTTTCCTTTTCCAGAGTTCTTGTTTCCCCAATTTTCTTTTAACTCTCTTTTAATATCCTTTTTGAATTCTTCCAAGAGAGCTTTTTGAGGAGACCAACTTATATCACCCTTTGAGACTTCATCTGAAGACGTTTTTGCCTTTAGTGTCCTCAGGGTTTGAGGTCTATTCTTTTCTGTCTCCATAAAAGCTAGCTATAGTCAGAGCTCTTTTTCCTTTTTGTTCATTTTTAAAGGTTGGGATCTGCCCTTAAGGCAAAGGAGAGATTGTCCCAAGCATTCTCTATAGGTGACACTGGCCTCATGCTACCCTGCCAGCTTCCTTTTGCCAGCTACCTCTGCTGGGTAAGCATGGCCAAGTCCCACTAGTTATGCTGAGGTTCAGAGGCTCACTATTTGCTTTCTATAGTTGTGTTGAAGGACTCACAGCTAGTCTGCTGATCCAATGGCTTCTGAATCAGAACAGACACTACTGTAATTTAGCCAAGAGCCTCCCTCTATACATGGAGGCCACTTCATCCTGGGTCTCTTTGTGCTGTGCCTGTGGCAATGCCTCTCTACCTAATTGAGACAGACCTTTCCTGAACTTTTTCCAAAATATCTTCTGCTGGAAATTTGTTATACTCCAAATATTTATGGGTTCTGTTATTCCAAAACCCATTCAGAGACTTAATCTGAGGAAAGAGCTCAAAGACCTGTCTACTCTCTGACATCTTGATTCTGCCCCCAACAGTCATTATTCTCAAAATAAGAAGCCTCATGAGAAAGAAAAAAAAAAGTAAAAAGAAAGAAAAAAAACTGTCTTTTCTTCACAAAATGTATTTTGTTAATATCTTTGATTTTCTTGGGATAAAAAAAAAAAGATTTTCTTAGGATATATGATCAGTAATGGGTCTGCTAAATGAAAGGGATGTACCTATTGTAATGGGCCAGAGTTCTGGAGAAATTCTTACAACAAAGTGTTAACTCAGTGGAATTGATAATACAATGGTTATCTAGTTTATCATGGTGATTAATAGTCCTCTAGTTACTTGTACTTAGTACTTGATGTAGTTCTACAAGATTCACACCTACGATGATATAATTATAATAGAGTATATAAGCTGGAACAGACTCAGCCAGAGAGATTCATTCCATCTCCCACCTTTGTGGTGGTTGTCCAGTCCTCCTTCATTTCTCCACTGAGACCAAGACTGGTCTGAAGGGCCTCTAGAAAGTTAGCCCAGCCCCAGGTAAGAAGACAATAAAGAATTTAGACTTCATTTCTGACTAGTCTCGTGGTGATTACTCTACTGAACAAAGGCTGGTCCAAAGGCCTCCAGAAAACTAACCAGAACACTACACCTATCATCCCACAAATGCTCCAATATTGACCATAACCATTTTTTATCCTTGCTGGTACATGGTATGAGGTGAAAATTGGGGGGGGGGGGTTGTTCTTGGTATTCTATATCTGTGGAATTTCCTTATAAATTTTGGATATAGGATTTTAGTTGCTGATATTTGATGAAAATATGTTTGATACTTAGTAATTCCTTTTCTAATTCTTATTTTCATTGATTTCATTCATGCAAAAACATTTTAATTTTGTGAAGTCAAATGTCCCATTTTATTTTCTCTTTTCTCCTTTATCCCTGATTTGATTAAGAATTCTCCCAAAGAAAAAAATTTGTATTCAAAATCCAAAATTTGAAACTCAAAATAGCAAAAGTGAATTTGAAGACTATCTTTACATATTATTGGGGAAAAAATAAAATATATTAACTTAGAGAGAGAGTTCTTCCTAAGCCATATTGATAAAAAAATACCTCAATTTGTTTTCTTTCTTTCTTTCTTTCTTTCTTTCTTTCTTTCTTTCTTTCTTTCTTTCTTTCTTTGTGATATGACTTTTATATTAAGATCACTTATCTCAGTTTATTGTGGAAGATAATATAAAATATTGGTCTAACCCTATTACTTCCAAAGAGCTTTTCAATATTCCTAGCAATTCATGTCAAAAAGGAATGCTGGCCACATAATTTATTGGATTTATAATCTACTGGGCTATTGTTTTCAACTGCTATTTTTTGCTTGTCTCCATAGTCATTTCTGTTCATTTATTTTTCATCTTTCTAAATCAATAGCAAAAAAAATTAATTACTGTTTTTTAATTAGTTTAAGGAATGGGAATGCTATGCTTCTTTCATTTGTGCTTTTTAATCATTATTTTTCCTTGGGATTCAAAACATTTTATTCTTCAAAAGGAATTTTGTTATTTTGGTTTGTTCTAAAAAGTATCATTTGAAGATCATGCTACGTTGTCAATGTAGTCTTTGACAGTGTGCCTCTGTTCTAAATGCCAGATGCGATATCTCTAAGATATCCAGTCTCTTGTATTTTTAACTGTTCCACTTGACATAGCAGTTGTACAACAATTACTTTCATAATTCTTGTTACTTCTTCCCAACCCCAGTTGTATTCCTGGAGTGTACTGTCCAGGTAAAAAACAGGAGTATATGAAGAAGATAAGTCTGCAAAAGTAGATGCTATAGATGAATAAGACAGTAAATGAGAGGGAAAAAAAGCATTAATTTTATGATCCAGATTATATATTCGATGAGAATTACAAATGACAGTCATGAAAAAAGTTTCACAGAAGATTTCTGATTTGATTTAAGCAAAAGGCTGAGTTACAAAAGAAACTAAGTAACCCAAGAAATGGCTCCATGTACTAAGTCTATGGTCCACAATGGATGCCAAAATAGGACCCAAAGTCACATTTAGTTCCTCCATAAAACTGGCCCATGTTTAGTTTGGGCATTCTATGTTACAATTTCTTAGCTTGCTACTTCATGCCCAGGCACTTTTGGGTCACTTTGTTGCTTTCTTACATTGTCAATTAAATGTTACTAAAGTGTTCAAAGATAGTTAAAAGATTATAAATCCTTACAGTGTTTCTTCCCAGAAACATTTTACAATTTTCAAGTGGACTGCTGAAGACAGAAATGTAAAATCTCAGGAGCAGGGTTGAACTTGAATCACTGTTTCTTAACCTAAATTCTACTACACATTGTTAAAATGGTTAAATTTTCCACTTCAAGTTGCTTTCTCATTCCAACCTCTGACAAAACCAAAACTAGGAATTCTGTCATTTGAGGCCAATTCAGTTGAGAGAGTTAGGAGAGTGTTCAACCATATTTATGGTTGAAGTCTTTAGACAAAGGTCACAAGATATGGGGATACCAAGAAATAAAAAGATGCAAGTATTTAAAGAGAAAAAAATTGATGGGATAGAGAAGACAGTGAACTATTTGCCAAATTTGTTGAGAAGGAAAATTACCTGGATGTCCATAAATGAGTGACAACTATAGTCTTGACAACATGGAATAAAGTTTAAAAGAGGAGAGACAGTAGTTGAGTGATGGGGGCAACAGGAATATGAAAGGAGCAGTGGGAAGAAAGACATATAGCAACTGCTCCTCTGGCCATATCTTTCAGGGGTTGTAGGAAAATCATATGATCACAGATTTAAAATTGGAAGGGACCCTACTAAAGGCCATCTATTCCAATCCTTTCATTTTATAGAAAGGAAACTGAGACTCATGAAAGTTAAATGATTTGTCCCTGATCACACAGGTGGTGATTAGCAAAACCAAGATTCTAATTCAGAGCCTATGAGTCCATATTGTGTTGTAACTATAAGCTTGGAGAGGGTGTCAAGAGATATGAGTTTGTTTGTTTTTCAAGAAGAAGGGTAGGATTCAATGAGCATCAGAAGATGGAAGCGAAAATAAAAAAGCTAGGGGAATGTCAGCTATGTAATTGTATTTCATGATCTAGAAGAGGCTCTGGCCTCACAGATCAGAGTTTATGGGAGAGGAGGTGTCTGACCTCATTAAAGTATCAGATTTTTTCTCTGAGTGTCTCTACTCAAAAGTAAAACTCCAGGGAAATCTCTTTAACAAAGTTTAGGTACAGCTTATGTCTGAAATCTTCCAAAATTAGGAGACTGCCAATGCTAAGCTTGGATATTGATGCCCTGTCACATTAAAGGGGCTGTGATGTTGTAGGCAACTGGTACACTTACAATACAGAGCCAGCCTGAGATACAGGTTTTTAATATCATCTTCCCCATTACTGGTCCCTTTGAATTATATGACACTACCTTTAAGAATTATTAAGGGACAATTAGGTGGTGAAGTAGATGAAGCACCAGCCCTGGAATCAGAAAGACTTGAATTCAAATGTGACTTCAGACATTTGACACTAGCTGTGTGACCCTGGGCAAATCATTTAATTCCATTTGCCTCAGTGTCAAAAAGAAAATTATAATAGCCTTCTTAAGTATCCATGGGCTACAATTTAATTCTGTTTACCTACCAAATGGATTACCTATGAAACCACTGTTTGTTTGATGCCCAATTCACACTATGAGGAATGAGATAAGTATCTATATAGGCATCAGATGCTAGGTGAAATGGATCAGGTTTTGGAGCTCTACTTTATCCTGAGGTATTCTTTTCAGCTGATCTACATGTGGGAAGAACTAGAGTTTTTGTAGCAGTTTTTAAATAGAAGCAAAAATTCTTCCTCAGCTTTTACCAAGTAATTATCCCACCCAAAGAGGTGCTCTTCCTTTAGCAAGCTTTCCTAGATACAAACAAGAGTCTCTTCTGAGGAGCACCAGTTAAAGATGCTGACCAAAATGATGAGAGCCCAACTACACTAGCTTTAATGTGGATGGCTCATCTGTTCTACAACCCATGAATTCCCAAAGGGATGTTTGGCCTTTGCGCTTGATTTATGGCTGAGACCCTTATTTTATTCATTTATTTTTTTTTTAATTATAGCTTTTTATTTACAAGTTATATGCATGGGTAATTTTACAGCAGTGACAATTGCCAAACCCTTTGTTCCAATTTTTCCCTTCCTTCCCCTCACCCCCTCTCCCAGATGCCAAGTTGACCAACACATGTTAAATATGTTAAAGTATAAATTAAATACAATTATTAGTATACATGTCCAAATAGTTATTTTGCTGTACAAAAAGAATCAGACTTTGAAATAGTGTACAATTAGCCTGTGAAGGAAATCAAAAATGCAGGCGGACAAAAATAGAGGGATTGAGAATGCTATGTAGTGGTTCATAGTCATCTCCCAGAGTTCTTTCACTGGGTGTAGCTGGTTCAGTTCATTACTGCTCTATTGGAACTGATTTGGTTCATCTCATTGCTGAAGATGGCTATGTACATCAGAATCGATCATCCTATAGTATTGTTGTTGAAGTATATAATGATCTCCTGGTCCTGCTCATTTCGCTCAGCATCAGTTCATGTAAGTAAGACCCTTATTTTTAATTCCCATGGAGGACTGAGTCCATCTTAAAACAAAAGAAACCCATTTTCTCTTGTCTGCTCCCAGAATCTTTTTTTTCCTTTTGACTTTTGGTTGAAGGTAGTGAGGTTTTTTGGTATTAATAAACAGTTTATACATAAGCTCTGAGTAGATCTTCTGTTTTCTGACTGTATCTTGAGCTCTAAGATACCAATCTTCCCTCCTTTCATGCCTCAGCTTCACTAGAAAAAAAATTGCCAAAATTATTTACGAAGAATCAACATGTACCTACTATTGACAAAGTCTATTCCTTCTAACTGCTTTCACATCTCTAGATGTAATATATCCACATCACTAGATACTTTATTTATAATCCTGCCTGTGTGTTCACTAAATAGTAACACATGTAACTTCTGATGTGTCTAATCCTGAGCTTGTTTGGGCTGAGACTAATGCTCTCTGAAAAATAACTGTTGCCCATATCCTGGTTAGCAATAAGTAGTCATTCAATTTCTTATCTTAAGCAAACTATAGGATTAGCTCACATAAAAGTATTCAATTCATAATATGAGCATCAGGTATGGAATAGTTTTTATTTTTTCTATCACCACTGCATACATACAAACACACACACACACACACACACACACACACACACACACACAAAGGATGCCAAAGCATACTTGAGCAAATATAGGAAACATGAAATGCTTAAATAGCCCATCATTTTCATTATATTCCCCTAGAAGATAAAGAAACTTGTTCGATAGATATTTCATATTCACTTTAGACTGTACAGCTCATATCATTTTATTGTAGGCAATTTACTAGTAAGGTCAAGATCCCCTTGTCAGAAAGGATCATGGCTTTCTTTTATCCTAGAATCATAGATTTAGAGCTTTTCTCAAAAGCTATTTAATCCAATCCTCTCAATGTATTTAAAAAGAAACTTGGTCCCAGAAAAATGATTGGAATCAGAGGGTGATTCTGGCAATAGTCTTCTTTGAAAAGTACATGGTTATGAAAACAAACTCCTTCTGTTCAGCTGATGTCTGAGTCTTAAACTCAGTAATTCTTAATTTATAAGGCAATTTCGAAGGCCAGAAACATCAATTTCTCAGGATAACATATCACTGATTTGTGATCATAAAAGGAATTAGAAAGGCTGAAAAAAGTAAACAGAATTTGGAGATCTATGGACTCTATATTGAATCTTAATAGAAACAGATATTTCCCTTTGACATGGACTTGTGCTGACATTAGCAGCTCAGCAAAAAGAAATTCTTTCTCCCTTCTCCTACCCACTTCTTTCTACCCTTAATGAAAGTTCAAGGGAGGGAAACTATAAAAAGAAATAGTCCAAAAGAGACAGAGTTCTTTTATATCTTACTCTCATAAACCACAGAAAGAGAGATTCCTCAGACAAAAGTTCACCATACTTTACTTTTTAAAAAATAGCATTATTTTCTTTTTTCAATTACATATAAAGATAGTTTTCAATATTCATTTTTTAAAGATCTTTAGTTATACATTTTTCTCCCTCTTTTCCTCTCTTCCCTCTTTTCTTCCCAAGATGGCAAGCAACTTGATATCCTCTTCCTTGACTTTCAGTTGACAGTCTTCAGGAGGCAGACCTCAGTTACTAGAGTCCCTTTGGGAATTTCCCATGTCAATTCACCCAGATGCTACAGGAGGAGCATGCAGTTCTATGGGAGATGCCTTCCATCTGGCAAAAGTCCTTGTAATCTCCTCCTGCAGATTGAAGGGATTTATTAAATCAAGCAGGGGTACTCCTGGGAAGTGGGGTGATTCTTGGAACAAGCAAGTACCATCAAACAAAATGAATCTACAAAGAGGCTGTGTCCAAAAAAGTACATCTTTTTGTCACTTGTATTCATCACCTCTCAGGAGACAACTAATAAATTTCATCATCTGGGATCCTTTGGAGACCATTAAAACAGTGTTTAAATATATAGAAGAGAACAAAAGAAATTTCAGAAGGAAGCACTAATAGTACCATTTTGAAAGTAATATGTAAAATTTATTTTATACTTTTTAAAGTAAGCTTTATGAAATGAAGACTCGTGGTTTCATAGAGCATACTTTTTTGTGTTCTGCTATGAATATAGAAACTCTTTTTTGGTGATTAATTTCAAAATAAAAAAAATAAAAATTTTACAGTCAGAGAAAGAAAATGTGACAGTAATATAGTTTTATGATACATAAAAATGAGTACAATATAATCATAGAATACAAGCTTTATGAATTAAGCTTTGGATAATAAAAGTTTTGAATACCTGATAAAAATGTACTATGACTCCCCTCAACTTCTCCAACTGGATGCTTGGAAAAACTGAATACTAAGGTTGGTTCTTCCAGCTTTAAAATTCTGATTACTTTTGAACAGCAAGAATATTTATTCATCCTATTGTTAAGATATCACTGAATAGAGCAAATGGATTTGTAGAAAGAGACAAATTGAAAGAATAATGGATAGAAGATACCATTTATTCTATTATAGGAATTTAGAAGTTTAGAGAATCCAAACAAAAGCAACAGGCAGGGAAGGGAGTCAAGTATGATTGTGCCATTGTTCCCCAGGAGAGCTATTTGTTCCTTTGCCATTTCCTTCCATTCCTATTCAAAAAGCAGTGATTAAAGATCTGGTATGGCATTTCCTAAAGAGTGTTAACTTTAGAAGTTAAAACTTCAATCTATTTTATTCCTCAAATATTTGATTTGAAATTTTTGTATTATGGGAAATTAACATTGAAGAAAAGTAATAAGCCTGGCAAAATCTATTATCTGGGCCACAATTTAAGATGATTATGGAAGCAATTATCCACTAGCCATCTGTGAATAAGAGTTAAATATGAGTAGGTCCAATGAGGCTTGCATAGATCTCTTCTAAAGCACCAATTTTTTTTAGTATTATAGATTTTTTTTTTACAAAACATATGCATGGGTAATTTTTCAGCATTGACCCTTGCAAAACCTTCCTATTTTTCCCCTCCATCCCTCCACCCCCTCTCCTAGATGGCAGGTAGTCCAATACATGTTAAATGTGTTAAAATATATATTAAATCCAACATATGTATACATATTTATATAGTTGTCTTGCTTCACAAGAAAAATCAGATCTAGAAAGAAAGAAAGAAAAAACCTGAGAAGAAAAACAAAAATGCAAGCAACAATAACAGAAAGAGTGGAAATACTATGTTTTAAAGCACTAATTCTTAACAAAATCTTGTCCCTGGGCCAAATGGCAGTCCATAACTATATCTGAGCTAGTCAGTACTTTGTAATAGAAAGAATCAGTCAATACAATTTTTTCATTTGATTTCTTTGTACATTTTTTAAAAGGCCAAGAAGTGAAAATGTGGCTAAATATTCCAAGGATAAATATACTTTTATTTTGCAGTTCCCTTGGAATTTTAAGTATTGGAAATTTTCCCTTTTGATAGTAAAAACTATGCAGAGGAAGAAAGGCATCTAGGTGACACAGTGCCAAGCCTGGAGTCAGAAATATTCATCTTTTTTAGTTTAAATCTGTCCTCAGATACTAGCTGTGTGACACTGGGAAAGTCACTAAAAATAATTTGCCTCAGCTTCCTTATGTATAAAATGAGCTGGAGAAGGAAATGTCAAATTATTCCAATATCCTTGCTGAGAAAACTCCTAATTAGAGTTGCAAAGAGGGCAACATAACTAAACCACAAAAACAAAATGCAGAAGAAAACTTTAAGTAATTTCACTTATTAACTTATGTCATCTTTTCAAAATCTCCCATAAAAGTGCCACCTAAAAAAAATCTGTGAAACCCATGAAAGTTTATGCTTCTTGAGTTGGTCGAAGATGCTTATTAGCCAAATGGGTATTTGATAAAGCTCTGATTAACTTTATGTTTAATCCAGGGCTAAAATCTGGGTCTCAGACTTTCCTTACTGGTAGAGAAAATGATTACTTATAGTTCCTTTTGGCTCACAAGGTAGAGCTATAGAGATCTGGGGAAAAAGAGAATTCTTCTTCCAGTTTCAAGAGAGAATACATATGATCCTTGAGGAGAAAAAAAAAAAAAAAAAAAAAACTATGGGAAGAAGCAGACATTTAGAAAAGTTGACACCTCAAGCATATCTCTAATTTCAGCCTACCTAACTAGAGACTTTGGAAAAATTTCCTGTGGGTGAGACTGCATACTCTATGCTCTTTTTGTCTCTTTCTCTCTTTGTCTATCTGTTTGTCTGTCTGTTTCTTTGTTAAACTGAAGATAGCTCACCCTTCTACTCCCTCAGTGAGAGAGCATTCTCTCTATTTTGTCTGTTATATTTTCATCTGTATAACTTCTCTGATTTCTGTTTACTATTTATCTGCTTGAGTGAAAGAATTTAATCACTATTCATTGTATGTGATCATCTTGTGTAATGAGCATTTGGTGGGAGTCAAGGCTTTAGATGTAGCTTGGGATATACACATGGAAAATTCAGCAACATGTAAAGCTGTGTTTCTTTCCACAATTCAAATTGTTAGTGGACCAATGAATACTATTACTCTTTGACCTGAAGGAGGTTATTGATTATACCAAAAGACCTAATTCTATGGAAATATTCATGACAGCATTATTTGTAATAATAAAAAATCAGAAATAAACCATAAACCCCATATACCATAATTGTATATTCTTGTTCATAAAGAATGAGAAATATAAAAAATCCAACAGTAACAAAAATCTGATTAAAAATATTCTATAGCATTGGTACTGAAAAAAGTATATACAGAAGTGTAAGATTGCCTTGAAAACAAAAACAAAAATAGAATTGTAAAAGGAATCATAAGAGGATGTAGCATCTATGCCACCTGCTGGGAGCAGCAAAAAAAAAAAAAAAAAGAGAGGAGCAACTAACAATGAGGAATTAAAAAGGAATTTAGAGACTACATAATCCAATCATATCTATCATTCCTCTGCTTGAGAATCATTAGGGATCTATTACTTACATGGTAAAATATAAACTCTTCAGTCTAGTATTTTAGAGATTTCACAATATGATTCTAACCTATAAAAGTGATTTTCCTAAGCTAAAAGTTTGACCATGCCATTTCCTCCCTTTCCTATTCAATAAACTTCCTTGTGGACCTAAATATAAATATATGTTTATATATAAAATATATATATATATGCTTGTTTTTACATGTGAAAATAAATATGTGTAGATTTAATAAAAATTATTTTTTGTATTTTAAAGTTTTTCATATTCTGTCCCCTTCCTACTTTTCCAAGTCTTCTTATATTTTACTCCTCTCCACACATTGTACAGTACAAATATAACTGGCTTACCTGCCACTTCTGACACCATTCTTTTATTTTGTTTTGATTGTTTCCTGTACTTCAAACTTTCTACCTCCTCATCTCTACTTTTTTGAAATAATAGTTTTGTTGTGCCACAGTTCCTTTTATTGTCCTGCCTCGATTTCCCTGAATTGTTCTGCCTCAATTTCTAATTGTTCTGCTCAATCCTGCAAAACCACCCCTACATGTTAATCATCAGAATATTTCATAAGGATATAAGATCTTATATTTTAGAATGTCAGCATGCCTCTCCTCATCCCAATCTATCAGAATAACAGATAATGTTTTATCAGATACCTCTCCCCATCTCCAGTGCCTCACCCCATTATGTCATCCCCCATCTCCTGTGCCTCCCCCGCACCCTGTCAGAGTTTCATCCCCTCTCTTAGCACTCTGACTCCACTCCTGCCTCAATCTACCCCCTGTGTCTGAGCCACGTGTATATATGTCATTGAGAACTCACATTGTTTGCTGGTTCTTGGAGATAATAATCTCATTCAACCCTGGGACCAAACCATGGATCCATTTAATCCCAATAAATCTCTCTCTTTCAAATAAATTATTAAATACTCTCTAATCTCTATCTTGCCTCAATTTCTCAGGCATTACAGTTTTCTTCAAAGCTCAGTTCATGTGCTTCTTTCCACATGATGCCTTTCTTGATTCTCTTGCTGCCAATACCTCAAATCTAATTTGTTTTATTTTGTATACATTCTTGTAATACATTTTCTGTAAGTACTCTTTCAACTCTGTATTTATACTAACAGCTTGGGTCCCCAGATGTAGGTCCCCTACATCTCCTCTCAGAATTCAGGGTTGGCCCATAGAATTTGGGGAGTTTTTTCATGCTATTCTTTATGAGCCTCCACTGATGTGCTTCCTCCCTGATTACTAGTTTATACTAACTAGCTAGACTTAGTTTTAGAAAGGGACATTTACTAAGGAAGTATAGTAAGAACAATGGGAAGGAAACATTTTCTCCCAAGGTCTGTGACACATTCTCCCTCCAGGACTTAATAAGAGTTCAGAGGAAAACAGATCCAAACTTAGAGCACATATGACAAAGAGGGACCCAGGTTTCTGGAAACCCTTTTCTTTCTTTTGTGGGAATACTCATAAGGTCCCTCTTGGGCACATTGTAGCTTTTGTTATGGAGTTCCTACAGGACCTAGAATCTGACTTTCCTTATTATATCTAATCTCTTCTTGACCTTCAAAGCAGACATCTCCAACTACTGCTGTTCTGAGGAAACTTCTAGGATGCCAATGGTGACATAGGAAGTCCAAAATCCTCCTGATTCTTCAAAGTTTGCAAGGTCCTCTTCCAGCAAAAGGGATGGACATAAACCATGGCTGAATCTGAAGTACTCTCCTTTACTCTATCCCAAAGCAATTCCTTCTCAGGGGCTTAACTGATAACCTCTCCTAAGCTTCCAGATTCTCAAAACTCAATTCAAAGTCTAAGACATATTATTAACTTAGTTAAGATATCAGAATACAGCATTTTATCACTTACTTTCAGTAGGATGGAGTAATTGACTTATTCAATGACTACATTACATTTTACATGTACTTTATATAGTTGTTAACTTAGAATATAAGCTTTTAGGGCAGAGAGTATTTTACTTTTGTTTTTGTACCTTCGGTTCTCAGCACAGTGCTGGGGGGCACACAGTAAGTACTTAACAAATGTTTGTTGATTGATACTTTTATAGATTTATTTCACATTATTGTCCCTCATGTACTACACATTCCAAACTAATCCATATTCTATTTCTGAACCTCAGAATTATTATATTCCCCAACTTCAAGCTTTTGTATATTCTCCCATGCCTAGAGTGGTATTCTTACTCACTTCAGTCTCTTGTAATCCCTAGCTGCCTTTAAGACTCAATTTGAAGAGGCAGGTGTAACGACAGAGAAACTGAGGTAGGATAGAGATTAGAGAACAATTTAATAACTTATTAAATGGAGAGATTTACTGGGACCAAATGGATCTATGGTTTGGTCTCAGGACTAAATGAAACTATCATCTCCAAGCATCCAGCAGTGAATGTCAGATACAAGATTCTTTTATAAGGTTACAAGAACAATGACACAATGAGGGAGATACCTGACCTAATGGGGGGAGGAACCTAGCAGGAGGATGACATAATGGAGATACTGGAGAGCTCCTGATATTCTAAAATGGATAAAGACCTTTATCCCATCAAACATTAAGAGGAAATGATTATAGCCTAAAGTCTAAGATATAAGACCTTTATCCTACCATTAAGAGGGAATGGTTATAACCTGAGGCAGAGTAACTGAATAGGACAATTAGGGAAACTGGGTCAGGACATTAAAAGGGAACTGTGGCATAACAGAGGGAAACTTTCCTTTACTGAAGCTGTGTTCCCTTTTAGATTATCACTCTGAAGCTGTGTTCCCTTTAAGATTATCACTAAATTGTGTCGTGTCCCTTTTCTGATCTCAGAGATCAGGATCTCCAAGGTTCCAAGGAGTTTCTCAGGATGAGAGAAGCAAACACTATTCAAGGGCAAATCAACTCCCATTGATTTTTTTTTTTTTGAAATTCTTATTCAATTGAGAAATCCTGGTCTGATCAGCTAGGGCTGTCCCAGCTCCCAGCAAGATGCCCATATAACAGCTTCCTTAGGCTCAACTCCTTGCAGAAGGGATAAGCAATTTGCTAGGACCCTTCTGCTCCCTAAGAAAGCATTCTCAGTGCCAAATTCCATTTTCCTAATAAGTCTCTGCCACTATAGAAGTCAGTCTCTTAACAAACTGATTTCTATTCAGCAATAAACTTTCATTGTGCAATTAATAATTCAGAAATAAGTGAATTCTTTCACTTTAATACTTGCAGCCCATTAAAGGGGGATTTTAACAACTCTCTTATTGCCACTAACCTCATCATCACCAGGAATTGAGGGGATTCAAACCTCATCAAATTCATGTGCCACCTCCTATTAGAAACCTTTCCTGAAGAAATTCCAGTTGTTAATGCTCACTTTTACCTCAGATTATCTGTGTCCTTTGTGATTCAAAGTACTACAGATTCTGCATTCATGCAATTTGGGTACAACCTCAGGGATTGATTTCTTATATGCTAACACAAATATTGCTCTGGAAAACCTCAAAATAGGCCCTTTTGGGTTTCCACAAACATGAGCAGTAGGATTCTCCCTCCTCTCCCAATCATACAAATATGTAAGATAGCAAATGCATATCAGATAAAGGACCTCCCTCCTTCATACACGTACTTAAGAAATTAAATCCATATCAGATGAAGGACCTTTATTTAACAGAACAGGGGAAGTGCAAAGAACTCATAAGAGCCCATGATACAGAAAATAATAAAATGTTAATAGTTGGAAGGGAAGGAGGATGAAAGGAATAAACATTAATATAGTATCTACTATGTTCTGGGCACTGTACTAAACACTTTACAAATATTAATTCTCACAACAACTCAGTGAGGTATGTGTTATTTTTATCCCCATTTTGCAGTTAAAAAAACAGAAGCAAATCGATATTAAGTGGCATGCTCAGAGTCACACAGCTAATACATAGATGAGGCCAGATCTGAATTCAAGTCTTCTTGACCCCAAACCTAGTATTCTAGCTATTGTGCAATCTATCTGCTTCTTCATGACTTCCATCTGATTCTGTATCCTCCAGACATCCAGAAACAAAATTCTGAAGGACTTAAATCCATTGAGCTTTGGAATTCTGATCGTAGGACCAAGCCTTCTCAATTAATGAATATATGAATGCAAATTCAAGAGGTCCAGTATATATAGCTGGCCTCAGCATGCTTCAAATCCCATCTGCCCCACCATTTTCTTGACACCTGGTCCACTACTGTTTGTGTAGCAAGCCCTTCATTCCCAATATGCTCTTGTTGTTCCATCTTTTGGTCTGAGTAGTGTTATCAAATGATACCATTTCTTCTAGAAAGGCTATTTCAATCAATTCTCCACTTGTCATTTTTGTGACTTCTTAGAGCAAAGCACCCTTCCTTCCCTGGTCTCAACTCCCCTATAAGTGTTATACCCCTTTATTAGAATGTAAACTTCTTTAGGGCATTAACTGTTTTGCTTTTAATTTGTATATCCAATGATTAATGCAAAGTAAGCACTAATGGATGTTTTTCATTCATTCAAATGCCCCTTGAAAAGGAATTAAATTTGGCTTGCCAATGAGGCAACACCCTGGTATTTCTCTCCTCTCAGGGCTTTACAATTACTCTCAGAATTGTAGTGCCATCCTGTAGTTTTTGGACTCCCTCAGAAAGAGCTGCTAGATATGTAATTTCATTTCCATCAAACCTGTATCAAATCCAATTTTTTTTTTTTTGCCTCTTTTTGTATCTCTAGGACTTAGCACAGTGCCTGGCAACAGAAGACTCTTAATAAATACTTATTGACTGACTTACTAAATTACTTACATTAACATTGGGACAATCTCTTCTTTCCTCTTGATGAGAGTAAAATTCTGCTTGATCTGAGTCATTCCTGTAAAATTATGTAAAATCACCAACAAAATGTCTCCTTTGATCTACAAACCCAAAAGGTTTTGCATCTTCTGGAGCAAGATAAGCTTTTTGGAGGAAGCCACCACCCGGGGAAAGATTTCACATCCACTTAAGACTTCCCTTAGACTCATGCATAAAATGAATCTTCAGAAAATGTCTCTTTGCAGATCACTTCTCTTTTTAAAATTATATGCCCACCAAAAAAGTCCCTCTTGGTGTTTTCTTTAAGAATAAAGCTTTTTACCATAGCCTTTGGGTTTAGTGAAATTCCTTCACCCTTCTTGGACAGCTGACCTTTACCCATTCCTGTCTCACCTCTTCTTTCTGTACTCTCAGCCCTCATCACTCTCACTTATGTTATGACTTGTCCTTTTGGTGCTCTTTTAGTCCCCTTAATGCAAAGTCATGTGGATAATCTTTCTCCAAAAGGCACATCACTTTGTAGAGAATCTCCAAATTCTCAAATCCCACAGCTTAAACTACCTAAGTAACCTACACTGTTAGTTAAAAGGCTAGTTTCCAGTAGCATACTACTTAGAAAATTTGTATTTCCCCCCCTCTATGAGAGACATTGTGATCTGGGAACATTTTCCATGAATTTTCCTCAGGGATAATGTGGGCAAGCACATATCTGCTTTAGCCATGTACTTCTGCAGAACAAGAACATTCTATTACAGCCCATATGCTCCTGCAATTTATTGGGCTGGGAAAGTCCACTCGTCATTGTCCAATGTTTGATACAACCTCAAAAGGAATGCAGAAAGCAGCTATGAACTCCACTCAAGCCATAGGCATAATGTGGTTTGTCCTGTGTTTTGCAGAAACGCAGCTGTATTGATTCCTGAAGAGGGAAGGTGTAAACACATCTGTTTACAGGACATCTCAAAGAGATGGCCCCACTTAGAATGAATGAATAAGTATTCCATCAGTAAGTGTTTTACTATATGCCAAGCATCATTCTAAGTGCTGGGGTTACAAAGAGAAAATCAAGACAGTCTTTATCCCTAAATAGTTAATATTCTGCCAGGGAGTGATAATATGAGAAGTAAAATTGTAAGGTTTTGTTTTCACAGTTGAAAAGTTTCTGGAAAAAAAAGATTCTAGGAAGAGTAGAATAGGCTGATAATTTCAAGCTCTCCCAATTTCCCTTACAAATACAATAAATTTGTGCCTCAGAGCAAACATAGACTAATGAAAAATCAAGAAGACTTCCAGATACAACCCTAGAAGATCTGAAGAAAGACCCTGCGCCAGTATTAATCTATCTGAAGTGCAAACACTTCCAGGCTAGCTCCAGGCCAAGTGGGGATCCCTCTGACTAGGTGGATGTGGGCGAAGCCTTAGCAGCAACCACAAACACTTGCATCTCCTGGACTTTTTGTCAAGTGGAGGTTTGAGTTGGGGAAGATTGAGTGAA
Source organism: Antechinus flavipes (assembly GCF_016432865.1). NCBI lineage: Eukaryota > Metazoa > Chordata > Mammalia > Dasyuromorphia > Dasyuridae > Antechinus > Antechinus flavipes. The sequence continues at coordinate 291,354,195 of NC_067400.1, read as the reverse complement.
TCTCTGCTGACTGGGAACACCAGGCCCAACTGAGATACTGCCTTGGGTGAGAGAGAACCAGCATCCTCTGAAGGCAGAAGCAGCAGGGCAGGGATGCTGATGGCTGTGGATACTTGCAGGAGGATGGAGCTCTTGGTTTGGGATTTCCAGTCAGAGGGGGCAAGCTGAAGGGAAGCTTGAAGCATTAACTCCTCCACCTCATGATTATGTTGAGGTGTGAGAAATGAGGGTGAGAAATACCTAACAGCAACAGAGTCCTCAGGCCAGTTTTGAATTCCCAGTCCGGATTTATAGGTGAGGTTTTTGGCCAAAAAAAAAAAAAAGCTTATTACACTGAGAAACAACTTCCTCAGTGGACCAGATCTTTAAAGCAATTAGCAAGAGTTTGGGATACAGCCTTTGATTATATTAGGTTTCTATGGTTTGCAGCAAGGGAGCAATTAGGGGCTAATTTTCAATTCAATATGGTGTGGTGATTATACCCCAGGCCAAGCTGATTATCAAATCAATTGGGAATGGGAGATTCTCTTGGGAACCAGATAGCTTTCCCAAGGGAGATTCCCCAGGCCAGGTGGCTCATCCTCCACAAAGAACAGGGACATCCAGAGTCATTATATCAATTAGAGGTGGTTACACTAATAACTCTTATTAAAAAAAAAATGAACTGCCAAAGAAAGAACCCCACCATTGAAACATATTATAGGAATAGGGAAGAGCTGGGTTCATCTTCAGAGGAGGACACTAAAATAAAAAGAGCTTTTTCTACCCTAAATAGTAAAATGAAATGGCTCCCCACTTAGAGAGAATCTATAGAAGAGCTCAAAAATGAATTTAAAAATCAAATGAGAGACACTGAGGAAAAATTAAAGAAAAATAAAAACCACCCAAGAAAAACATTATGAAAAAAGAGTTAACTCTAAAAGGATGTATAGAATCTCAAAGATTAAAATAATTATTTGAAAATTAGAATTGGGCAAGGGGAAGCCAGTGAAACTATGAGAGACCAAGAAATAACAAAATTGATTATTTCCTATTTGGGGAAATAGAATAAAATGTGAAACATCTTATAAGGAAAATGACAGATCTGGAGAACAAACTCTTATGCCAGTTTCCTTTTAATGTTCTGATTCAGTTTCCCCGAATTGTTCTTCCTCAGTTTGCCTAAATTATTCTGCCTCAGTTCCTTCAATTGTTCTGCCTCAGTCCCCCTGGTTGCAACTTCCCTTCCTAACTATTAGGACTGATATAAATTAGGGCTGAGAGGCCTGACCACTAGCATTCCATAGAGCCATAAACTGCAGATGGTTAGTCTCAGATGTGGGGAGGTAGTACCTCCTATCTCAGTCTGAGTGGCTCTTAGCCCTCCCAATTTATCAGGATTTATGACTTTTCCTTACCTGCCAGAACCAAATTATGGTCCATTCCTGGAAGTTCCACTCACCAGAGTTCTAATCTCACCCTGCTTTGTTCCCCTATAAGAATCCCTGGAATCCATCACTTGCTGCTGGATGCTTTGAGACATGAGTTCATTTCAGCTGCTAGGGGTAACATGGATCCTGTTTTGCCCCCAGCACAATCTCTCCCTCTCTCTAATCTCTATATTGCCTCAGTTTCTCCAGCATTACAAAATCAAGAGAAAATATAAGAATAATTAGACTGCCAAAAAGTTGTGACCAAAAAGAGAACCTTAACACAATAATGTAGGAAGTAATCCAAGAAAATTGTCCTGGAATGATAGAACATGAGGGGAAAGTAGAAATAGAAAAAATCCACTAATTTCCACCTTAAAGAGATTTTTTATGGAAAACACACAGGAATATAATTGCCCAATTTCAAAACTCCCAGATCAAAGAGAAAATTTTGCAAGAAATAAGGAAAAAAAAAAAACAGTTCATATACACTGGAGCTACAATTAGAATTGTACAAGACTTATCAGCAACTACAATTAAAGACTGCAGGTCCTGGAATTATATCTATTGACATTCAAAAGAATTAATCCTGTGGCTAAAAATAGCATATCCAGCAAAATTATCTATAATTTTAAATGAGAAAAAATGGATCATAATCCTTTGAGGTGTCAAAAACACAATACACAGAAGCCCAAACCAGTAGTTATATTTTATAATCTCACCCTGCCTTGTCATCCCTTCCCCAGAATTTCCACTGGAGGAGATCCTGCCAAAATCTAATATTGCATGGCAATTCCATTATATATACTCCTTGATATATTTCCATATTCCTCCTTTCCCTTGCCACATCATCATATGTTCTGTTAATGAAGTTCTAATTTTATGTAGGGTGTGTGGCTTTTATATACTTGAGGCTTATTAAAAATGTTCAATTAAAAATTTTGCTTGCCCCAGGCAAAAGCCCAAGTCATTTGCACTCAACCAGTACCTGCTCTTACATCTGTTGATTTAAGACATTTTTAATTCTTGGGGCAGCTAAGTAGTGCAAAAGTCAGGAGGACCTGAGTTCAAATTTGGCTCAGACACTTAACACTTCCTAGCTCTGTGACCCTGGGCAAGTCACTTAACCCCAATTGCTTAAAAAAAAATGCATTCCTTAATTCTCTTCAGCTAGAAAGTACTTCCCCTAAAGTTTACATCCCATTCTTTTTAACCATGGCAATCAAAAGGGAGTCTGTGAAACTATGAAATTTTTTTCTTTAATTAATTATTTACTATTTTTATGCTTAAGAATCTGTATAAAATATATGAAATATTCAATCATGAAGCAAGAAACTAATCCACACTTTTTGCTATTTGAAGCATTGTTACTTGACAACTCAGTTGATTAAAAAAAAAAGACAATTAATAGAATACTTTTATCCTATATACTGGCTCCTTATTAAAATTTTTGCAATTTAACCAAATTACCAATTCTCTCTAGCATATGGAAATAAGCCAAAACAAATATGATCAACAGGGCTTATATACTTGTAAGAACAAACATAAATGACTTACTACTTGTATTTCAACATAATACTTTCATTTTTTTATGCAACATAACATTTTATTTTCTTCCTTCCTTGCCTTCCTTTCTTCTTGCCTTCCTTCCTCCCTCCCTCCCTATCTTTCTTTCTTTCTTTCTGATTTCCTTCCTTCCTTTCTTTTAAAAATGAGAACAGCTTGTTGGCATAGTAGACAGGAGATTGGACCTAGTTTCAGAAAGACATAAATTTAAATCTGACCTCAGACACTGCCTAGACAAGTCACCTAACATCTCTTTGCCTCTATTTTCTCATTTGTAAAATAGGAATAATAATAGTATCTGCCTCTCAAAGTTGTTGTGATGATCAAATAAAATAATAATTGTAAAGCATAAAATCTGATATATAGTAAGTGTTATAAATTTGTTTTTATTGTTATGTTACAAATTTTAATTTTACTTTTTAAAAATTAACAAGCATTTTATTTTTTTACCTTCCTAATTCCACTCCTTGGGTAAGAAGAGAGGCAGGGAACCCTTGTAATAAATATGCATAGTTATATCAAATAAATTTGTGAATTCACAGTGTCCAAAAATGAATATCCCATTTTGATCCTCCATCACCTATTTGTCAGGAGATGAGTAATATAGTTATCATCTGACTTCCACTTGGTCATTGCATGAATTAGAGTTCTTTTTCTTTACAGTATTGTTATTATATAACTTGGACTTCCCTCTGCAACAGTATGTACAAATCTTCCCAGGTTTCTCTGAAACCATCTCTTTCATAATTTTTTTGTGGCATAATCACATTCCATTAAGTCCATAGTAAATTATTTTGATGATTAATATAATTTGAGAGTTGGTATTGCTAGCTCCTTTCCCACTTTTTGTCACCATAACTTTCTTTCCTCTTGATGAATTTTGCTCTCATTTTTTTCTATCTCTGAAGTAATACTTTGGTCATTTAACAGACTTCCCCCACTGTGACAAGATTTCAACTACTTATTTGACATGATATGTATTGTAGAGAAGTATATTTTCAAGCATTCAGAAAGTACATAAATATCCAAAATATGATGCAATGTGATAAGGAGGTTGTTGTTGGTCCTTATTCTCAAAGAGGAGTGATGAGCAGAAGTGAATCAGGACTGAGAATATCTGGATCCTGGAAGAATTACTGATTGACCTCTGAAGGTTGTTTCTCTCTGAAACTTCATTTACAGCTGTTAAAATGATCACTTCCAAATCTACCATTCTGATTCTGAAGCTTTCTTTAAATATCCAACCAATTTGCAAGGTTGGCATGAAATTATTAACTTTATTCCCTTTGGTTTTTTTAAATAATAAAAGAGCAACTAATTTCTTTATACCAAAAGAAATGAGTCATGTTGAAGTAGGATGTGAGATCCTTCAAAATACTAGCAATATGTTTCATTTTTGTCTTTGTATTTTCATTACCTAACACAGTACCTTTTATGTAAAAAGGCACTTACATGCTTGTTGAAATATTGAAAGCTTGCTAAGTCAAGGTGAAAGTTAGTCCCTTGACTAATAACACTAGCACAACACTGCCAATTTAGCATTTCTCAACAAATCAAAATGCAAGAATTTTTCCAGGCTTTATAATCTTATTCAGATATAATCTTCTGTGAGAACCCTTGATATTTCTAATATTAATTTATGTAGCTTTTACAAAAGAATGCCTTCTCTTATGCACTGATCAATTTGATCTTATTGAGTCCAAATTTGAGGGAAACTTCAAACTTTGACACAAACCAATAAGTCCTTTTATTTCCCCTTTTAGGCAAGATTTTAGGTAAATCAAAGTAGTTTCCCATCTGGGAAAGGATTCCTTGTATATAAGATCAAATTCAAATTTGGTTTGCCAAACAATTCTTGAATGAATAAGCTTTTTACAAATTAAGATTAGAAAGGCATTTTCTTCCCATTTCATTTTCATATTTGCCTTAAAAGATAAGGAAGAAAGAGGAATATGGGTGAATGTGGAAAGGAGAAATTTGCACGGGGATATTTTACAGCTGATTTGACCAGTGTATAAGAGAAAGCATTTTTTTTTTTTTTTTGGTAAAACCTATGTAAAGAAATATTAGAACTATTACATTAACATCTATAATCTTTGAGTCTGCTTCTGTTCAAAACCATGGCTGACAAATCTTTACTTGATGTTTAGCACATCTAAAAGTGTATACATTAGTTCAAAGTAAAGCCATTTATATGAACAGTATAATAGTGATTATATTGATGAAATATTTAATAACTCTCTCAAAGCAGGGAAATATATGGGAAAACATGCTTTTAAGTTTTATTTGCACATTTAATATTTTCCCCTGTTGCTTTTTAAAGTTTATACAATCAATAAATCAAACTCTAATTTATATAACATTTGCAGGTTTTCAAGGTGTAAATTCTCTATTTAACAACCTCTACAGGGAAAGGGACCTATATGTGCAGTTCTGTTTATAGCAGCTCTGTTAATGGTGGCAAAGAATTGGAAATTGAGGAGATATACATCAACTTAAGAATGGCTGAATAAGTTGTATATAATCGTGATGAAATATTATTGTGCTATAAGAAATAATGAGCAAGAAACTCTCAGAAAAACCTGGATTTACATAATATGAAGCAAAGCAAAATGAGCAGAACCAGGAAAACATCAGACAAAGTAACAGCAATTTTATAATATGATCTCCTACGAATAACTCAGCAATATAGTTGATTTAATACAGATTCTAGAAGAGACAGCAATAATTTTAAGATCCCCTGACCTTAGGGGGCTTCTGTTCTAACAATATGTCAGTGATTCTAAAGTCCTCTGGCTTTGGAATCTATGACCCTGAGGTCCTCCACCCCTAATCTAAGAATACTATCATTCTAACAATCTGCCTGTCAATAAACATTACTGTCTTTGGTCAATGACAATCAAATTCCAGAGACCATTACTTGGTTCTACCTCTGGGCCACAAAATTAGCATATCTATAGTATGAAGAACTAGATAAATGTGACTCCTTGCTTTTGTTCCTTTGCTAAATTCTCTTGGAATTTAGACAGCTTCAACTGGTATTACAATTACAATAAACTTTGCCCCTTGACTTGGATACAGGTTCAAACTTGTAAATCCTTTTGAGATACCCTGAGACAGTGGTCTGTGATCCCTAACCTTTTGGGGTCCCTTCCCAACCTCAACACAATGATCCAATACAATATTGAAAGACTTATGTTAAAAGGTATCAATTTCCAAAGAAAGAACTGTAGCACCTAAATGTAGATCAAAGATACTTTTTTCTTTCTTTCTTTTTCTTTTTTTTTTCCTGCAAAAGGACTTACATGGAAATGTGTTTTGCGTGACTACATATGCATAACCTATGTAAATTTGTTTGACTTCTTAATGGGAGGTAGTGGAGGGAGAGAATTTAGAACTCAAAATTTGAGAAGAATGTTACAACTATTTTTACATATAATTGGGACAAAAATGATATTAAATAAGAGGAAAAAAAAGAAGTTCACATCTCCTTGGGGTTCCTGACACATTTGGGTGGTTTCAGCTACAGGAAAAGGGAAGTGCCTAATTTGCATAAGAGTGAAACTTCAGAATGTATGGCAAGACTCTGAGGTCCTTTGAGTCCACTAGCAGTTCAGAGAGCAACATCTGATGAGCTGGAAGGTTAGTGGTAGGGGAGATGGTGATATGATTGTAATACTGTATCTCTGCCTTTAGATAGTGTTTTCCTAATTTACATTTCATGGCCAGGATGCTGACTTTCAAAGAATTATTTTACCTTAGTTAAAATTTTAATGGCCTGCTATAACAGTAATAAGGTGAAATACCCAACATTAGTATATCAGTGACATCCTGGAGCTAATGAATAACAACAATGAAATTTCTAAACAGTACTTGATTTTCTCTTATCTTCTCTATCTCCCAACTTTTCACTATTCCATGTTGGAACTTAGTCTGCAGCTAACAAAGTCATCATAAAATTTTTGATTTGGAAATTGTCTAGCCCTACAGATTCTTTTGAGATACCTTGCAGAACCCCAACATTTTGGGAGTTCAAAGCCCCTGTACCCTAACATTGATAATGGCCAAGGTATCCTCTATCTTACTAGAAGAATTACATTTGTTGATCCCCTGCTCATGCAAAGAGTGTGAGTACATATCTAACATATATAGGACTGCTTGCCATCTAGGGGAGGGGGTGGAGGGAGGGAGGGAGGGGAAAAATCGGAACAGAAATGAGTGCAAGGGATAATGTTGTAAAAAAAATTACCCTGGCATGGATTCTGTCAATATAAAGTGTAATGGGCTGAGGCTTGAGTTGATGCACTGAGGTCCCAAGCACATGAGGCTAAATAGTAATTGGACCATACTCTATTAATAGATAAGCTTGGAGAAAGAATGGCCCCCACCCACTCTTTGTGCAAGTCCTGATGTATTGTATAGGAAATGACGATTTTGGTGGGTGGAGGCAGGGGAGTGGAAAAGGAAGGGGAGGAGAGACTTTTGGGATGGCCATTGCCACGGTTGCCTCCACGTTTGGCTCCACTGTTGGCTCGGCTCGCGTCGCTCTCTCTTAGCTGGCTTCCTGTCGCAACTGCCTATATTTGCTATCGCAATCTTTCTTGCCTATATTTGCTATAGCAATCTTTATTCACCTCTTCACTTCAATAAATATTGAAGATTTTTCCCTTAACCTGAATTCCTGACTCCGGCTGACTTTAAATACGCAGTCATTACAATAAAGTTATTATTAAATAAAATAAAATATTAATTAAAAAAAAAAAGAGTGTGAGTAATCATGACCACCCAGCAAGTTGAGGTGGAGGGAAGTGGCAGAGGTGGGCAAGGTGGTTAGGGTAAGGTGGCCCACCACCTTTGAGAAGCAGAAGGTTCAAACATCAGAGTACAGCAGGATCTCAACATTCTCTTCTACAATCATTGGGACGGAGAATAGGAAAGATAGCATCAATCCAAAAGGAGAAGACCAGGGAGCCTTGTCAGGAGTGTTGAGGGGAAAGAGCTTCCTACAGGGCTTGCTTCTTTTGGGCTAACCAGATGAAACCTGATTTGGGTGAGGATAACACAAGAGCTAACAGCTTTTACACTGAAAGACAGCAAGACTTAGAATATTATTTTTCAAAGAGCAAACAAGAATAACTTGCAGCAAAGCTGAGATTAATACTGAATTTTTTTTAAAGTTACTTAATGAATTGAAAGACTTTCATGTATTTGTAATAAAAAGACCATAACTTAATGGAAAACTGACATCAAAGATCTGGAAGAAACATAAGGCGAAAAACCAAAGACCAATTATGAGTTTACTTTTTATTTGGGAAAATGTATACTCTTAGGAATGTTTCTTGGGTTGTTTCAAAGATCTTACTTAGATAGAAGGTTTGGGGTTAACTTGAGTATGCTGAGATGATTCTAAAAAATAAAATTGACTAGGGAAAGACAAAATGGAGCAATTATCTCATATAAATGAGGCATGAATGAAAGAACTGTTGTAATGGAAAGAGGTATAAAGGGATAATAATGCTATGACTTTATTTTCATCAGAACTGGATTAAAGAGAGAATAATATATACGTCTAGAAGAGAATAAAAGTCTTCTTAATTTAAAAAGAAATAAAAGGGCAAGGTGACAGGATAAGGAAAGGATTTTTAGAAGGGTGTGTAGATCAAGAAGTAGGGGAGTGGAAAGAGGGGACTCTTAAAGGAGTGGGTAAATTAAAGAATAGAAGTATAAAGAAAGAGGTCAAGGGAGGAATTTTTAAAAGGGTGAAGATTAGGGAATTAAGGCTTAGAAGTAAATCAGATGTCTAAGAAAGGATAGGGTAAAAGAGAGGGTGAGAATAAAGAGAAAAAATAGAGGGAAATACACAACTAGTTGTTATTATTTGTCATTCTTGTAGATGACCATGACATAAAAGCGAATTGGATTTGAGGGAAGGAGGGCTATCCAAGGTCACCAGCCAGTCCCACTTTCTGCTCGGGAACCATCTGAGTTCAGTGGTCAGATATAAATCAGGACAACTGGAGATGGGTCTGGATGGAGTGGGAAACCTTGGCCTTTTAAGGTAAGATATTTAGTTTGACTAAGACAATCACCTTCAATGAATAAGATTAGGTAATAAAGGAATGAAGCAAGTGATGACTTTTTTTAGCTAATAACTTACTTTTCATGTGAATGGGATGAACTCACCTATAAGATGGAAATGGATAGCAGAAAGGATGCTTACAAGAAATAAATTTTAAAATGAGAGCTACATAAAGCATTAAAATAAAGGGCTGCAATAGAATTTATTTATGTTTCAACTGATATAAAAAAGCATAGAAGCAATCATGATCACAGGCAAAGTTAAATCTAAAATAGATTTAATTAAAAGAGATAAACAGGAAAACTACATCATGATAAAAGATAACATAGACAAGGAAGCAATATCAATACTAAATCTAAAAGCACAAAATACTATAGCATCTAAACTTTTTCTATTTTTTGAGATAATTTTTTTATTAAAGCTTTTTATTTTCAAAACACATACATGGATAATTTTTCAACACTGACCTTTGTAAAACCTTTCCAAATTTCCCCCCTTCCCCCACTCCCTCCCTCAGATGGCAAGTAATCCAATATATGTTAAACATGTTAAAAATACATGTTAAATCTAATATACAGCATCTAATTTTTTCTACTGCTATTTTTTATTATAGCTTTTTATTTACAAGATATATGCATGTGTAATTTTTCAGCATGACAGTTGCAAAATCTTTTGTTCCAATTTTTCCCCTCCTTCCTCCCATCTCCTCCCCAAGATGGCAGGTAGACCAATACATATTAAATATGTTAAAGTATATGTTAAATACAATATATGTATACATATTTATACAATTATCTTGCTGCACAAGAAAAATTGGCTTTAGAAATAAAGTAAAAATAATCTGAGAAGAAAAACAAAAATGCAAGCGGACAATAACAGAAGCAGTGGACAATGTTGTGGTTCATACTCTTTCCTCATAGTTCTTTCTCTGGGTGTAGCTGGTTCTCTTCATTACTGAACAGTTGGAACTGATTTGGTTCATCTCATTTTGGAAGAGAGCCACCTCCATCAGAATTGATCATCATATAGTATTGTTGTTGAAGTATATAATGATCTCCTGGTTCTTCTCATTTCACTTAGCATCAATAAGTCTCTCCAAGCCTCTCAGAAAACATCCTGCTGGTCATTTTTACAGAACAATAATATTCCATAACATTCATATACCACAATTTACCCAGCTATACTCCAATTGATGGGCATCTATTCAACTTCCAGTTTCTAGCCACTACAAAAAGGGCTGCCACAAATATTTTTGCACATAACGGGTGCCTTTCCCTTCTTTGAGCTCTCTTTGGGATATAAGCCCAGTAGTAACATTTCTGGATCAAAGGTCACTAGCTGGGATCTAGGGAGAAGGCGGAGAACAGAAAGGAGGAGAGAGGCGAAAGGGCGGGGCCAATTTGGGCTCTGTTCCGGGAGGGACCTGGACGGGAGCAGCTGATCCCTTCTGCGCCCTCATATTCCCGCCAGCCATCCAAGAGTCACTTTAGGCCGACCCCTGACTCTTGGATTTCAAGGCGCTGGTATTACTCATAACCTCGGAGCCAAAGACAAAGAGGACATGTTGGCTGAGCCTGGAGCTGGGAAGGAGGGGTGGGGGAGGGAGAGAAGGAAAGAGGGGCGGGGGAAGAAGGGAGAAGGGGAGGGGAGGGGTGACGGGATGGATGGCCGTGGGCAGACCCATATGACTATATGGAAAGGGCGACGAGGGAGTTTTTGAGTTTAGGGTGCGGAACTTATAAAGTCAAGCTGTCACTCTGGGACTCAGTGTCTCAGCCTGACTTGTCCACTCAGGCACAGCGGCAATATGCTGGGTTCTCCTCGGTTTGTCACTGGGGAAGTACTGTTCTTCAGTCTGCAATTCCGAATAGATGCTTGTCATTTAGGAACCATATGTCGTTTCCCTCCCCAGACCCTGTTTCTTCATTTATAAAAGGGGGACAACAATCCTGCTTAGTTTACAGGGAAGTTTTATATCAAGATCTAAAGAATAAAACGTGATTTAAGTTGTGGGATATAGTCCAATCAAAAAGTACTAGGTTACAGACTAAAGAACGTACTTCCCTTGCCGAGCACGAATCCCAAAACGACGCTACTCAAATGTTTGATTCATCACCGGAAGTAGTGTCATCTCTAGGCGTCTAACGTGAGCGCGGGACGGAAGACGCCCGAGAAGACCGCCCCCGTATATAAGAATCCTTCCCACAATTCTCTCTTCCTCTTCGCCATCTTCCTGCTGCTTGCAGCCATGAAGTAAGTAAAGATGCTAGCTTTCCAATCCATGTCCATCCTCGCCTGGGAGGCCTCTGCGTTCGCCGGCATGGCACTTTCTCGCTTGGGACGCCCTCGGTGACTGATTTCCCTGGTTCTCTTTTCAGGGTCGAGCTGTGCAGTTTCAGCGGGTACAAGATCTACCCAGGGCATGGGAGGCGCTATGCCCGCACGGACGGGAAGGTGAGACTCTCTCGCGCTGCACTCGGGTCCGGGACGTCAAGATGCCGCCGAGCAGGCCCGGGGCAGCCTACGAGCTCCCGCCGCGGCCCTGGAGGGAGGCTATTACTTTTTGTTTTGTGCCTCTAATGACTGTAGTCGTGCTTTCTTTTTATTTTTTCACTAATACTTTCACTCCATCCCAATTTGGAAATAAAGCAAATTTTTGTAAATGAGAGTTCTCATTACACATTTCTACGTTGTCATCCCCTCCCCCCCAAAAGTCATCATTTTGAATCCATCAAACATTATGGGGCTAGGTAGTATAGTTGTTTATTCGGAAGTCATATTGATCGAAAATCTCTTTGCAAAAGGTTTCCCCCTCGCCCCCCCCTTTTACAGTGTTATTCTCATGTTCTGATTTTGCTGACTTCACTCTGCATTACTTCATATAGGTTTCCCTGAACCCCATTCTATTTATTATGTAGTCCACTATATAATCCATTACTTTCATATAGTGTAATTTAATTCTGGTAGTTTATGATAATGACTTCAGGCTTCCTACTAGTTGTCATTTGCATAAAGGGATAACAATTCTTTGCATTGTATAATAGCTGATGCTTGGAAATTTCTTGTGATCTTTCCAGATCATCTTAAAAATTTTTTCACTATAGGTTTTCCAGTTTTTGAATGCAAAATGCGAGTCTGCGTTTCTTTCAAAGAGGAATCCTCGGCAGATCAATTGGACTGTCCTGTATAGAAGAAAGCACAAGAAGGGCCAGTCGGTTAGTAAAATATGTTTGATGTTTTGATGGGCCTTTTTTCATCCTTAACCTATGATGGGGAATTTTAGCCACCAGATCAGATGAGTGTATCTCTTTCTTGAGCTTCTGAAAACTTAACAAGAGAATTGCATGTTCATAAGAATGGCATGCTTTTAGGGGTATCACTTTGGCATTAAACTTAACTACAAATGGTGTGTATCATAAGTACAATTTGCTTCTAGTATTATCTTCATAGACTACAATCCAGCCTTTCAAGGCAACTAGGATAACCAAGTTCGAATTTAAGGATTATCTAAAACACATTGGAAGTATAAGCTGGAGTTATGTGGAAATAGAACAGATCAATAAATTGTTGGAATTTTTTTTATTAGTAAACTTAAAAGATAACCTTAATTTGTGTCATTTTGTTTTCATTTGTGATGGAATAATCATTTTAATAATTTGCGGGAATTTTTTAGGTGATAACTGAATCTTTCTTTTTGTGATGTTTTTTGAAATGATTACATTTGATGTTGATATAATTGGAGGTTAATTATGTGTTGATTTAATCCTGGAATACTCCAAAGGATGTATTGAGAATCACAGCAAGAGAACAATCTTACAGTAGGTGGTTAAATCCCATCTTTTGAGATACAAAATTGAAAGAGTATGTACTTTGAAAGAAATAAGATACAAGGCTGGGATAGAATTAAAGAATCAAGTCTTTTAAAAGTTGTTCCATTGGAAAAAAATAAACTAATAGTGTGATAACAGTTTACATTTACATACAACTTTCTGTATAGCTATGTAAATCAACTAGTCTAATGTCCTTGATTTACTGATGAACAGCTGAAGCAGAGGTGATATGACTTGTCCAAGATCACAGTTGGCAGCCTAGGGAAAAAAGCTAGACCTGATGATCCAGGCCTTCTGATGCTATTGTTTAATCTATTTCTCTCTGATACATATCGGCCAACCCAAGAAGCATCTAGATGGCACAGTGTATAGAAGCTGAATCCAGAGTTCAGAAAACATGGATTTTAGCACCAGATCCTTCATAGCTGTATGATGCTGCAGGTCACAAATGAACCTATTTCATTAACTGTAAAATCACTCTTACTTCACACAGAATTGTAAAAATCAAATGATATGTTTGTGATTAGCACAGTGCTGGGCACATAGTAAGCACTTAAGTCCTCTTCCCTTTATTTTCTAATCTTAAATCTTAAAAGAGACAGACACTATACAAGATCCTGGTGACAGATTAAAATATCTGCCTTTTTGGGAAAACATGTACAAGTAAAAATATATACAAGGTTTTGAGGCAGGAGAATGCCTAGCACTTGAAGTGAACCTGCTGAATGATCTTGTTTAGGAGGTGGACAAAAGTGAGGTTTGAAGCAAATTAGGACTTTTGATATGCCGAGGTCAGGAAGGGATGTGTGTGCTAAACATAGAGGGTCATCAAGTATAAAGAATAGGGAGTAGACCAGTTTGGCTGAATTTTATGGTATTTTGGTGGAGTGTGAAATATTTAGTGAGCAGAAGAGCAGCCACATTGGGCAGTGTAGTCCACTGAAAACTTTAACAAGAGAATTTGCATGTTCGTAAGAATGGCATGCTTTTAGGGGTATCACTTTGGCATTAAAGTGTAAGGTGGATACCAATTAAAGACCAATTAAACATTGGTAGGGCTTAAACTAGAGCTGCTGGCTTGATGGAGACAGATGGTGGAATACATTGGTGAGATGATCTGGAAGTAGAATTGGCAAGTCTTTGTAGTTGCTTTATTTAGATGTAGTAAGTAAGGGGGTGAAGAGGTATCTAAGACTTTAAGTTTACTCCTTTCTAAATAGAGTGTGTAGGAGCATTGTCAAGTGTCTGGTATGTATTTCATTTTGGTTTTTTGGTGTTAGGTTTTAGAGGATCCATATTTCCTGTTGCTTGTTCATGAGAAAGGCAGATACTAAAGACAGCTGAAACTGAACACTTGGATTTTCTCTAACTTTGAAAAAGCAGTAAAAATGGTCAGTAGGTAAATGAAGGGGCTTTTGCCTCTGAATATTAGAAGTGGAATTCTTTTACTGAATATATGGGTTATTTTGGCTCCCTGCCCTTGGAATAATAAAACAAGCACGTTTCCCACTAATTTGTTTCAAGTATAGTAGAAAGAACACTGAATTTGGTCAGAAATTGGGATTATTGCTGTCTTGACTATATTAACTACATGGCCACAGGCAAGCTGTTCTACCTCTCTAACTTTTTCTGTAAAATAAAACGTTGGGTTACATTGTTTCTAAGGTAGTGCTCTAATTCTTCCTGTGGATAACTTTTCTTCAAACTACCCAGTGAATGAAATGCTATTTTTTTCTTCAGGAAGAGATTCAAAAGAAAAGAACTCGCAGGGCTGTTAAATTCCAGAGAGCCATCACTGGAGCTTCTCTTGCTGATATAATGGCCAAGAGGAACCAGAAACCTGAAGTTCGAAAGGCCCAACGAGAACAAGCCATCAGGTGAGGAATCATTTATTAGTGTACAGTGTTAACAGTCAACTCATTCTCATTACTTTTTCTGTTTATATGTATGTAGTGCCAAACTATATTTAAAGGCCATTAAGACTGTTGTGTGGTTTGTGAACATTTGGTTTCTTTAATCAGATACAAGTCAGAAACATTTTTCTGTTAGCATAAACTGATTATGGAATAGTGAATAAATTTTAAAAAAAGTGTTTTGCTGCCTTGCTAGTCTGAAGACTTGTGGTAATTGAATTGAAGGTGAAACTGGTAGTGCTTTAAGCTATGAATATTCTATTGGAGGTTTAGTGACTGTCATTTGAATATGTGTTCACCACTTCTAACTCCTACCCTGCTTTCTTCTGGGAAGTGGGTGAGTAGTTATGAATAGGAATTGTTTTCTGTATTGTTGCTAACACCTTATTCCATTTTTCCAATGGCAGTCAATTTTATATTTTTGCTTAAGATAATTTTTACTTTCCAGGGCTGCCAAGGAAGCAAAAAAGGCCAAGCAAGCAACTAAGAAGACAGCTGCATCTGCCGCTAAGGTAGTTGTTATTCTCTGATTCCTGAAATATATTTACTTTGAATACTAAATCACTGCAATATGGGGAAAAGTAGTTCATAGGCAGAAGCTAGATGACTAGTGTAGTTGGGACTATTGTAGATGTAGTAGATGGAGATTGTTTCAGTAACTAGAATTGTTCTCTTGGTTTGATGTCATATGAACATTAGAAATAATTAAATGAGATCATATCCAACTAGGTCAGTCATAAATAAGCAGTTTCTTTTTCTTCCCAGTTCAAGTTATAGAGAAGATAAGCTTTGAATTAAGATCCAGTCTCAGACACTTGGTAGCTCTGTGACCTTTAGCAAGTCATTTAACCTGTTTGTTTCCTCCTCAATAAAATTTAGGTGATAAAAGTACCTACTTCTCTAGATGGTTGTAACAATCAAATGAGATAATTAAGTGTTTTAGCAGCAGACCCAGCAATACATAAAAAGCACTATATACATGTAAGTTGTTGTTAATATTACCAGCCAAGTTACAGGTCCACTAACCTGTCTTTATCAATGTACACTGGAGCTAGCCTAGATCTCCCTAAGAAACGCTGTAAAGAATTCTAAGTCAGGTATATACTAATACTACAGTCAGAACTGGATCTATGAAGCAGGTGGACAGGGGTTTGAAGAGAAGGAAAGTGTGGAGGGAAAGGTGAAGTAGTTGGGAGGCAGTATTGCTCAGTTATATTTATGTGCCTGCTTTGAGATGATAAATTATTAATGTATAGGAAAACTGGAATCGTGTTACATTAATTCATGTCTTTTCATAGGCTCCCACAAAGGCAGCACCTAAACAAAAAATTGTGAAGCCTGTGAAAGTTTCTGCTCCCCGAGTTGGTGGAAAACGTTGATTGTCTACTAATTTTGATTAAGTAAAATAAAATTGAAAGTTACTTTGACTTGAAGTGCTTTGTTTTATCTCTTGTCAACTTTTTAAAATTTGTCTTGATAATAAGCATGCTTTTGGTTTTGGTATTGCTTTAAAAAATCGAGCTGATCCTGTTTAAAAACTCTGTTCTCTTACTCTAAACTGGGAAAATGAGGAATTTTCCTTAAGTCATGAAAGTTTTTGAGGAGGATCACTGTTTATTCATACGTCAAATAAAACTTTTAGTTTATTTCTAGTTTATGAAATAAAACAGTATTCATAACATAGTACAATAAAGATGATTGAAAAATTGCAAATTTACTCGGCACAATTTGAGAGTCTATAAAACTATCACAAATTATTTTCTCTTTCCTGCCCCCAAAATGGTTACGATTAGACACAAATCAGAAAAAGACGGGGTAAATTTATTCTACACTTTCAGGTTTATCAATTCTTTCTGGATGCAGATAATGTCCTTTATAATAATTATTTTAGATGTTTATAATCAGTCTTTTTTTTTTACAGTTTTCAGCATTCACCTTTGTAAAACATTGTTCCAAATTTTTCTTCCTCTCTTCCCCCACCCCCTCTCTTAGATAGTAATAGAATATATATTAGAATGTGCAATTCTATACATATTTCCACTATTATGCTGCACAAGAAAAATCAGAATCCAAAAGGAAAAAAAAACTTCAATTTTTATTTTCATAACATTTGCATGCATGGTTTTTCAACAAAACCTTGTGTTCCAAATTTCCCCTCCCTCCCCTAGATGGCAAGTAATCCAAAATATGTTAAACACGGTAAATCCAATATCTGTATACATATTTATATAATTAGCTTGCTGAACAAGAAAAATCAGATAAAAAAGAAAAATGCAAACAACAAAGAGTGACAATGTAATGTTGTGATCCACGCTCAGTTCCCACAGTCCTTTCTCTGGGTGCAGATGGCTATCCTTAAGACCATTGGAATTGGCCTCAATCATCTCATTGTTGAAAAGAGCCACATCCATCAGAATCGATCATTGTATAATCTTGTTGTCATGTATAATGATGTCTTGGTTCTGCTTGCTTCATATCAGTTCATGTAAGTCTGTCCAGGTTTCTTGTTGACCATTTCTTTTAGAGACAGAAAATGTTTATAAACCAACAAAGGTGAAAATATTATGTGATCTATATTCAGTCCCCAGTCCTCTTTCTGGATGCATATGGCTCTCAGACCTTTGTGAAATCATCTTGCTGATAGTTTCTTATAGAACAATAATATTGCATAACATTTATGTACCATAACTCATAATTCAGCCATTCTCCAACTGATGGGCATCCACTGTTTACAGTTTCTTGCCACTACAGGTAGGGCTGCCCCATTTTTGCACATGTAGGTCCTTTTCCTTTTATGATTTCTTTGGGATATAAGCCCAGTTGAAACACTGCTGGATCAAAGGGTATGCAGTTTGACAAACCTTTGAGCATAATACCATATTGCTGTTCAGAATGGTTGGATTAATTCACAATTCCACCAATATATTCCTGTCCCAATTTTCCCACATCCCCACCTTCATTCCTGTGATCTTGGCTAATTTGAGAAGTGTAGTACCTCAGGGTTATCTTAATTTGCATTTCTCTGATCATTCTTAAACCAATATTGCTGTGTGTACTGCTTTCTCTTATTTTCACTCTTCATTTCTTACAAATCATGTTTTTCTAGGGTCACTGAGCATATTTATTGGACTGTAAGTGTAAGAGTTCAAAGAAAGGGAAAGTACAATGTTTGAAAATAGAGGATAATGGAAGGGACAGTGTTGAAGGAAATGATGGAATGGCATTGGTAAGGAATAAGGTTACTTTCTGTGAGGCAAGTGGCAGAATGCTTTTGAGTGAAAGGAAATAAAAGGGAATTCACAGGCAAAAAGCCTCACTTTTTTTTCCCACATAAAATCTGAGACAAGGAACTCAGCTGAAAGTAAGAAGATAGTCATGGGAGGTTTGAGGAAGAATGAAAAGATTTGGAAGAGTTGAAGTAGAGAATGGAATAGTGAGTTGTAAGAGGCAAGATGGATCACAAAGAAGCAGTGAAGGCCTAGTTGAGGTTGAGTAACAAATCTGTAGTGGACTTAATGGGTACTGCAGCATGTTTTTTAGGAGCAAAGGTGGTTAATGATAGTGATCTAAAGGGTTTTGACAGGACTCGATTGGTGAAACAAGAAGCCTAAGAATTAAAGAGAAGAAACAGTATTGGGTTTAATTTGTTTACCAAAGAGTCAAGATCAGGAAAAGAGTGGCTAGTATTGGGGATGTAGTTTGGGAGAGACCCAAAGGGTCAAGGAGAATAGAAGTCAGATGTAGATGAAGAATAGGATTTTGTAAAAGAAAGCAGAAGTGTAAAGTCAATCATAAGGATTGTAGATTTTTAGTCAGAAGGAACTTTAAGAGACTCATCAGATCCTATCCCCTCATTTTACAGATGAGAAAACCACCACAAAAAGGGCTAAGTGACAATCTTAAATGTGTTGAGGTAGGATTTTAACTCATTTTTCCAAGATTAAATTCCATTATGATTCTTCCTAAAATGCTTTCCAATTGGAAGTATTATCATCCAAGGCTATGTGGACAACAGTCACTTTTTCCAGCATCATACCCTGCTCTAGAGCCCAGGTTCTTAAACTAGTTTGTGACCCATATAGGATTTTTTAACTGAATGGGGAGGAAGGGGTCAAGAATTTTGATTTATTATCAATAGATATTTGATTTGTATACCTACTGCACATCTGAGGTTACATAAAATATTTCTTGGATAAAATGGGGTTGAAAATGAAAAAAGTTCAAGAAATCCCTGCTCCAAACTACTTAGGGCTCCTGCTCTCTTGAACCCTTATAGAGCGTTATTTCTGGAATGTTCCAGCCACTTTCCTTCACTTGACTGGTATGCCCACCTAATTAATTTAGAGTCACACATCCTTTACTTTCTTCCCTGCCATTTTGGGGACCAAGATCAAATCAACTAATTTTTTCCTTAATAATGAGTCAATTTACTCCCTTTGGCCCCAACCCTCATCTCTTTTAACTTTAAGTACCAAATTCCCCCTCCAGGCCACTCATTAGCTGGTAGGTACTCTTCCCCCATTAGAATGTAAACTTTTAAGAGTTGTGTCCAACAGTGACTTCTTTTAGAGTTTTCTTGGCAAAGATACTGGAGTGTTTTACCATATCCTTTTGCAGTTCATTTTAGAGAGGAGGAAAACTGGGGCAAAGTGGGTTAAATGACTTGCCCATGGCTAGTAAAGGTCTGAGGTCATAATTGAACTGAGGTCTTCTGGTCTCCAAGGGTAGTGCTCCATCCCTGGGTCACCTACCTAGCTTTTTTTTTTTTTTTTTAAATAGCTTTTTATTTACAAGATATATGCATGGGTAATTTTTCAGCATTGATAATTGCAAAACCCTTTGTTCCAATTTTTCCCTTCCTTTCCCTCCCCCTTACCCCCCAGATGACTGGTTGACCAATACACGTTAAACATAATAAAACATAAGTTAAATACAATATATGTATACATATCCATAGTTATTTTGCTGTACAAAAAGAATCAGGCTTTGAAATAGTATACACTTAACCTGTGAAGGAAATCAAAAATGCAGGTGGACAAAAATAGAAGGATTGGGAATTCTATGTAGTGGTTCATAGTCATCTCCCCGAATTTTTTCGCTAGGTGTAACTGGTTCAGTTCATTACTGCTCGATTGGAACTGATTTGGTTCATCTCATTGTTGAAGAGGACCATGTCCATCAGA
The DNA here is from genome assembly GCF_016432865.1 of Antechinus flavipes. Classification (NCBI taxonomy): domain Eukaryota; kingdom Metazoa; phylum Chordata; class Mammalia; order Dasyuromorphia; family Dasyuridae; genus Antechinus; species Antechinus flavipes. The sequence continues at coordinate 291,334,215 of NC_067400.1, read as the reverse complement.
ATTGATCATCATATAGTATTTTTTTTTCATTATTAAAGCTTTTTATTTTTCAAAACATATGCATGGATCATTTTTCAACATTAACCCTTGCAAAAACTTGTGTTCCAATTTCCCCCTTGTGTTGCAATTTCTCCTCTTCCCCCACCCTCTCCCCTAGATGTCTAGTGGTCCAATATATATTAAACATGGTAGAAATATATGTATACATATTTATACAGTTATCTTGCTGCACAAGAAAAATCAAATCAAACCAGAAAAAAAAATCATATAGTATTGTTGTTGAAGTATGTAATGATCCCCTGGTCCTGCTCATTTCACTTAGCATCAGTTCATGTAACTGATTGGGGAAGTTTCCAGGTCTTTTTGAAATCATCCTGCTGGTCATTTTTTACAGAACAATAATATTCCATAATATTCATATATCACAATTTATTCAGACATTCTCCAATTGATGGGCATCCACTCAGTTTCCAGTTTCTGGCCACTACAAAGAGAGCTGCCTCAAATATTCTTACACATACAGGTCCTTTTCCCTTCTTTAAAATCTCTTTGGGATATAAGCCCAATAGAAACACTGCTGGGTCAAAGGGTATGCACAGTTTGTAACTTTTTGCGCAGTTTCAAATTGCTCTCCAGAATGGTTGGATGCATTCACAATTCCACCAACAATGTATCAGAGTCCCAGTTTTCCCACATCCCCTCCAACACCAATCTGACAGATGTATAGTGATATCTCAAAGTTGTCTTAATTTGCATTTCTTTGATTAATGACTTGGAGCATCTTTTCATATGGCTAGAAATAGTTTCAATTTCTTTATCTGAGAATGGTCTGTTCATATCCTTTGACCATTTATCAATTGGAGAATGGCTTAATTTCTTATAGAGTCAATTCTCTATATATTTGGGAAATGAGGCCTTTATCAGAACTTTTGTAAAAAATGTTTTCTCAGTTTATTGCTTCCCTTCTAATCTTGTCTGCATTAGTTTTGTTTGTACAAAAACTTTTCAATTTGATATAATCAACATTTTCTATTTTGTGATCAATAATGATCTCTAGTTCTTTTTTGGTCATAAATTCCTCCCTCTTCCACAGGTCTGAGAGATAAACTATCCTATATTCTTCTAATTTATTTATAATCTCATTCTTTATGCCTAGGTCATGAATCCATTTTGACCTTATTTTGGTGTATGGTGTTAAGTGTGGGTCAATGCCTAGTTTCTGGCATACTAATTTTCAATTTTCCCAGCAGTTTTTGTCAAACAGTAAGTTCTTATCCCAAAAGCTGGGGTCTTTGGGTTTGTCAAACGCTAAATTATTAAAGTTATTGAATGTTTTATCCTTTGAACCTAACCTATTACACTGATCAACTAGTCTATTTCTTAGTCAATACCAAATAGTTTTGGTAACTGCTACTTTATAATATAATTTTAGATCTGGTACAGCTAGGCCACCTTGATTTGATTTTTTTTTTCTCATTAGTTCCTTTGAAATTGTTGACCTTTTGTTTTTCCATATGAACTTTGTTATTTTTTCTAAGTCATTAAAATAGTTTTTTAGGAGTCTGATTGGTATATCACTAAATAAATAGATTAATTTAGATTGTCATCTTTATTTGATTGGTCTCTACCTAGCTTTTTTAATAGCATCTCAGTTTTTAGTACTTTAGAAAGTTTATAAGTATCTATCAGCAGTAAGAGGAGATCAGAAGAAATGAGATTAAATTGTAATAAAAAGGGTGAGGTTAATTTGCTTATCATTCTTTCCTGGAACAAAAGAAAGGAGGATAGAATTTTGTTGCTCTAAGATTAGGTTAGGTAAAAGCTGATCTAAGACTTTCAACATTGATTCTTTTTTTATTATTGCTTTTAATTTGCAAAATGTGCATGGGTAGTTTTTCAACACTGACCCTTGCAAAACCTGTTCCAACTTTTCCCCTCCTTCCCTCTACCTCCTCCCCTAGATGTCAGGTAGTCCATACATGTTAAAGTATATTCAACATTGATTCTTACAAAACTTTGTATTCCAAATTTTTCCCTGCCTCCTCCCCACTCCTAAATGTAAGTAATCCAATACATGTTAAACATGTTTTAAAAATTTATGGTAAATCCAATATTTGAATACATATTTATACAATTATCATGTTGCACAAGAAAAATCAGATGAAAAAGGGGGAAAAAATGAGAGAAAACAAAATGCAAGCAAACAACATAAAGTGAAAATGCTAGTTTGTGATCCACATTCCGTTCCCACAGTCTTCTAGATGCAGATGGCTCTCTTCATCACAAGATCATTGGAACAGGCCTCAATCATCTCATTAATAAAAAGAGCCACATGCACCAGAATTGAACTTCGTATAATCTTTTCCTGTGTACAATGAACTCCCGGTTATGCTCATTTTCAAGTGGTTTTTTAAAAGATGATAATACTTATATCATGCCAATCTCATTTAATAGGAAACAGCTCAGGATAGTAAATAAAGAGCTAGCCTAAGGAGGACCTGGTTTCAGTTAATGGGTTCAAAATGGATCACTGACAAGAGTGGCATAGTATACTTGAAAAAAATCACCGAACCTGTCAATGCTCAGTCAATTTTCTAGGACAGAAATTACAAAACCATCTTTCCTTTGATACAGCCAATGAGAACAATCATACGGGCTTCTCTTTGTTGGGAACATTTCTCAGCAATGAAATTACAGGTCCCAAAGCAAAACAACTAAGTGGATGGGGAGAGATTTTAATAAGGATACTCAAGGAGCAAGTGTGTCTTAGTACTTTGTGTTGGAATCCTTAACCTTTTTGTGTTGCCTTAGCAATCTGGTGAATCCCTTCTCAGAATGTTTTTAAATGCATAAAAACGCATATAGAATTAATAAGGAAACCAATTATACACAAATACCTGTAGATATCTACTATTAATAAAGACACGTATCTTATTTAAGACCCTATTCAAATGCTAGTGTAAGTTAAAGGACCGACTAATAAATCTAAACTATGTGATATGACTGAAAGCAAAGAGATTTTGAATCTGGAGATCCAAAGTCTCTCTAAAAAAACAAATCTATTTTTATTAGCCTTTTGTTTACTCCTCTTCCCATAAGAGCCATCTTTTTAAGATGTCTCTTTTTGGCCACAAATTGGCCTTCCCTCCTTAAAATCTCCTTATATCTGATTTAAAAAAAAAAAAAAAACTTTTAAGAAGTACTTTTAAAAAAGAAAAAGAGGGAGGAAACAAAAGAATCAGCAAAACCAATCAGTACATCGAAAAAACATCTGACTAGGTTTTTGGAGATCCTCCCCACCTCGGGAAAGTGTGGGATAGGGGCCGGCACCTCCTTCATTCTGTAATGGGTGGGGGAAAAGAGATGGGATAAAAGCGTATCTACTTATCTGTTTTTACCTCCCAGTTCCTTAAAAACTGGGAGTTTCTGGTTACTGCCGGAACAACAGCCTTCACTCATTGCAAAAAAGAGGAAAATCAAAAGTGCCAGGATTTAAGATGGCCAATCAAAAGCACTACCGGTCCTAGCCTGCCCACTTCCAACATGACAGCCATGCGTCTTGAAGTTTATTCGTGCCTCTTCAGGTAGAGTACGCACCACTCGAGAGCGAACGCCGTCCTTTTGGCCTACGTCACTTCCGGTGGTGCAGCAGCCATTTTGTCAGCCACAAGCGGATCCCGCGCGCTGGGGAAGTGCAGTTCCCCCTGGTTACAAACCCTCCGGTCACCGCCCCCCACCCCCTTCACCCCCTCCCGCGGGCGCCGTCGGAGGGGAGGCCGGACAGGAAGAATAGCCTTCCTCAGGGCCAGTGTGCCCTACAGTTGTCACAGGCCAGAACCTGAGGCAAAGCGGCCAGGTGATCGAGTCGTCCGGGATGTCGAGCGAGGAGAGCTACCGGGCCATCCTGCGCTACCTGACGAACGAGCGAGAGCCGTACGCACCGGGCACTGAGGGCAACGCCAAGCGCAAGATCCGCAAGGCCGCCGCCTGCTATGTGGTGCGCGGTGGGACCCTCTACTACCAGCGACGGCAGCGCCATCGCCAGCGCTTCGCCGAGCTCGAGGTGGTGCTGCAGCCCGAGAGGCGTCGGGGGCTCATCGAGGCGGCACACCTGGGGCCCGACGGCACCCACCACACCCGGCACCAGACGTGGCACGACCTGTCCAAAAACTACTGGTGGCGAGGTGAGGAGGACTGGAGGAGGGGGGAAGGGAACAGAGACGGGAAAAGGTTCCTCCTCCACGCCCGTGCCCCGCCGGTGTCCCGGGTCCCCGAGGCCGCCACGGCCTGACAGAGCCGGCCGGCGGGTGGGGGACTCGAAGCGAGCGGGCACATCCCACAGGAAGGAAGGAGGAGGGCGGGCTCTGTCCCGGGGTGGGGCCAAGGGGCTTCCCCGGGAGGCCGAGCCAGGGCGGAGGGGGCGGGGCCAGTAGCGGCCGTGACCCGCCCCCGCCCCGCCCCTTACGGGATCTGAGAGAGAAAGAGAGAGAGGGAGGGAGGGAAGGAAGAAGGAGAAGCTAAGGCCGAAGTGGAGCTGACGGAGCAGGCGTAAACCAGACCCGGTGTCCCACCGCCGCGCTCCCTTTCCCCTCCCCAGTGACGGGAGTTCTGGAGTCACAGTTTTCAAAATTATCCTTTGGGTGGTGGTGGTTGACAAAATCGAGAAAGTGGCTTCTACGTGGTGGCGGAGATGAAGTGGCTGGAGTGTTGGATTTGGAGTCAGGGTAGCCCGAGTTCAAACCCTGCCCTAGAACAATAAAGTTGACTGATAAACAATGCTTGCCATGTACCAAAACACTGCAGATATCTCTTTTGATATTCACGACAATCGGGGAATGTGGGTGCTATTTTAATCTTCATTTTATACCTGAGGAAACGAGTCGCAGAAAACTTAAGTGCTTTGTGAAAGATCATAGACTCAGTCTTGGAGATAGTATTGGAAATGAGATCTTGACTCCAAGTTCAAAGCTCCTTTACCCTTTGTGCTACCTAGTTACCTTTTCTTCTGAAGAGTTTTTGTTAGAAGCTTTAAAAATGTATCTTGTTGGTCCTACAAACCTTTAAACAAATTATCCCTTTTACAGAGATCTTGTGTAATAAGAAATTGCTTCAGTACGTTCTTATATTTTATGTATTTATAGAATAGAGAACTTTTGGGGTTGTTTCTGGTTTTTACATCTTTTATACCTTGTAGAAAGAGTAAGGGAAAGCTGACCAGTTCTTTGTTTCAGAACTGATCTTTCTTCCTAAATCTTACAAATGTGCTGAACAACTAATTGTTAAGTATTAGCATACTCCTTTAATGCTTGTGGTATTAACAATTTAGAACCACCTGAGGGCTTCAAACCAAAGATTGTTTTTTTTTCCTTTGGTTCCTGGATAAGCTGAACTGCTAGATGCTATTTCTTCACGTTTTTAATGGTATGACTAGTGTAAACTACAAATTGCATTTATAATTTTTGAGTTTTTTCTCATTCTGCCTTTTCAAGAAAATAAATATCCCAGATTTGATTTTTTAAAAATAACTTTTTATTGATAGAACGCATGCCAGGGTAATTTTTTACAGCATTATCCCTTGCATTCACTTCTGTTCCGATTTTTCCCCTCCTTCCCTCCACCCCTTCTCCGAGATGGTAAGCAGTCCTTTACATGTTGAATGGGTTACAGTATATCCTAGATACAATATGTGTGCAGAACCGAACAGTTTTCTTGTTGCACAGGGAGAATTGAATTCAGAAGGTATAAATAACCCGGGAAGAAAAACAAAAATGCAAGCAGTTTATATTCATTTCCCAGTGTTCTTTCTCTGGGTGTAGCTGCTTCTGTCCATCTTTGATCAATTAAGGCTCTCTTTATTGAAGAGATCCACTTCCATCACAATACATCCTCAAACAGTATCGTTGAGGTATATAATGATCTCCTGATTCTACTCATTTCACTTAGCATCAGTTCATGTAAGTCTCGCCAGTCCTCTCTGTATTCATCCTGCTGGTCATTCCTTACAGAACAATAATATTCCATAACATTCATATACCACAATTTACTCAACCATTCTCCAATTGATGGACACCAGATTTGATTTTTCAAAAGAAACAGAACTCAGGATAGTGGAGGAGAATTATTATCTAATATTTTTCATACAGAAACTTTTAAGTGGCACTATAGGGACTATTAGACTTGTAGACAGGAAGGCCTGAATTCAAATTCAGAAATAGACACTAGCCTTGTAACCCTGGGCAAGTCATTTTCCTTTGTTTATCTCACTTTTCTCAACTATAAAATGGAGGATAAAATAATTTCTACCTGGAAAGGTTGTTGTGAGATTCAAATAAGATAATATTTGTTTTTTAAGTGTCTAGTATGATGCTGGCACAGAATGAGGACCATATAAATTGCAGCTATTATTATTATTAATGGTATGAATTGAGAGGGCATTTTGTGTAATGGAATGGAGTATGCAACAAGCATTTAATTGCCTACTGACTTTATGTAAAAACAAAAACAAAAATAATGCAATGTCCTTCCTAGAGCTTGCTGGAAATGTTTTTGTGAGAGTACCTACTAAAGTAGCATGAGATGACATGTCAATAATTTACATGTAAATATCATTTTGTTTTTAGAGTGAAAGTTAAACTCAACTTGAAGCATTTATTAAGCATAGTCTATGTTTATGAACTATGTTAAGCTCTGGGACTAATAAGACATATTTTTTTTTTTTTTTTTTAAAGTATCAGCTCTTATGGTCCATGGTGGAATTTTTAACTTAACTTTAGCTTTACTTCTTAGTCATAAGTAGAAAACGTTGTTTTTAGTATCATAAACTTCACCAGAGTGATTAAAAGCTTGTATTATATCATCCTATTTATAAATTAGCATGAAATCTAATAGCACTGATTTACCCAAGTTTTCAGACTTGCCATGTTTGCATGTAGGCAGTTATTTTAGAAATATGTGTGTAGAAATATAAATACTTTAGAGAAATTTCCTTGATAATATATCAATGAAAATTTAAAAAATAAGAGAGAATATGAAAGTGAAGAAATTCTGAGTGCTGGTATAGTAAAAGGCCTTATTTATATTTGGCTCTGATATTAATGGTTTTTATGAAGAAATTTTGAATAAATAAGTCATTTCTAAATTTGATTTAAAAGGTCATACAAATTAACCCTAACATTTCAATTAAACAGTGCTTCATAATCACTCACTAATAGTAATATATTATAATTTTATTAAATGTATTTTAAAAAAATTTTTTCTTAAATGTATATCTTAGAGATGAGAGCTACTTCAAAGATAAACAACTCAATTTAGTTAACTGAAGCTTAAGAAGATTAAATAGCTTTTCAGTAAGGTGAAAAGTAGCAGAGCTGGAATTTGGTCCAAGGACTTCTGACTCCAAATCCAGTACTCTTTGCTTACAGGTTAGTTTGGCCAATCCCGAATTTTATATACTTGAAAATTTAGGGTTGAAGGCTTAAATCAGTGACTTTTCCAAGGTCTCCCCAAAGCAGTGAGGAGCTGAGTCCTTCAGGGCCATTGCATTAAAGAGTGGTGGAGGCTCTTTTGTCCATTTAACTTTGGAAATATCACAGTATTTAGTAAGAGTATCCAGGTTAATTTAAGGCCTCAACCCTCTGGTTGGGCTCTGTAAATTTTTTTATTTCCCCTTCTACATCTTCTCAATGCCCTCTATGGTGATGTTTGCTTTTGTTCTTCCTCTTCCCCTTATCCCCTACTTTTTCATCATTGCCATCTTAATTTACCTCCTCCCTCCCTTCCGGGCATTACAAGGCTCCTCTCTGAATTCCAGTAGCAAAGTTGTATACATCCACATATCTTTTTCTAGCTACCTTTATTTCCAACCCCCATCACTTTCCTTTATAAAAAAAACTATTTAAATTGAGTTCTTGTAGTATCAAGGTTATAGAAATAATTATTGCCTGAACTAATAAAATAATCTTCTGGTTGATCTTAGTGTTAAAAGTGGTCTTTCAAAAGAATAGGTCTGATCCTGTCACTCTCACCCTTTCTTCCCATTCAGTAAACTCTAGTGGCTTTCTATCACCTGTGGGGTCAATATAAAAATCTTCTGAAGTCCTTGATAACATTCTTCCCCACTTCCTACCTTTCCAATCTTCTTAGACTTCACTCCCTCCCCTCATCTCCCCCAGCCCCAAGTTAAACTATTATCTTAATTCCAAGCATTTTCTCTGGCCTAGAATTCTCTCTCATCTTCACTTCCTGGCTTCCCTATCTTTCTTTAAATCCCAGCTAAAAGTGTGTGTGTGTGTGTGTGTGTGTGTGTGTGTGTGTGTGTGTGTAAAAGAGAGAGATGTAATTTTCTCTAAGATGTAATATTCTCTTGTTGGGATTTTCTTGGGGTTCTCAGGGAGCAGCCTTTGTTTCAGTTCAGTAATCACCACAAGTGCAGCCAGAGATTAAAGTCCAAATCCTTTATTGTCTCCTTCTAAGTCTTGTCTCCTTCACTTGGCTCCGCTAGTTTTTCTGGAGGCCTTCAGGATCTTGGTTTCAGTGGAGAAGTGAAGGAGGACAGCCTGCCACCACTTATCTGGTCTTCCCTAGTTCTCATTCTGGCTGAGTTTGTCCAAGCTTATATCCTCTCTCATCATAGGTGTGAATCTTGTGGAACTATAGTAAATACTCAGTATATGTACTGAACTAGAGAACTGTTAAGCACTATGCTAAGCAACCATTGTCTCTATCAATTCCACTGACTTAGCATCTTGTTTCAAGTTCTGGCTCATAACAGAGAGAGAATATAATTACATTAGGGTCTTCCCCTTTAGATTGTGAACTCCTTGAGAGCAGGGATTGTCTTGTACCTTTCTTTGTATCCCCAGAATTTATTACAAGACCAGGCACATAGGAGGTACTTCAAAGGTACTTAATGACTAACTTAAAGGTTTATTATCCTTTGTTGTGAATCTTTTTTTCCCCAGTCATGTTTGGCTATGAATTGTTAATGAACTTTAGAAAGCATGATGACAAGTTGGGCAAGTTGGGCAAGCATGAATATTAAGTCTTGTCCTGCCCCTTTCACTTAGCATCAATTCATGTAAGTCTCTCCCGGCCTTTCTGAAATCATTCTGCTGGTCATTTCTTACAGATCAATAATATTCCATAATATTCATATGCCACAATTTATTCAGCCATTCTCCAATTGATGGACATCCTTTCAATTTCCAGTTTCTAGCCACTACAAAAAGGGCTGCCTTAGTGAAGGTTTTTTAAGGTTGGGGAAAATTTAGGCATATTTGAAGGTAATAGGGTACAACCACTAGACATGGAGAGATTAATAATGGGGGGAAAGGAATAATTGAGGGGGCAGCCTGCAGTAGTAGGGAGGGATTGAGGTCAAAGGCCAGTGAGAAGAGTTTGACCTTGACAAAGAGGGAAAGAGCTCATGCTTGGGGTGTGAGGTCTAATTTTGAGATGAAGAAGAAAAGATGTAGGTTATATGAATGGCCTTCAATTTTCTCAGTAATATAAAATATAAGAATCTTAACTTATAAGATTACAAAATATAAGAACAAAAATAACATGTAGAAATTAATTTAAAAGCCCAGGTCAGAATGATAAGAATAACTATCTCCTGAGGTGGTCTTTTTTATTTTAAAAAGTAGATTTGTTTTATTAAGTCATTCAAATGGACTAACATGCTATTATATCAGAGGAATTTAGTAAGTTCCTGAAGACAGGGGACTGTTTTTCTTTTGCCTTTGTGTTCCTAGAATTTAACATAGTTCCTGAAACTTAGAACTTAATAAATACTTATTGATTGATTGATCTCAGAATTTCTTGAAAATCTTCAGCAAATGGAGGTAGATAGAATTGTTAAAACAATAATCAATTAGAAAGAAATCTATCCACTGATTTTTATGGTACCTGGTACCAAATTAGATTTGAGGCATTCCTCTCTCTTTACTCATCAGCAAAGATACCTGATAGGTATGCCTCTACATTTCCATAGCAATGCTGCATGCCTTATAATCCCTGCTTCTTAGGGGATCATTGGCAATGGGGAGTTCTGGAATGAATCAGGCTACAGCAATCAGGTGTCCATGCTAAGTCTGACCCCAACGTAGGTAGGGAGCTAAGGAAAGATAAATTATCCTAAGTCAGAAATGATGTGAGTCAAAACTTCAGTGCCTTTCAGATCAAGCCATGAGCACACTTTCAGCCTGGACAAGATAGGGATATTCAGTGACTAAATTAAGTTAAACTTTCACAATGATTGCCTGGGTAATCTAATAAGAAAGCCAATTAATTTGGTGATATTCAAGCTGGTAATAGCTCAATATACTGCATACTTCTTGTGTAACAGCTGAAGAGGTAGGCTGGATATGGTAATTGTAAGGATATGGGAAAATGATCATTTAATGTTTTAGTTTGTCCTTATTTCCAAGTGTAGTATGTTTTCAAACTACATTTTCATATTTAAAATGTTCCCAATATTGACTACATAGTTTTTGACTTGCAGGTCCCTAGCATAGAAATGGCCTATATGTTTAAAAAAAACAACAAAAAAAACCCCCACCAAACCTATCTTTTCAAGTGCTTTTGTTGAAATTGTCTTTAGATTTACTACTTTATTTGGAGCCCTTAGGGCAGTCCTCTATTCCCCCTGGGGGCTATTGTTTCTCCATCTTCTAGAATAGAGCTTCTTGAACAACAGTTTAAGAAGTTGGGCTCTAGAGCTTTTGTTCTGTATAATACCAGTGTCCTTAACCTGATTGAGGGAATTTCAGGTTCAGGCACTCTATACTAGACCAGTCATGTAATGGAACCCTCATAGCTACTATTAGAAATATTGCTGGGGACCTTCTGGCCCTACTACCAAAATTGGGCAGCAGTTCTTCTCCCTAGCTATAGAGGACATGTGTTCTTGGTATCCTCACTTAAAATTTAGGATTATATTTTCCCATTGAAACAATTTGATGAATAGATTAATCATTTAGTGACATTTAGAGTCATATTACTTTCTGTGGAAATTGCATCCTGACCTCTAGACTATTGATTTATGTACACTGGTGTATAATCAACTTAGTGATGAAGATAAACTGAACTTTAGTTAAAAAAAAAATCTTTCTTCCAAACACTTACCCCTTCCAAATTACCATATTAAGGGTGACATCATCCTAGGAGTCAATGGGGCTCATAACCCAGATGTCCTTCACGATTCACTGTCATTTCCCACTTCCCCATATACAATCTTTTGCCAAAGCTTGTTCATTTTACCTTTATAACATTTCTCATATGTCTCCTTTTCTTACACTGCCATAATCTAGATGTAGGCTCTTTATCACTTTATACCTAGACTATTGTAGTAACCTTCTGGTTGGTCTCCCTGCCTCAATTTTCTCCCCACTTTAGTCTACCTTCCACTCAGTTCTCAAAGAGGTATACCTAAAGCATAGATAATGGCCATGTCATTAGCCCAATCTGCCTTAATAAATTCCAGTGGTTCCACATCACCTCCAGTATCAAATATAAAATTCTTTGTTTCATGTTTAAAGTCCTCCATAACCTGACTCCCTGTCCCCTACTTTTCTAGTCTAGACGTTATACTTCCTCCATGTGATCTGTGATCCAGGAATACTGATCTTCTTGCTGAGATATCTCCTAATTTCAGGCATTTTCTCTGGTATTTGTACATGCCCAGGATTCTCTCTCTCATTTCTATCTCTTGATGGCTTCTGTAAAGTCTTAGTTAGAATCCCACCATCTACATTATCTTCCCAATCCATCTTACTGCTAGTGCCTTCTCTCTGTTGATAATCTCCAATTATTCTGTGTGTTTATTGTTTGTACTTAGTTATTTTCATGTTGTATCCCCTAATAGATTGAGCTCCTTGAGAGCAGGGACTGTTTTTTTTATCTTTATGTCCCAGCTCTTTGCACAGTAGGTACTTAATGAATCCTTGTTGATATGCCTCGAATAGTAGGAGTCATAAATTTGTTTTTTTTTTTTTTTTTTTTGTTGTTGTTGTTGTTGTTGTTGTTTGTAATTTTAAATTGGGAGCAGATATAGATTTAACATTTACATTCTCGTTTCCCTTTAGGTATTTTAAAGCAAGTAAAAGATTATATTAAAGAGTGTAGCAAATGCCAAGAGAAGCTGGATCGTGCTCGCCCAATATCAGATACTTCTGAAATGTTGGAAGAATTGGGATTAGAACTAGAATCTACTGAAGAGAGTAACGAAACAGATGATGACCAAAGCAATCCTGCATCTGTTCCAAGTGCAGTGTCCAAGACTGTGAAAAAGAAACCAATATCCAAACATGAACTTGTCTTTGTAAGTGGCATTTTACCACTACTTTAAAATTTCTAACTATAGTTAATAAAATAGTGTATTTATTTGGTCTTAGTGAAATTTATTTTTCAAAAGCCACTTAAGAAACTTTGGCTAATGACATTAATATTAAATGAGTAACTAGCTTGAGGAATAGACATTAGCTTATTTATTATGACTAAGTTGTTGCACATTAGATTGGCAAATGAAAGGTGTTCTGGTAATATCTCTTCATTCTTCTTAAATATTCCAATTGTTTCTTCCGTGAAGAATTTAGGTAATAAGTTAATAGCCTCTTGTGGCTTTTGGGGTGAGAAAAACAGGCAAAAAAAAAAAAGTGGGACAACTTAGTCTTTTAAAGATATTGGTTGCTGTGATAAACTAATGCAAAGGATAAGACAGTTTTTACCAAAGCCAGTGTGTGTCATTTGACTCTACTTAATTGTTGTAACATTTTGCTCTTCTTTTTCATTTCTGGGGATAAGGGCACAGAATGGAGTAATGGTATAGGCAGGAAGAAGTTGGAACAAAAAAATGAAAAAATAAAACATTTTAAAAGACGTTGAAGTAGAACCTATTTTAGTTGATGACAGTTCATTCAAGAATGAATACTTTACATTGAAAGTATAGACAGTGTAATTTAGCTTTTGGTCTTAAATTTCTTTTTGATAGGTTGACACTAAAGGTGTTGTAAAACAGTCTTCACCAAAACATTGTCGAGCAGTCTTAAAACAGCTGAATCAGCAGAGACTCAACAATCAGTTCTGTGATGTTACTTTGTTGATTGAGGGAGAAGAATACAGAGCTCATAAGTCTGTTTTGTCAGCTAACAGCGAGTATTTCCGAGACCTTTTTATAGAAAAGGGAGCTGTATCCAGTCATGAAGCTGTGGTGGATCTGTCAGGTAAAATATTTAAAACAATCCTTATTTTTCTGTTATGTATAAACTCTTGGAGAAGTATGTGAAACCAGAGTGAGAACATGTGCTTTTAGCAAAGAGAGGTCAGGGAGCAAACTGAGCTTCACTGACTTGGACTTTTTCTTATTTTAAGTATGATGCACAAACAGGGCTTGGAAAAAATATCTTTAATTTTTTGTATACACCACTTAGGGGTAAGTACCCATCATGATGGTAGCAGATAGTCTCTGGTATTTGTTATAGGGCTTTTAGATAACATGGAGTAAAGAATAACTATTCTTAATGTGTTAGATATGTCTGCAGTTACATTGTAACAATCTAATTGAAAAAATACCTGTGTATTTGGTTTTGAATCCTCAATTTATAAAATACAGAGTAGTATTAACAATCATATTCAATAAACTTTCAGTCAAGTATAATCTTGGTTTTGTGTCCATTTCCTTAAATGGATCATTTGAAATTAGTTCTGCTTTGACTGAAGTTTAATGACTTTAGCTTTCCAGGTAAATATTGGGAAAATGTAGCATTTTAGATAGGGTCATATAAGCTATATGTAAAATTATAGTACTTTGTAATTGACTACAAAAGGACTTGTGATAATGTGGTATTTTATAACATTGTATACTTACAAGTGTGCATTCTTATGTGATGAAATCTCCCTGTCCTGATAATTGCTAGGATAGATGGTCCTAGTCTTTGAGAAGAGCAAAAAGAGACATGGAAGTAGTACAAATGTTGATACATATTTTTACGTTTTAATATTTGTACCATGGCATTCTTTTTCCCTGACTTTTTGTGACTGAATGAGGTGGGTTGGGGGAATCTTACACTAGGTAGACTAAACATAAGTCACCTTCAGAATATAGGGTGTTTGATATATATAACACTTTGGGATTGTTTGACTGCCTTTTTATACATCTTCAGGCAGAAAAAGAAACATCTAGGAGTATTTCCCTTTTCTGACTTTCTTAGAAAGTTTAAAGCAAATGAAAGATAAATGTGCAGGGGAATGTTTGCTATTAATACCCTAAAATACTATTAAGCACTATCACAGCAGACCCATGAAGCACATTCATGTAACAAGCTGCTTTTTATGATAAAAGCAGATATTTAATAACATTAATATTTCTGAATGAAAAACAATTCTTATCCATATAATTTATCTTCACAAGAGTAATTGGAAAAGTACAGCAATCTTGTCAGATTTTGCTGATTGTTTTTTATTCTCTTAAAATTCTTTGTTACAAGGAATGGCTCTTTTTATAGGAGACATAGAGAAATATATTTGGGGAAAAGATGGTTTAAAAACAAAAGATATGAATAAAATTGTTTTAAGAGAATATAATTAGAACATGGTATATTTATTTTATGTTCTGTTCTCTCAGTCTTCATGATCAGAGCAGACATGATTGTATAGGACTAGAATAAATGGTTATGTTTACTTTTATTTTTTAGTGATATGGATGAAGATAATGATAATGATGATGATGATGATGATGGGAGAGTGTTACATTGATATTTACACCAGCTTAATAGTTATAGATCTTTGGGTTTTTTGTGATTTTTTTTTCTTTTATAATCTACCACTTTCTCCTTTTGTTCTATACAGGCTTTTGTAAGTCAAGTTTCCTTCCTTTACTGGAGTTTGCTTATACTTCAGTGTTAAGTTTTGACTTTTGTAGCATGGCGGATGTTGCCATTTTGGCCCGCCACCTTTTCATGTCTGAAGTCTTGGAAATCTGTGAAAGTGTACATAAACTAATGGAGGAAAAGCAGATTACTGTGTACAAAAAAGGTGAAGTACAAACAGTTGAATCTACTCAAAATCTACCAGAGCATAATGAAGGTTCAGCACAAACTGTGGCCAATGTTGAAGAAGTTGTACCCCCAGAACTTGAAACTAGTGCATTTGTGTCCCCTATAAATGGAGAATTTCCAGGTGATGGGCAGGAAGGTGGGAGTACACAGCAGCTTGAACCCCAGGTTTGTTCAGAATCTCCATCTGTTTTAGTACACACAGAAAATGTAACTCATTCACATTCTGGAATAAAGTCTGAAACAGTGTCAAGTAGCAACATGATAATTCTTGAAATAGAAACTTCAGATACCAGAAAAGATGACAAAGTTTCCAATGCACTTTCCACTCCTACTGTGGTAGAAGAAAGGGATACTAATACTCCAGTAGACAAAGAAATGGAAAACAATGAGGACAGCAAATCAGTTGAAGATGTCTGTGCTGAAGACATTGAAGAAGATCACAAGCAAAAACGTAGCCGACCAGCACAAGTCCAAGGAAGCCCTGTTGGACAACAGGAGAAGGCAACTCTCAGCCCTGATGACACTTATAAAAGCAGGCTCCGTCAGCGCTCTGTTAGTGAAGGTGGATATATACGACTACATAAAGGAATAGAGAAAAAACTTCAGAATAGAAAAGCCAATCCTAAGTCTGCAGTTCAGCAGGTACGATCAATGTGTATACACGCTTCTCATTTTGATCTAATGTTGAAATTAATTTGTTCACAAAAAGTATGCCTATGGAAAAGATGTCACTGATATTTGGGGGAGAAAATGAGATCCCAGTTCGAATTCTGAAAGTTCCAAATAATATTAGCAAAATGTTAAAGAAATTTAACGCTCCTTCATTAAAATGTTTTTTATCCTGTAATTAGGTTGCTCTGAAATTGGTTCAAAGAGGGAAAAAAATGAAGCAGCCCAAAAGAGAGGCTAATGAGAACACAGAGGAAGAAACAACACACAGATGTAGTGAATGCGGAATGGATTTTCAGAGACGCTATGCACTTATCATGCACACGTTGAAACATGAAAGAACTAAAGATTACAAGTGCCCAGTAAGTTTTTGCTATTTAGAAGATACCTTTATATGTGTGATGGCTTGAATCTGAGGGATATTTTTTTGTTATTCTGATAATGATGGTATCCCATTTTAGTTTAATTTTTCTTCCTCCTTTGTGCATTTTTAAAAAAGTTTTTTGTCTTTTTATAGATTTACTTTGATTTTGTCAAAAATAATTTATTAGTGTCAGGGGCTGCATACAGAAAGGTCGAGGAGGATGTGGATTGAAAAAAGTATTTGGCAATTAAGAGATCATTAATGACTTTGGAGGGAGAAGTTTTGGTAAAACAATGGGGTTGGAAACTGTATTGAAAGGGTTGAAGGAAACAGTGAGAAGAAAGGTACTAATTGTAGAAGGCCTTTTTAAGGATTTTAGCACCAAAGGGCAGAAGAGATACAGGATTTTAATTAGCAGAGATGAAAGGATCAGATAAAGATTTTTTGAAGATAGGGAAGACAGGGCATGTTTGTAGATCATAGGAGAGGAGCCCATAGACATGAAGAAATTGAAAATAAATAATGAAGTAAGGAGTATTAAGTAATTTTTTAGTCCTCTACTAGATTTTAACTCAAGGAACTCTTTGTCTTATATCTAGGTATTTTCCACAGCTCTATGGCAAACAGAGGCTCAATAATAAATGTCCAGGGATAATGATGGAATTTCCAATTATTTTAAAATTAAGTGTATTTATAAATTACTGGATTTAATTTTTTGTTTTTTAGTTGTGTAAAAAAGAATTTCAATATAGTGCTTCTTTACGAGCACACCTCATTCGACATACCCGAAAAAGTGATGTACCTACTTCCTCTACTGCTGAAGAAGATTCAGGAGCATCAACTGAAAAGGGTCGCACCAAGAGGGAGTTTATATGTTCTATATGTGGAAGGACATTGCCCAAACTATATTCTCTCAGAATACACATGTTGAAGCACACAGGTGTAAAGCCACATGCTTGCCAGGTAAACATATATGTATGTGCGAATGGATACGGTAAAAAAAAATGTTCTAAATTAATGTAGTGGAAAAACAAGTCTACCATATTCTCATGGCAGAATAACTGTGAATCACTCTCACATATAAAGGTTACAGACTTCTATTGTTTTGGGATTTCCTCAGGCCATGAGCATTTCAATGGAAATGCGACAAAATTGATCACATACAGTCATCAATATAAATACCATCATCTCCAAATTAAAGGACGCATCCTTTCTGTCAATAACTAGTAATAAATTTTCTAGGAAATGTACATTATAAGGGAGTTTAATTGGATATGGGTAGGAAAGGGGTGGTTATGGTTACACTATTACCGAAATTTATCAATTTTTAAAGCTATACATTTTTTGGAACCTTTTGGAACAAATTGGTTTTGTCTGCCAAATGCATTTATGGGTTCTCATTTTGTCATCCTTAAGAATCCTCTTAACTATTTGGATTGTCTAGGATCCAAAAAGTATTCTTTGAGGTGTCTGTGGTTCTAGCAGAATTCTGGACCTTCTGTATTCTGGTGTACTTTTAAGTTCATCTTTCTTCTGGGAGTCTAGACTGATATGGATAGCCAGCAACAAATTGATTTCTAGCTAACAAAATCCTTCTTTTGAGTCTGTTGGGTTAGCAATAGACTAATAATAGAATAGACTAATAATAGAAATGGTGTACATTTCTGATTCTTAGCATAGGACACTAAGTGTAGACAAATCACTTCACTGTCTTAAGAGTCAATTTCCTCATTTATAAAATGGGGCCAATACTTAAATTATCTGTTTCACAGAGACAATATGAGTGATTATTGTGGCATTTACTAAATAATATGAGTACCTCGGTTGTCCCTTCATGAGCAATGTGATGGTAAAGAAATTATATATGGCTCTACAATTGGAACAATCAGTCCTTACAATCTGACTTTAAAGTAGTAACTAAAGTTCTTTTAGTGGCTTGTGAATAGTCCCTTGTTCTTCAGAAACAGTACTTGCTTTCCCTTTCCTTTTTTTTTTTTAAACTAATAGCTTTAACAAAAAACTTTTCATAGGTCTGTGGAAAAGCTTTCATTTACAAGCATGGTTTAAAATTACACCTGGCTCTTCATGAAGCACAGAAACAGTTCCAGTGTGAACTCTGTGTTAAGTCTTTTGTCACCAAGCGTAGTCTTCAAGAACATATGAGCATTCATACAGGTACTGAGATCAATTATATTGATAAACTCTGCATGTGTGTGAGTAAACATAATTTTTGTTCTGGGAAAGAAATTGCTACTAAAAAGCTTCCTTCAATGTAGCAAATTGTTTTATATTGGAATACTAAAAATTGGTTTGTTTGATTTGGGGAAAATACATATTTTTTTCAGTATTAAAAAGGAGCTACTAACAACGTTTTGCTTGAATAATACAGCTTGATATAAGGTTAAATCTTTAGTACCTTAAAGAAATTAGGCTATGCTGACAAGAAATTCGGTTGTAGAAAAATAGACTTAGTAATTAATCTAATCTTTGATTTTTTTATGAGCCCCAATATAATAAAGGTTTGCACTATTAGTATTCATTAAGAAGATATATGACAAAAAGTTACTATTAATTAAGCCACACTTGAAATTATTTTATTAATTACATTATACAAATTTAATATTATGTATGTTTGCAAGGCATTATTTTGTCAATGAAGGACAAATTTGTTTATTTATTAGGTCATGTAGGAACTCCTTGCAATAGCTTTATCATCCATAGATTGAGAGAGATGGCGTTGATAATACACTTTTATATTAATTATATCTATCATTATTAAATATACCATTTTAAACATTACATTTTGAAATGAAAGGGTAGAAGTGTCAATGAAAAATTTTATAGGAATTTTTTTTAATGCTGTACTCTGTAACTTGTTTTAAAACTTATTTATAGTTGTCTTTCTATAGACTGTACAGACCCCATTCATTGGATGCTAATTTTTTTATTGATAACAAGTGGTGATCTAAACATTTACAAAGTAGTTATTAAAATAAATACCATTGGGAAGGGGATTCAGAAGAAAATAGAACATATTTTTTGCTAGTATCTTTTTGAAGTTAATAGACATTTTAAAAAAATTTTTTTTTTTGGTCTTAAGTTCATAACATATAAGACTTTTAGGAAAAATACTATTGATAACCTAAGTTTCAAACTTGACAGTTTTTTATTTTAACAGGAGAGTCAAAATACCTTTGCTCAATCTGTGGAAAGTCTTTTCATAGGGGCTCTGGACTCAGCAAGCACCTAAAGAAGCATCAGCCAAAACCTGAAGTTCGAGGTTATCAGTGTACTCAGTAAGTATTAGGATGTAAAACATTTAACTAAATGCAACATTTTTTTTCTGTTTGATTATTTGACAAAAGTTTACATGTTGTAGAATTTTTGTTTCTATTTATTTAAGATGGTGTTTCCATAAACTTAACATGATTATAAAACTTGTTTTGCATTGTATAATTACAATGAATAATTTTAGACTCAGAAAAAGTTGAGATAATGCACTTCTATCAATTATTTCATTGCAGAGTTAGGGGACTAGAGATAAAATGTTGCATGTGTTATTAGACATGATTAATGTGTTGGTTGGTTTTGCTGAACTGCTTTTTCCACTTCTTTTTAAATTTTTATTAAAAAGGATAGGATGGGAAAGGCAAAGATCTCTATCAAAAGAAAGATGTGGTCGACAGCTAAGTGTCACAATCGATAGAGCACCAGTCCTGAAATCAGAAGGACCTGAGTTCAAATCTGGTCTCAGACACTTAAAACTTCCTAGCTGTGTGACTCTGGGGAAGTCACTTAACCCCAATTGCTTCAGCAAAAAAAAAAAAAAAAAAAAAAGATAGATGTGGTATAAAAACAAAAGACATTAATAAAAAAATGAAAACTTGTTTTGAATAACAATATAATTCAGTTTGATGATTAAATTTCCTTATTGCAGATGTGAAAAAAGTTTCTTTGAAGCTCGAGATCTCCGCCAGCATATGAACAAACATCTTGGTGTGAAGCCATTCCAATGCCAATTTTGCGAAAAATGCTATAGTTGGAAGAAAGATTGGTATTCTCATGTAAAATCTCATTCTGTTACAGAGCCTTATAGGTGAGTAAGCTTTGGAAGATTCCGATCTGACATAAGATAAGAATTAGTATATCCAGGTCTGATTCTTAGGATTTTTCTGATGTATAAGTATTGTATTGTAAAATCATATATTGTATTTTAGGTGCAATGTATGTGGCAAGGAATTTTATGAAAAAGCCTTATATAGAAGACATGTAAAGAAAGCTACTCATGGGAAGAAAGGAAGAGCTAAACAAAATCTGGAACGTGTATGTGAACAATGTGGAAGAAAATTCACTCAACTACGGGAATATAGAAGACATATGAACAACCATGAAGGTAGTCTATATATGCTTACGTGTGTTAATACAGAAGGAATGCCCTTTTGGAACTGGTTTTCTCCTCATTTTCTATCTTTCTACCATTATTGTTTGTGTACCCTTTGAGTTCTGTGCCTTTCTTTTCCTGTTGAAAGTGATTAATGTTAAGACTCCAGAACACAGTTTGTACAATCTAATCATTTTAGTTGCAGTAGAATGCTATTTTAATAAATTTGATTAAAGCATATATATCTCAATATATAATGAAATTCAGTTAGCTGAACTTTTGCAAAGACTCAGAACAGGCAGATGGAATGTTGAGTTAAAGGAACAACTCAACTTATTTACACCACATTGGCTGAAACATAGTATGTAAAGGGAGTGGGGTGGGAAGGAATAGGGAGTGTAACATGAAATAGATCTGAAAAGGTATCCACATTGTGTAGAGATTTTAGATGACCTAGGCTGAGAAATTTGTGTCTTATCCTAAAAAGGGTAGAGAGCCATAGATTTTTTTTTTTAGCTGAAAAGTGACAGACAATGAGGAGGCTGAACAAGAGTGATGACTGAGTGGAATATATTTAATAGGGTGTGTGGAGATAGATTAAAAAAGACTTGGCATTTGATTAGACCAGTGGTAACGGAAGAACAGGAACTAGTATCAAGGAAAACTCCAGAGCTGCCAACCTGGAGAAGGACGATGATACCATAGGAAGGATGATGAAGACATAGGAAGAGAATATAAAGAGGTAATAACTTGTTTTGGACATTCTGAGTTTTAGATACTAATGAGTTAACTAGTTAGTGCTTAGCCATCTGGGTAGAGAGAAAAATGGAAGGGACAAAACAGTGATTTGACAAAAAAAGCATAGAACTTTTGGAAATTGTAGTCAAAATGTGGAAATACATTTAAAATGTTTGTACATGTGTAACCTATATCATATTAATTGATATCTTGGGGAAGGGGGAATCCAAAGCAGGGAGAGAGAAAAAAATTTAGAACTCAAAATCTTACAAAAATGAATGTTGAAAATTATCTTTATGTGTAATTGGAAAAATAAAATACTATTGAGAAAGAAGAAAATTATAATCAAGAGCAATTCTGAGTATCAGTGTTAATTGCTAATGTTTACACATTTTATGTCAATTGTGGTTTTGGGATATGTCTCCAACATAAAGTCAGCTCCCTACTTCATTCAGCTTCCCATTTTAGTCTCCAAGGATGCCACCATTGTTCTCTTAATACTGGAGAATGTCCTTTAAGGATTGTTTCCTGAGGGAAAATAGAACTCTATTAATATATAATTAATTCTATAACCTTGATTGTTTTATCTGTCAGCTCTTATAAAGCAAGATAAGCTTCTATAATCTTAAAACTAGGCCTGTATGTGGGTACCTATATAAGTTAAAATAATTTCCTGATAACTAATATATCCTTTTATTTTCTTCCTCTAGGAGTTAAGCCATTCGAATGCTTAACATGTGGGGTTGCTTGGGCTGATGCACGTTCCCTGAAACGCCATGTAAGAACACACACAGGTGAACGGCCTTATGTCTGTCCTGTATGCAATGAAGCTTATATTGATGCTCGAACACTTCGAAAACACATGACCAAATTTCACAGGGATTATGTGCCTTGCAAGATTATGCTGGAGAAAGATACCCTTCAGTTTCATAACCAGGGAACTCAAGTGGAACATGCCTTTAGCATCTTAACATCAGGCATGCAAGAACAAGAAAGCAGTGGTCCTCAGGAAATTGAGACTGTAGTAGTGACCGGAGAAACCATAGAAGCCATTGAAGCTGTTGCAGCTACTGAGGAATGTGCATCAGTGTCAACTCTTTCGGACCAAAGTATTATGCAAGTAGTTAATTATGTACTGGCACAGCAGCAAGGACAGAAAATATCTGAAGTAACAGAAGCTATTGAAACTGTAGAAGTTGAGGTGGCACATGTTTCAGAACCAGAGTGAGCACAGTAATGGAGGTAGAGGAAATTTTGGTGATGACTCTTCCTGTGCCATAAACTTGCACATGTTTACAACATATGACTTACAGCTCAGAGTCCCTATTTCAAGGTTTTTTGCTGCTTGATGACGTTCTCTCTGCATTGCTAAATAGTCTCTCCAGCCTGTAGGTTCTGTCAAGAAGTCTCTCACTTTCTTTCTGTCTCTGTCTCTCTCCTTCCTCCCTAATTTTAGTCATCTAGTATAGAGAAATTGGAAACAAATCTTTCTATTTAATTGTTTATCATGGTATGATTTTTAATGGATTAATTTTTACAAAGATTGTACTTAGAACAGTACAGTTTCAGTCCTGTTTTCACTTTATTTTGAATGTATATTTTGAAGGATACTTCCCCACTGGGCTTGCTGTCTTTTTATCATCAAAATATGAAGATAAAATTTTGTGATTTGACTTGCCCTATTTATACAGATTGAAAAGAAAATTCAGATACTAAAGCATTTTACTAGTGTCTCTAGGTACACTATTGTGTACAATATTAGTTTTTAATGTCTTTAAATCTGTGATTTGTGTCTTACTGTTTAAATTCAACCCTCTTACAAGTCCAGGACTCTTCATTTTAAAGCACTTATTAAGCCACATGGTTATAAATCAAGTTTGTACTTGACTATGTAGGCAATCTATAACTGAGTATTTGTCCTAGTTTTTTTTTTTTTAATGCCATGAAATTGCATAGTAGGTCCAGCAAAATAGGCCTTGTTTTGCCATCTCTTCAAGGCAAGGAAATTGACCCTGAGGGTGGAGAGCTTTGTCATTGTTGAAATTGAACATTGTTAATGAGGAAAATCCTTCCATGTTAACTTTAGTACAATAAGTGGAAAGTCTTGTTCTTTTGCTTTAGCATGAACAAGTCAAAACTAGATTTAATGTTTTCAACCATCGTATCATGTTTAATTGCTTAATTTAGTTGAAAAACTGAATCAATTTAGAAACAGAATAGCCACCAACACATGCAATAAGTTACAAGAATACTGCGTAATAGTCAAGTTCAGTAATAACAAATTCTTTGCAGCCCTCACTACAATGTACTAATCTGAAAAATATTATTCATTTGTAACCCACCTGATTGTTGAAAATGAATTCAATAAAAAATAGATTACATGGAAGCTGAAAATTACATTTATTCAAGTGTATATATTTTTGGAAATGTTCACATCTGTATTCAAGTTTACCAATCTCTCACCTTTCCAAAATCACCAAGATAGCCTTGGTAGCTCCACCTAAAAAACTATTACTTACAATGTAATTATTATAATTCAAGTGTTTGGAACAATTGTAAAATGCACAATTTAACAAAAAAAAAAAAAGAAGTTACAGGTGAACTGTTCCTAAAGCACAAGAAAAGGATGTGCCTTGATTTATACACAATACCATGATATTTATTCCAATTTGCCTATATAATGTGACTTTAAGGGCAAGGAGTAAATATGTTAGCCATGCATGTATTAGATTTGCATATATTATATTTGCTTTTGCAAATTTTCCAATCTTGTAATAGTTATATGGCTGACATTCAATCTTAGGAAGAAAATTTAAAAATAGTCCAACTTTTAAAAGGCTGCTTCTTTGGGGGTTGGGAGTGGGGGGTTTGTTTGTTTTTTGTTTTTTTAGGCTCTTATGAAAATTTGTTTCAACTTGACTAAAATTTGGAATTATCATTTTTGTTCACACATACTCTTGTTTATAGTATTGGATTTACTGAGTTGTAAGACAAATAGACCATTGATGTATGTCATAAATATGTAAATAAAACCAGCTGTTGAATCTTGCTTAAAAGCTTTGAAGTTGAATAGAGGCTTGTCATTGTATTTTAAACTTGCAGTTCTTTCTAAAAGGCAAATTTTTTTTCTCCAGATAACATTTTATCTAAAATTAATTTGATCAGTTTTTACTAGGGCAAAAGAATAGTTTTATTTCTTAACAGATCTTTTATTACTCTTTTAGGAAAAAGTTGGGCCATGTGGCCATAAAGTCAGGGTAAAGTTAAATTTAATACTACTTCCAAGTCAGATGTAATCTAAATAGTTTCCAGCTTAGCTTGAGAAATGCTTTTTAAATGTACATAAGTTGGTATTAAGCATAGTAATAAGTTTTTAAAGATATTTGAATATTTAACATATTTTAATGTTAGCATGAGACAAATTATTTCAGCTTTAATTATTCCATAATTATTTAGTAATTAGTATGTTAAGTAATAATCATATTAGGGAAACAAAAAGTATTTTCTCCCTCAAACAATATATTTTCATATTTTTCTTATAGTCAGTGAAAGCTTGATAATCTTATTAAAATGATGTTTCTCTGATAAGAGTTAAATTGTAAAATAATACTGCACAAAATGGAATGTTTTTTAAATCCTTCACAAAAATAACTCTTCTAGATTTTTCCTCTTATTAGTGAACTAATTTGCAACTCCAATTTCAAACTCTAATTTATCTTTAAAACTCTACTTTAAATAAACCCTGCTAAACTTAATCTTTAAATCATCATCATCAAAAACTCATTCCTCATAATAATAATTTAGTGAAAATGTTTTGTATTTGTTATTTAAAAAATCAATAAGCAACTTTAGCCTGAATCTTTATAACACGTCTACTTGAAAGAATAAGCTAGATTATTAAAGGTTATAAATTTATTAGAAAAGGATTAGTAATATACAAATATAAAATCTTATTTGGCATTCATTTCTACTTTTGAAAGTAAGTGTGTAGTTTTCATACTCAGGGAGAGAATAAAACAAAAGGGAAAAACCACGAGAAACAAGAAAAAGGAAACAAAAAAGTGAACATAGCATATGTTGATTTATATTTGGTCGTCTCCATAGTTTTCTCTCTAGATGCAGATGGCATTTTCTATCCAAAGTTTATTGGGATTGCCTTGGATCACTGAACCACTAAGAAGAAACAAGTCTGTCATAGGTGATCATCGCACAAACTTGCTGTTGCTGTGTACAATGTTTTCCTGGTTCTTTTTTTGTTCAGTATCACTTTATGTAAACTTTCCAGGCTTTTCTAAAATCAGCCTCTTCATCAATTTTCCAGTTCTTGGCTACCATTAAAAAAAAAAAGCTGCTGCAAACATTTTTGCACAATTGGGTCCTTTTCCCTTTTTTGTGATCTCTCTAGGATTCAAACACAGTAGTAACACTGCGAGATCAAAGGGTATGCACAGTTTTATAGCCTTTGGGGCATAGTTCCAAATTGCTCTCTATAATGGTTGGATTACATTTTCTATACAACACCACAGATAAGTGAGGGTAAACCATTACTTTAGGGATGTGAAAGCTGGGGCAAAGGACACTACTCTCTCTTGGTTCTATATTGGTGATCTCAACAGCCTTCATGGACTAAATGATCATTTTTACATTAAGGATTCTTGATTCTACTTATCCATTCTTAACCTTTCTGCTGACCTCTAGACTTGTAGTCTTGTAGACTCAGCATGTCCAAATCTGAACTCATTCTTTTTTCCCAAACTTTCCCCGACTTTGTAACTTCATTATTATTGTCAGACACCAACATTCTCCTTAGTCTCTTCAAGCTCACAATGTAGATGTCAGCCTCACTATTTCTCACCTGATAGCCAGTCTGTTGTCCACGTCTGTTTTTACTTTTGCAGCATCTCTTGAATATGATCATTTTCTCTTCTCTCATTGTTACCAATCTAGTGAAGACCTATGTCTTTTCATATTTGAACTATTGTAATAGTTTGCTGGTTGGTCTGCCTGTCACATTCCTCTCTCTACTCCATTTACTTACCAAAGTGATTTTCTTAAAATAGGCCCAACCATGTTAAATTCCATTGGCTCCCTTTTACATCCAGGAACAAATGCAAAACCTCAGGGGCAGCTGGGTGGTGCAGTGGCTAGAGCCCCTAGCCCCTAAATCAGGAGGACCTGAGTTCAAATATGAGCTCAGACACTTAAGTCTAGCTGTGTGTCCCTGAGAAATCATTTAACCTCAATTGATCTCCTCCTCCACCCCTGCAGAAAAGAGGTTTTTAATGCTCTTTCAGATACTTAAAAACAAAGATATATTATGCTGGAAATGTTTGATATGAACTTACACTTTCTATAGGATAATAAAAGGTACCTTAATGCAGTGCCATAGAAGACAAATTTGCATTCTATAAGCAAATGTGGGCTTTCTGTACATGTCGACATATATAATTCAATTCTTACTGTGTAACACAATTCACAATATTAAACTAAAAGTGTTTCATGTAATTAAAACAGAATGCCCTTAATTTTGAGACATCATACCCTGTATGCATACATATCTATACTTGAGGATGACTGAGGTGTAAACATGGGTGACTAGAAGAATATTGGTGACTCCAAAGAAACAGAAGGAAGGATAGGTTTTGCAGAAATAATGAATACTCTTCTTCCCTACCTTTGGAACTTCTTACCTATTTCCTACCAGGCACATCTTCCTTATCTACTTTATTGGCCATCCAACATTTGTTGAGCACCTCCTGTGTACCCAGGCCTGTTCTAGATATTCTGAGGGAAGCCAGAGAAAGAGAAACTATAATCCCGTCTAGGGACATTTCTAATATGGTTGGAGAGATTATATCATGTGATTTGGAGTATAAAGGGTTATTGAAAATCAGAAAAGGAAGAGATATCCATGAACTAAGATAAGTCATGTAAGGGAAATCAATAAGGGTTGGGAGATAGTGGTCTAGGGAAGAATAGAGCACTCAACCTAAATTTAGGAAGACCTGATTTCAATTGTGGACTCAATAGCAATATGACCTGGGCAAGTTATTTAAACTGTTTGCCTCAGTTTCTACAACTGTAAAACAGGTAAAGGTTTCTATTTCCCAGGATCAAATGAGATAACATGATTATTTCACAAACCTCCAACTTGCACTTTCTAGAAATGTTAGATTTGGAACACCTCTGGGACATATGAATAGAAATGTTTAGCAAGCAGCTACAGATGTAAGCCTAAAGCACAGGAGGTTTGAGATAAGTAGATTTGGGATTTTTCATTTTCATAGATGATATGATATGATGGAACCTAAAGTTGCCAAAGAAAAATAAAAAGAGACATAAATCGAAGATAGAATCCAATGGTACACTAACACAAAGATTTCAGAGCATGGATGGTGATTATGTAAAGGAGACAGAGAATTAGTTTAAGAGAAAAAAATCTTATGAAAACTCAAGAACAGAAAAGTATCCATCAGGACAACGATGTCAACTCAGAAAGATCAAGAAGGATGAGTATTGGTAAAAGGTCACTGAAATTTTTTTGTTTGTATTTTAAATTGTTTAATATTTCCCCCCAGTTACATTTAAAACATTTTAAAAGTTACATTTGTTTTTTAAACTTTTGAGTTTCCTTTTTGAACTGATTTTTCTTGTGCAGAATGATAAGTGTAGAAATATCTATAGAAGAATTGCACATGTTTAATATGTATTAGATTTCTTGCTGTCTAAGGGTGGGGGTGGAGAGATGAGAGGAAGAAAAAAATTGGAACTCAAGGTTTGTAAGGGTATATGTTTTGAAAAAAAGAAAAACACCTTTTGAGTTCCAGATTCTCTTCCCTTATCCCCACCCCTAACTCCCATTAAGAAATGACATGTAAATTCATATAAAACATTTCCATAAAAGACATGTTGCAGAAGAAAACAGATCTCTCCCTTAAAAAAAAAAATCAAGAAAAACGTTAAAACCAAAAAAGAGAGAAAAGTATGCTTCAATCTATATTTAGACACAATCAATTCCTTCTCTCTGTGTATCACAAGTCCTTCAGAGTAGTCATGAATCATTGAGAATAGCAAAGGCATTTACAGCTGATCATCCCAGAACATAGATATTACTTTGTACACAGTACATTTCACTTTGCTTGAGAGTTCATGTAGAACTTTCCATGTTTTTCTGAGAGCATCCTGCTCATTATTTCCCATAAAACAATAATATTCCATCACAATCACATACCACTATTTAGCCATTCCCCAAGGATAGGCATCACCTCAGTTTTCAATTTTTGTTCTGAGTGCTGTATAAATATTTTTGTACATACAGGTCCTTTTTTTAAAAAAAAAATCTTTTTTGAGATTCATGCCTAGTAATGGTCTTGTTAAGTTGAAGGAAAAAAAGAGAAGCAAAATAAAATGCAAGCAACCAACAACAAAAAGAGCGAGAATACTATGTCGTGAACCACACTCAGGTCCCACAGTCCTCTCTCTGGGTGTAGATAGCTCTTTTGATCACAAGACCTTTGGAATTGGTCTGAATCATCTCATTGTTGAAGAGACCCACTTCCATCAGAATTGGTCATCATATAATCTTTTTTTTAATATATATTTTATTTTAGTCATCATATAATCTTGATGCTATGTACAATGATCTCCTGGTTCTTCACTTAGCATCAGTTCATGCAAGTTACTCCAGGCTTCTCTGAAACCATCTTACTTGTCATCTCTTATAGAACAATAATATTCTATAGCATTCATATACTATAACTTTATGCCAGCAATTTTTGTCAAATAGTGAAATTTTATCCCAAAAGCTGGGGTCTTTGGGTTTGTCAAACACTAGATTACTATAATCATTGACTATTTTTTCCTGTGAATCTAACCTCTTCCACTGATTGACTACTCTATTTCTTAGCTAATACCAAATGGTTTTGATGACTGCTGCTTTATAACAGAGTTTTATATCTGGTAACAACTAAGCCATCTTCATTTGCATTTTTTCATTAATTCCCTTGAAAATTCTTGACCTTTTGTTCTTCCAGATAAATTCTGTTATATTTTCCAGGTCTATAAAATAATTTCTTGGGAGTTTGATTGGTATAGCTTTAAATATATAGATTAATTCTGACAATATTGTCAAGTTTTATTATATTTGTTCAACCTATCCAAGAGCATTTGATATTTCTCCAATTGTCTAGATCTGACTTTATTTATGTGGAAAGTGTTTTATAGTTGTCTTCATATAGTTCTTGACTTCCCCTTGGGAAATAGATTCCCAATTGTTTTATATCTCTTGCTGTTGGACTTTGTTGGTTATGTATAAAAATGCTGTAGATTTATTTTGTATCTTGCAACTTTGCTAAAATTATGGATTTTTTCTAATAGTTTTTTAGTTGATTCTCTAGTGTTCTTTATGTATACCATCCATATCATCTGCAAAGAGTGATAATTTGGTTTCCTTATTACCTCTTCTAAATCCTTTAACCTCTTTTTCTTCTCTTATTGCCAAAGCTAACATTTCTAATATTGAATAGTATTGGTGATAGTGGGCAACCTGATCTTATTGGGAATGGTTCTAGTTTATCCCCATTACATATGATGCCTCCCTGATGGTTTTAAATAGAAACCAAAAATTTCTATGATGAGAAATTTTTCCTGTTATCTGCTTATTTTCCTAGCCTACAACTCGGCTGTTAACTCTTTGTTAAAGTAGTGTTCTGTTTCTAGCGTGGGAGGGTGCACTGTCCCAAGAATCAGGGATTTTGTGCAACTCTTTTCAGAGATCCTTCTAGGGACTGGATTGCAGCATTCTTTTCTATCCTGGAACTGTGAGGAGTGTCCCCACCCCACTGCAGTTGTAAGATCTAATGTGCTACAGCAACAGTCCTTTAATGTTAATAAAAAGACTTTCTGTGAACTGAGCCCTCAAGAAGCTCTGCCCATCACCACTGCCCATGCCCACTTTTGGTTTACTGGTTTTCCAAGGGCCCCTCATCCTATTGACAAACCTTTTCTGAGGATATGCAAATCATGTTTGGCATCTCTGGGCTGAAAGGTCTGGAAACTGCTAGTGTTGCTGTTGATTCAGAGATCCTACTTTGCTGACACTAGGACTGGGACCAGGGTTGTGCAGGTGTGGTCTGTGCTGGGATTGCACGTTATACTCTACCCCTGTTGCCACAAACCTTTTCTGCTGACCTTCCAAGTTGTCTTTGGCTGGAAAATGATCTGCTCTATCATTCGGGGTGTTCTGACACTCTGAAAAGTTTAGAGTCTTTATTTAAAGGAATTTGGAGTGACCAGAGGGAGAGAATGGGTAAGTTCCTGCCTTAACTCTGTCATCTTGGCATTGCCTCAAGGCCACTGAGTTTAGCAAGAGATAACTGGTAAATCTGGAAAGGTATAGTTTTAATTCAGTGGTGGAAAAAGAAGCTAGATTTAAAAGATTTGAGAAGAGAGTAGTGGAGTCAAAAAAGTTATTTCTTCCCTCCTCCCTGCCCTCCACCAAGTGTGATTATAAAAGGTAGGAGAGATATGGGATGAAAACTTGAAGGGAAGATAGAGACAAATGTTTTTTTTCTTTTTAGGATGTGGAGATCTAGGCACATTTAGAGTTAGTTGAAAAAGAGTTCCTAGAATAAGCAAACATTGAAAATGAGGAAAGATTAAACGTTAAAGTGGTCAATGAGCTCTTGGAGGAGAAAGGAGGGAACTGGGTTAAGGAAAGAAGTAAAGAATTAGCATTAGCAAAGAAAAAGGCAAATTCTTCTTCCAAATGCAAAGATAGATGATAACATTGAGATCTGATGTGTAGGTTGTAGAGAAAAGAGCTGCAATGTAAAATTTCAGAGAAGGAGGTGGTAGTCTAGATGGATTGAGGAAAGAAGTGGTTTGCAACAAATGCTTTGAGGAGTGGAGTGGCTTTAATTTTTTTTTTCCTTGCGTCACTTGTGATTTTATTGGGAAAAGTCTAGTTTATCTTCAGTTCTTACTATGGTAGTTTGGGGTTTTAGGTATGTATTATAATTTTGAGGAAATACTCAATTATCCTAGTGTTTCAAATAAAAATGGGTATTTTTTTTTTCAAAAAGGTTTTTCAGTGTATATTGACTTGATCAAGTAATATAACATTTTTCTTTCTGATGTTTAATTCAGTTGATAGTTTCCCTAACAGTAAATAAACTCTCCATCCCTAGAACAATTCTGACTTAGTCATAGTGTATATGTATTGTTTTAGCCTTTTTTGCCAAATTTCATATTTTTTGATCAATGTTGATTAAAAATGATGGTCTATTGTATTTTATTCATGTTTTGAGTCTCCCTGCTTTGTATATAGCCTATATCTATGTCAAAGAATTTAGTAAGATCCTTTTTTTTTTTGCTATTTCTGCAATTTTATGTAGTGAAATTGTTTTTTGAATGTTTGATAGACTGATACAGGAAATATTTTTCTTTTGAAGTTTACTTATGGTTTATCCATTTTTGGCATGAAATTGGATTCTTTAAAATTTCTATTTGTTGGTCTAGTGATTTTACATTTTCGTTAAAATACATATATATATATGAAGCAATTGGAGTTAAAAGACTTGCCTAGGGTCACACAGCTAGCACATGTTAAACGTCTGAGGCTGGGCTTAAACTCAGGTTGTCTTGACATCAGAGCTGATGCTTATCCACTATACCCTCTAGCTGTTCCCTACATTTTTATAAATACTTATTTCACTTAAATTTAAGTTTTACTGGTATATAATTGGCAAAATGTTTTCATTATATCCTTTATTTCTTCATTTATGTTCTTTATTCATATGAATTGATTTTTCATTTATGTTGATAGTTTGCTTGTCCTCAAATTAGCTGATTTATCTAATTTTTTTTTTTAAATTCCCAGCTTTACTTATGAATTCAGTGTTTTTCTTTAGTTTTCAGTTTTGTTAATCTTTGACTTTTCATGATTTTATTTAATTGAGATATTTGTGGGTTTTCTGGTATTTTTAGTTGCATTTCCACAAAAATTTTAATATGGACTGATGATTGTGCTTAACTTTTATGAAATTATTTCGATTAAAATGTTTAGGATTATAATTTAGTCTTTGGTTTTAATAACTTTTTCATTTCATATAATTTTTTTACACTGTGGTCAATAAAGTATCCATATACATTTTTTGCTTTTTTTATTTTTTGAGATGTTGTAGGATGATTGCTTTTTAAGGGTGCCAGAAGTGCTGGAAAATATGTATAGAACTTTCTATTTAATAATTGTCATAGCTCTATCATATCTAATTTTCTATTTCAATCTTTAAGATGTTTTTCGTAAAAATTTTAAGATTGCAGAAACTTATGATCTTCACTCTTACAGGTTTATTAAATATTTTCCTGTGTAATTCACTATTTTTCCTTTAAATATTTTTGAATGTATTGATGGCATAAAATATTGAAATCAATTCATTATTTGTTACCTTTCAGTAAGTTTGTCCTGTTCTTTTTAAAGTCTATTTTGTTTTTGCTGTTTCCTTGTCTGAGATCGTATTTTCTACTCCAGATTTTTGTTGTTCAGTTACTAACTACAAAGTATTTTGATCTAATCCCTTATTTTAACTCTGGATTAGTCTTTGTTTCTAATTGTTGGATTTTACTTTCTAATACATTTTGCTAACCTCTGTGTTATGGGTAAGTATTCACATTGTTATATTTCTCTCTATCCTCTTCTTTTTTCTTCTCTAAATGGCTATCATTTTCTCTCAAGTTTTTAACTTCTCTTCATTATTTCCTTTCTAAACTTAGGGTTTAAGGTTTGTTTGTTTTTAAACTTATCATTAATTTATTTTTTTTTCTGCTTTTTTCCATTAGGTTTATTTGTTGAATTGAGTGCATTGCCATCTCATTCTATGTTCGGGTAGTTTTTCTTTCATGATTTATTGGAATATATCTGAGTTCTTTTTTTTTTTGGTTATGGATTTCAGGTAGGCTTATAATTTTAAAGATATGTTTTCTTGATCTGTTTTTCATATTGGTTATTATGAAATATTACATTTTACTCTATTCTTTTCTTACTTTGTTTTGAAGTTGTTATCTGTTATTAATTTCTGTTTGATCCATCCTAAAATGGTTTTAACATCTAAATTTTTTTTACCCAACTCTTTCCTCCATTCCCCCCACCCCCCAAAAAAAAAAAAAAAAAGTCTTGCAGCATTCCTTTAAAGAATTCTAGTTAGTTTTGGATGCAAGCTAATTTTTTTCTTTAAAGTTTGATTGTCTTCTAGGTTTGTTTTAGTCAAAAAAAAATTTAGCATAAACAATTTATCTTTCAATTTATTTATTCATTTTTCTTGTTTCAGCCTACAAGTTAAGTTCGAGGTATCCCTTCCTCTGAAGACCAAATCAAAATAAGGAATTTTCCCTTGCACTCAGCATCTTTCTTTAGACTATTTGATTCATTCTCAGGTTAGGGTTTTGACTTGTTTTTTCCTTCATGGATACCAAACTCTTCTCCAGTATTCAGCTTTAGTTGAAGACTATACACTTAACAGTTTCAAACAATGGACATTTTCTACATAAAGAATGACAATAATAAACCCCCTATGTCTTCAACTATGTTTTAGTTCTACAAGATTCATATTGTCCTAAATAATTTAACTTGGCTTTGTGTTTCAAAATGAAGAGAACTAAACTCAAGGCTTGATTATCCTTCATCATACACATCAAAACCTCAGTGTGCTACAAGATCAATTCAGTCTTGCTACTCAGACCTCATCATTATCCTGACTTCTCACAATACAGAATTAGGGAGGAAGGAAAGCATCATTGTGTAGTTGTGCATTTTGTAATGAGTTTAGTCAGTGAAATTGTGTGATGGCTCAGTTGTACAGGAATAAGAGAAAGGGAAGGGAGTAGGACTGACAATACTGCAGGGTTGGGGGTTTTAAAGATATGAGCAAAGACAGAACAATGGGGATAGGGATTCATCAAAGGAGATGAATAGTATAAAGCTGTAATGATGAACTATAAGGTTAATTAAAAGAGGAAATTGATCCAGCACAGAGTCACAGTTTGCCTGCCAGTTCTGGTCAGACGGAAAACAGGTGCGGAAGGGATGAGGCATAGAGATGTAAAGACAGGCTATGGGCAAAGGGTTTTTAAGCATTATAAAATGTAGAGGGAAGCTCTTCTAGATAACGAGATTAAGGGCAGGGCCATTCCTGAGTGTGGCTCACCAGTGATGAAGATGCAGGTCATACAGTTGATGAACTGGAAAACAAGGCATTTATCACGTGACATCAAGTGAAGATCCCAGTAAAAGAGCAGATATGTAGCCCAATTCCCACACATGTAATTCAAAAAATATAAAAAACAGAAGTAGATCAAAAAGGAATTAATAGAGAAAAACTTCAGTTAAGTATGCAGCCTAGGTTGACCAACAGAGACACCCAGGAACTTGAACAGAACTAAATAAATTGCTCAACCAGAAGGGCTGGGCCAAAGTGAGGCTCTTGGAGCTCTAATAATTTTAAGAGTGCTCCAATCAGGATGAAAATGATTGCTCCTTCCAGAGAAAGAACTAGTAAATCTAAATGCAGATCAAAGCATACTTTTTTACTTTTATTATTGTTTTTTTTTTTTTTTTTTTGCACAATATGGCTAATATAAATGTCTTTCACAGCTCTACATGTATAATCTACACCAAATCAATTTGCCTTCTCAAGTAGGGAAAGGAGAGGGAGGGAAAGAACTTGGAACTCAACATTTTAAAAAAATTAATGTTAAAAATTTGTTTACATGTAATTGAGAAAACAAAACTAAAAAAAAAAAAAGTGCCTCAACTAGGATAATCCCAGGATATCAAAG
Organism: Antechinus flavipes; assembly: GCF_016432865.1. NCBI lineage: Eukaryota > Metazoa > Chordata > Mammalia > Dasyuromorphia > Dasyuridae > Antechinus > Antechinus flavipes. The sequence continues at coordinate 291,299,177 of NC_067400.1, read as the reverse complement.
CACACGTGACCATCAAGAAGATTGGAATGCCTTAGGTAGAAAGATCTAAAGCATTCACCTTAGGCCAGAAGACCTAAGGAGTATATCCCTCACATCCAGGAAGCCCTCATGCATTAAAATGTAACCTTGCTATAGTGACCAAAAGATGAAGTGCTTTAGCCAAGAGACCAAGAATAATTAAGAAGCCATGAAGAGGATTTGAGTCTACCAGGCAGATGGGACTCAATAAAACACCAAATTTCCTAAGAGAATAGGGATCAGTCTACACAGTTTAGGGACTCAGAAAGTTTGCAGCAAGCTAACATTTGTGAAGACTGAGTTAGCACCCTGGATACCTTAGAATCAGCCAGAGTCAGGATAAGCAAAAGTCCTTGATTTTTATAGATAGGAGTGAATTGGATGGATGCAGAATCTCCACAACCTCTCTTCTTCATCTCCCGCCCAGAAGTGACCCTGGCTAGTCTTACTCCACCCCCTAGTCCCTCCTACAATTCTCTGTATACACCAATTATCGAACTAGCACAAGATAGTGGGAAGGGCCATTTTCCAAGCATATGTTTATAGAGTATTGTCCAACCAGTAATGAGCCTTAAGTGCTCGGCTGTCCGACCTCAGTGCATTAACTCAAGAGTTTCAGCCCTTTACAAACATTAGTTGTTCCTCTACCACCCTGAAAAGCTCAGCATCCTGTTCCCAGGTGACATAGGTGAGTTTGGAACTTGCCAACACTTTGTGCATAACATATCAATTAAAAAGCTAATAGAAGGATCCCAAGCAATCCCATTAGGACAAAACAAAGAACCATTGTTTCATTCAAATGTGTTAGCACCTGGTCCTGACCATAAGTCCCAATTCAATAAGTAAAGTTGGTAATATATCAGTTGCCTTTATGTATTAATATGTTCATATATATATATATTTACAAATATTAATTATTATGACATTTAGATAAACAGAGAATACCAATGATGAATATATTTCATGGATTGAAGAATGTCTTGGACACTAGGCTAGAAAAAGAAAGTAACTTCACAGCCACCATAGATCTAGAGCCTCAAACAAAGATATGGCTTGTACATACCTAGATATATTAGAATTCCTGGAAGAGATAAAATATGAGATAAAAAATGATGTTAGTGAAGAATTGGAAAAATAATGAATTGAAGAACTCTGGAAGAAAGAAGTGGAAGAATGAATTTATTATAATAAAAGAACAAAATTCAGTGATTCCCTGAAAGAATAAATAACAATAAAAAATAGTAAAAGAAAATGTAAGGTTATCAAAAACAGCTAACCTACAAATCGAGAAATTGAAAAAAAAAGCGTCAATATTTTTTTCCAACAAACCATAAATGAAAACTGTTCAACCATATTATAACTGGAGAAAAAACTAAAGTAGAATCCATTGGAAATCACTCCAAATCCCAAAATGAAAACCCTAGCAATGTCACTGCCAAAATCTACAGCTTCCAGGTTTAAAAAATCTAAAAGTAGCCAGAGTTCCAGTATCAAGGAACAACATTCAAGGACTAAGCAAGACTAGTCAACTGTAAGGATAGGAGAGCATGGAATACTGTTATTACAAAAGGCAAGAGCTAAAAACACAACTAAGAATAACATCTGGCAAAACTAGGTATAATCTTATTGGGGGGAGCTAGAGAAAAGGGAGATGGTGGAATGGATTTTTAGTGAAATAGATAATTTCTCAGCATTTCCTGATAATAAAAACAGAACTGAATAGAATCTTTGAAATGTAAACACAGGAGCCAAAAGAAACCCAGAAAGAGTAAACACACTGGAGCAATTGTAAAGAATTCATATGATGGTAAAAGTTTTTATGTTCTAATAAAGGAGGAAGAAATAAATGTTCTTTCAGAGTCCTAATGTCTCCAAGAGTCATAAATAAAGATGGAGGCCTTAGGATGGATGGAGACAAATACATAGATAAATGGATATAGACAGACATATGATTTTTTTCACGATCTAAAGTGAAGACAGAAAAAAGAGAGGAAAATTAAAATACTAGAAAACATTTAGAACTCACTGTTCACATAATCAGAGTGTGTGACTAAAAGTTTTGAGGCAGGGGTTCACTTTCATCTACACAAAATGGGGTTGACTACACCTACCAATACACTCAAGAAATGTGGCAGAGAACTTTTGTCTTCCAAAAGTTATGAAGATAAGAAGGAATCATAACCATGAATGTGAGGAAGTGGATAGCGGAACAGATTAGCAAGGAAAATACAACAACCTGAAACACCAAGATTCAAACATGAGAAAATAAGAGGTAAGATCATAATTTATTACATTTTAGTTGAATTTTAAAAAGTCTGGGTAGAAATCATGTTCTCAAACAAGGCAACAGTAAAAATAGACACAATTAAAATAAACTAGGAAACTGCATTCGTAAAGGCGCCATAGAAAATGATTATCAATAATATATAGGCACTGAATAATATAGAATCTAAACATTTAAAGAGAAAGTTAATCATTTACAGAAAAAGAATAAAACTATCATGGCAAACTATAATATATAAGAGCTGTAAAGTAAAACTATAATAGTTGAGGACCTGAATGAACCACTTTTGTTTACATAAATCTAACAAAAGGGTAAAAAGAATTTTGTAATAGCTATAAAAGATCTTTGGTGAATACTGGGTCAGAATTAAAAAGAGTAAGTGTATTTGTTTATCACCCCATAGCACCTTTACAAATACTGAAAATGTATTAGGGCATAAGATCTTGCAAACAAATGTAGAAAAACAAATATTAAATACATCCTTTATTGACCAACATGCAAAAAAAAAATATTCACTAAAGGTGTCAGAAGAAAGGTTTAAAAGTTATATATGAAATAATTTAATCCTAAAGAATCAGTGAGTCAAAGAACAAATCACAGAAACATAATTTCAACAAGCAAAATGACCAAGAGAAAACAAAACTTTCATGATGCAGACAAAGCAGTGTTTGGAGGAAAATATATAATGCTAAATGCCCAACAAAAGAGAAAAGGACTAAATCAATGAATTAGGAAAGCAGCAACAACAACAACAAAAAACTGGAGATGTAGCACATCAAAAAATCCCAACTAAACACAAAAATAAAAATGTTGAGATTAAGAGAAATAAATGAAACTGAAAACAAAACAAAACAAAAAACCACTATTAAATTCATAAAACCAGGAGCTACTTTTTCAATTACAAAAATAAATTAGCTAATTTGATTTTTTTAAAAAAGAAAAGCAAATTGGGGTAATGAAAAAAGAAAAATTCATTACAATTTAGTATGACATAAAAGAAAATTATCAGAAATTATTTTGCTAAGTTACATACCCAATATGGATAACTAAATGATTATTTGTTAAAAAAAATAAAATCTTAAAAAGCCCCACAACCAAATGATTTTTACAAGTTCAATTAAACATTGAAAGAATAATTTCAGCACTACATACACTGTTTTCAAAAAAATAAGATTCTGTCAACTCCTAAGACACAAATATGATTATGCTACCTAACCTACGGATAAATGAGAGAAGATAATTGTAAGCTAATATCCCTCATTTCACTCACACATTCACACATTCATACTCTTTCACGGAACAAAGTCAAATGAAATAACATATGTAAAACACTTTGCCAAACTTGTAACACTGTATCAGTATCTATTCTGTTCAATATTTCTCCTCACAGATTAATGGTCAGGAGGCAGTTTTCAAAGAAATAAAATTTCTCAACTATATGAAAATGCTTTATATTACTATTCAAGAAATGCAAATTAAAACAACTGCAAAGTTCTATCTTACACATATCAGATTGGTAAAGAATCTCCCCTACCCCCCAAAAAAAGACAAACATTGAGATGGTTGTAAGAAGATAGGTACACTAATGCATAGATATAACTAATGCAGTTAGTGGAACTGCAAACTCTATCAGCCTTTCTAGAAAGCAATTTGAAATTATACCTGAAATGGATAAATAATTCTTTTGACTCAGGAATACTACTTCTGCAACTCTATCAGCCTTTCTGGAAAGCAATTTAAAATTATACCTGAAATGGATAAATAATTCTTTTGACTCAGGAATACTACTTCTGCACCGCAAAGTACCCCAGAGAGCAAAGACAGAGAAAAGACATCTATGTACAAAAATATTTATAGGAGCTTATTTTGTTGTAGCAAAGAACTGGAAATAGTGAGGGCGCACATCAATCTGGGCTTGGCTGAACAAATTATGTGACTTATGAAATGCTGTATTTTTCAAAATGGTTTCAGAAAGATTTGTATGGAGAACTAGAATGACATTATATAATAGTACAATTATAGCAACATTATTTTAAAAAAAACTGATGATTTAAAAATTTGATCAATAACCAATTATGACTTCAAAGAATTGATGGTGTGCCACTCATCTGAAAAATGAGACAGTTGGAAAAAACATTTGACAGTAGCTGGCACATTAAATAAATGTTGATTATTTCCTTCCCCCATCCTACCAGTAAGGTTTCAAGGTGCAGCATGAGATACATTTTTGGACATGGTCAATGTGTGAATATGCATTTCTGTCCCCCCCCCCCCTTTTTAATGGGGCCTTTGGAAGAATTAGAGGGATTATCAAAATTGTCAAAAAAGGTTATTAAAAAATATATTTTTTAATGCCCAGAAACAAACAGAACCCATGTCAGAAGGAAACACAGAAGAGTTGTCAAACAGCATACTAATTTATTATATACTTTAAAAGGAAAAGCTATACTTAGTATTTGCAATTTCATGTACAATCTTCATTATCTGCTCTTTTTAGATGGAATTCCTTCTTTTATTTTAAATTCATAACAATAAAAAGATCAAATAAAAGTTGGGATAGGAGAGAGGATAGTGATCCAGGTTTTCCAAAACTCTTTGATAAAAGGAGGAAGAATACTCTCAAGTTAGAAAACTGCCATTTGCAACTGGACAGGGCACTTGGATGAAACGAACCTTCAATGTGATATTACTGAATGATGTGGCAGAGGAAGGCCTAGCTGAAATCAATAGTAAAAAGAAACATTTCTATTTCCTCCCTGGGTCCATTGTACCTGCCAGGTTTCATCTATTTAAGATATTAGTATGACAGACAAATCTAATAGGAAAGGTAGTTTTCATAGAGCACAATGGGAAGGAGGGAGCAAAAACAATGGGAAAGGGTCTCAGGTTAAGTAGGGACTAAAAATGGGATATATATAAGGGGAGAGATGTCAGGAAAGCAAACTTCTGTCTAGGCAATCTTAAAACTGAATCACAAGAGATTTTGAATGGAACCATAGTATAGTTATATCTTTTTTTCAGTAACAATAGTAGCTGACCTTTGTCTTAAAACAGAATTGATTTTTCATGCAATATTTGAAAACAAAAGAGGAAGGATAAGGTGGGTGAGAAGATGCCTGTCCAGGCTATGGGCCTTTTCCTATTTCTGGAGTAAGGGGATGGATGGGAAAAAAAGATCCTGGTATATGGGCTCTCTATGGTTTTAGAAGGCAGAAGCCTGGTTGGTTTTCTCATCCTCCAATCATTTCTCCTTTAAATGCAGAGGCAGCTAGGTACTTTGTAAGTAGATAAGATAAAGTCAGGAAAATGCAAATTAAAATCTCAGCTTAAGACATGTACTAGCTATATAATCTTGAACAAGTGATATAACCTTTCTACCTGTTTCTTCAACTACAAAATGGAGGTGGAATAGCACTGACCTCCCAGGGTTCCTTTAAGGATTAAATGAGATGTTTAGAGAGACTGGCACATAAATAAAATGGACATAGTAGGTGCTATGAATATTCTTATTCCCTTACCATGTACTCATGCCAGCATATAGCACTTTTAAAATTGCTTTACAAAGATTTCACATGATTCTCACAACCCTGAGAGACAGATGCTGTTATTATCCCTATTTTACAGATGAGGAAATTGAATCAGATGTTGTGACTTGCTCAGGTTCACAACTAATGTTTTAGATCAAATTTGAACTCAGCTCTTCCTGACTCAAGGTCCAGCATTCTTCTCCACTGAATCAAGAGAAACAATGCCATGTAAAATAGATCTGTCCAGAAATCCCTTCCCAGCTCTTCTTGCAAAGACTCAACTCCAGGGTTATCTCTTCCATTTTGCTTTTTGTTTGCCTTGCCCTTTTCCCTCAAAGGGATTTTTTTCTTGTTAAAAAATTTCAAACTACTTTATCTGGCTGGGCCTTCTACTTTTAGATTTTTTGGAGTTTATGTGTTTTTTTGTGTGTGGGTATGTGTGTGTATATATATATATATATAAAAATTTTTCCTATTTTAAGGTCCTTGAAAGTGGTTTGTATCAAACATTTCTTTGCTTCCCTAGCACCTAATAGTAATATTAAGTATCGAGTTCCTTCCAAGTAATGATAGCAACTGACATTTATATTGTGCTTTTAAGGTTTATAAAGCACTTTCCATAACCCATCTGAGATTAAGTTTTAGTTTGATCATTTACATTTTAGCCTAATTTGACTTTATTCATATCAAGTGCAACAGTCACTCAGTCAACAAATATTAAATGCTGTGCCAGCCACATGCTATGCTAAACACTAGAGACACAAAGAAAGGAAAAAACAGTTGCTTCCTTCAAAGACCTGACATTCTGACAGGGAAACAGGTTAACAACCACGTAATACAATTTGCAGTGAACATATTACATGATGAATGGTTAATATCTAATTGTAGTAGCTGAGTGATTTAAAAATCTCATCTGTTGTTCTTTTATACTTTGTCCATCAGTGAGTGGGAATCAGTAATTTTAGTTTATTTTGTTCTTTTTGGAAGACAGCAACAGGTAAGGAGAATAGAACATACTGTATTACTGAGTTTCACAAATTTATTGGTATTTTAGTAAAGACATTCATCTCAGTCATCACTCTCTCCTGTCTTGACCTTAGGCTATCATTTCATTTGGGTCAAGAAAACATTCAGAAGAGGAAGAATCCTTACTTTAAACATAACAATAAAAAGGAGAAAAATGGAAAGTTTGCCTACATTAGAGAGTCTAAAGATAAATTTATGAATTTTGATATGGTTAAGTCAAATAAGGAAGAACTAATAGTTCTATGTACATTTTCATTGTTTTATGTGGGACATATTCTAAATATAAATGCAACTGGACAAAAGTATTAGGAATATACAATACAAGGCAGCTCCTCTGGAACGATTACCTATTCTAGAGTTTAACTGGCAGTTACCACCAATAGAATAGTCTAAAGCTGCCTTCAAATTCAACATTGAAGGAATTTTCAAGAAAACATTATACATTTTTTATGACAAAGCTTTTAAAGATACTAAAACAGGTGTTCCAACAGCATTATATTTCAAAGAAATTTAAGATTACATATACGATACAAAAATACAAAAGAAACCTCTCAGAACTTACAGACTCAAAGTATAAGTGGTCAAATCTTTCATAAAATAATTTTAAAGATGCACTCTCTTGTATTTTCAGTACCTGAAATGGGCCAGTGGTCTATAAAGAAATAGGCTTATCAATGAGCATATTATATACCAGCCTAGTAATGAGAAAATTAACGTTGCTTATATTCAAATTAGTTTTCACTAAATTGGTAATTTAAATGCTCTGACAATACAGAAAGTGCACCTTCACCATCTTTATACAATGTTAATGAATTTTTGGTGTGTCATTTCTTTTAAAATTAAAAAAGCCAAATGCATTTAAGCAATGTATATATTTTAATCACATTTTTGGTGGTGGCTTACTTTTTAAAAGAAACAGCTTCCTTATATTTATCTCAAGTTCTGGTGGACATGCTTACAGGAGCTTGTTAATACCAATAACTCAAAGAAACACATTTAAAATACTGATTTACTTGCACTGTAAATGCTTGTCCTTTGAAAACCAATGAATTTAGGACAAGCCCTATTAAGCTGAATCAGGCCACATCATATATTAAATACTTTACATAAAATTTCAAAAGAGTAATTATGGTTTTTCTTGTTATAGCTTCTGTAGCTGCTGTTAGCAATGCCTAGTTCATGACTAAAAAAAATGTCCATTGAAAAAAAAGCTGTCATATTTCTATTTTGTCTAAATTATTATTTTCAAATCAACGTTCCAGTACACTTCCCTCCCAGTACAACACTCCTTCTCTATAAGGCTGTTCTTGGGAGCCAGATAGTTTAGGTAAAGATAGAGTTTAGTAGTTGTTTTCAATTTGAACAGTCAAAGAGACAGTAAACTTTTGCTTCCTCCTTAATGTGCTAATAGTTGTGACTAAAAAAATAAGCAATTCTTAAAAAGGTACCATTTCTGACTTCTTTATTATCTGTAACCTTTTGAAACTAATCACATGAACTACAAAATTAGCAAATGTCTTGAAATCTGTGTATAAAACATAAATTACCTCTAATTTCAAACTTTCATTTATTAGTAGACCACTCAATTTTTGTTTTAAAGTGGCTCCAAAGATAGTCTTATATCATTCTTTTTTTTCCTTTAAAAAAAAAAAAAGGAAACTGTTCCTTTTAACATCACACCCACCCCATACCCCAATCTTGAAACACATCATTTAGTCATCATCTTGGTCATGGACATTTCCAAGGTGAGATTTTATATTTCGTTCCCACAGCTTCTGGTTATCAGAAAATCCATGTTTTCCTTTATTGAAGGAGTTTGGTCCAGCTGATGTTGGCGTATCCCTATTTTTAAGAATGAAAAAGAAGAGTTTATAAACAGTTTAAAGGCCTTAGATAGTACTGTAATAGAGCAAGATGTGAAAATTTCATCATTCAATTTCCCTTCAATAATTAACTGGTAAGGCAGATAGTCTGCATATGGAGTTCCATTTTACATATGAGAAAAAAACAACAACAACAACAAATAGAGCAATCTGTCTACAGTGAAACAGGCAGTGTGAAATCTTGGATTTGAGTCCAAGTCTCTTCAGATTCCAAGTCAATTTTATCTAGTGAGTCTCCTCTCTTTGATAATCCTAACAACCTCATCTCCTCATATTTCAGTGTTTCTAAATATGACACTGTTCATGTATCACAATGGTTTAAGTAAACCTAAAGGAAAAACACCATGAAGACATGCAGAGTAATATTAACACTATTATTTTTTACTCTTAGGCTGTTATGTCAAATAAAGAAAACAAATGTGGCATTTTTAAAGCAACATAGTACCAAAATTAGTCTGAATATTATCACTTCAAAATTTCTGTCAATTTGGTTACTTTTAGAAGACCTACATTATTCTTATTTGCACTATCCAATTTAAAATTAAATAACCTCTTTTCAGACTCTAGCTCCTTTGCCTTTTGTGGAATGGGTATCTTGCTCTATTCTGTGGGAATTAAGTATCTTCAAAATTTGCTTCTTTTTTTGGGGGTTACTTTAAAGTTGTGCATTCCTTATAAGGTATTGAGATATTAATTTTACAAAAATGGATGAGCAGATATTATCACAATTCTTTATATTAATAACCTAATCTCCAACAAACTTAAATTTCAACCCATGACAAATTTTGTGACTAATTAAAAACCATCTGTAGATCTCTGAAAAGAATCTTAAGTAGAATTTTTTTTATATGTATATAATATTTTTTCCTCAGAGAAACTTTTTTTTCCCATCAGGTGAGGAAGTAAAGAACCTCTGACTGCTTATAAAGTTTGTGATTTCCCTTTCTCCCAAAATAAATTACGATCACCTCTCAATTCCTTGAAAGAAGTAAAACTGTAGTAAAACTTTCCTTATGTGACTTTATCCCAAGAGATTTAGGATGTTACAATATCCTTTAATGACTTCAGCTTTTCCATGATTTGCTAATAGTTTAAACACATGCAAAAAATTTAAATACCTTCCAATATTCTTCATCCGCATCTTTGCTTCTGGAGGCATTTCCTCTGGTTCACTCTGGGAAAAAATACCACAGATGAAATGTTGGTTCAAAAGGAACAATTATCTATTTTCTCTAAGAAAAAATATCACAGATGAAACGTTGGTACAAAATTATCAATTATTTTTTCCCCTGAGGCAACTGGAGTTAAGTGACTTGCCCAGGGTCACACAGCCAGGAAATGTTAAGCATCTGAGGCTAGATTTGAACTCAGGTCCCCATGATTTCAAGGCTGGTGCTTTATTCACTATACCAACTAACTAGTCCTACTGTAACTACTAATATCATTTTTTTTTAAGATGGAAATTTTTTAAATACAAAATTATAAATGCTTTGTAAAATGACAGTTTTTTGGTTCCTTGTTATTGTGAATCATAGTATATAACAGACATGGAAGGAAGAAAAAACAAACTATTAAAACTATTTTAGCAGGAATTGTCTATCCTTAACTAAAGTCAATATCACAAAACACCATTTGTTTTTCCTGTGTATTTATTTTATATGAGGCAAGTTAAGACCTTAATCCCAAGAAGTAAATCTTTATTGCTAGAATGTCTACTCTCTATCTACTTTTCAGACAACTCTCTCATCTCTCAACTGGTCCTACCTTCTACCTGACCCCTGAGCTGCAATCCTTGAGAAAAATTACAGTAAGGTATAATTACTTTAACCAGCAATGCAAAACTATTTTCTTTCTCCCCTCAAATTACAAAAGGAAGATCTCATTACCAAAATTCTTGAAATTGTCAAATGGTTAAAGATGCAAAATTAATATGGTTTATCAATCAAAATGATAATAGATATGTCTTTATACATCAGTCTTTTTTTAATTAAAACTTTTTATTTTCAAAACATATGCATGGATAATTTTTCAACACTGACCCTTGCAAAACCTTGTGTTCCAAATTTTCCCCTCTTTCTCCCCATTCTTTCCCCTAGATGGCAAGTAATCCAATATATGTTTAACATGTTAAAATATTATACATCAATCTTTATCTAACCTCTACTCACATCAAACACTTGAAAATTCTTTAGATAATTACAATTATGTAACCCTAGACAAATTACTTGGCCTTTTTGAGGATCAGTCATATTTATCTATAAAATGGGGAGAATTATAGTACCTATTACACAAGGTTGTTGTGAAAATCAAATGAGATTATGTGTATACAAAGTACAAATCTTAAAACCTTATTAGATGTGAGCTAGTATTATACTGAAATCAGACATTATTATAAACAAAAATGCTAATTTTATCTTCATCAGAAATTAACATCATGAACAGAAGAAAATAGGGCTCTGAGATCTTGTCCTCAAACTCTTTTAAGAATCTTGAATTACAGCCATGAAGACGATGCTTCATATTTCAGTCTTAATTTCTGTGTGGCCCATAAATTCCTCTTGCACTTTTAATAAGCAATCATTCAATCTTTGCTTAAACATGTTTAGCAGTCACCTATTCTTTGCTTGAATGAATCTTCAAGCTTGAGGGAGATAGAATCCCCCTCTTCAAATACCAAAAAAATCACCCACCCATCCTCCTTCTCCCCAATTCTTACAGATGCCACCAGAAAAATTCAAAATTGTGGGAACACCTGTTTTTCCTCCTCTCTTTGCTTCTTAAATACATCATTTCAAAGTTCAGCTCATGGGCCATTTGCTTCAAGAGCGCTTCCTGATACTCCCAAATTGTTAATATCTCTCTGCTGCTATCAGTGTGCAGTGATTTTTTTTTTTTAATCAAAATATATTTATCTATGAACATGCCATTCTCTCCCCACCTTCCTTTCCCAACCCTTCCCCTCTACAGAATGTAAGCTCAAGGATAAAGGATGGTTTTATTTTTTCTAAATGTACCCCTCGTGCCTTGGTACCAATTAGGCAACTATTACTAATAGACAGAATTGCTATTTTCTATCCCATCACCCAATTATTTTTTATGACCTCAGAGATTTAGTCTTCTTGAAGAAGTCCAAAAATTCTTTAACATGATTAACTTAAGAATAAGAAATAGAATTAGCCATTAACTTACATCATCGTCTTCATTGAAAACTGCTGCTACTGAAAGGGTTTTAGGGGCAAGAGTTGGAACAGTTTCTTTAGGCTTCTAAAAAAGAGACATCAAAACAGACAGACACTATATAAGCAAAGTATGTATGTCTTATGCACGCAATTCAAAAGAGGAAAACAATGAATTTTTTTTTTTTTGTATTTAAAAAAAAAAAAAGAGGTTTTTGCTTTCAAAATATTTTAAGCAATAAGTTAGTACTTTGGAAAATCTCATTTTTTAGGCCCCTTAGGCTCTCTGAGAATATGGAACTACTATTAGGTGAGAGACCTAATTAGGAATAGTTTTTAAGTAAAATTGGATATTTATATGTTAAGCCTAAAACATTATTTTCTCATCAAAGTCCCATATATTTGATTTTGTAGAGAATATTTTCCTAAGGACAGCTCAATGCCAAATGTTATCAGGCATTAAGGATACATTTGCTGACTGATTTTCATGTAGTTATAAGAGATAATCTTCTAAAGGGAGTACCAACCACAAATGTGAATTATATATGGACTCCTGACTGCACAAATAATCAATCAATATAATACAGTGAAATCTGTCACAGATCCCATAACTAACCACTTACTTAATATCGTTAGTTTTAATACATTTATTTAGTAGGATGCACAAAATTTTAATATACAACAATCTTAAAAGTAGAAAAGAATGATAACAAATGGTCTGCATTTCCTTTTCACATATTTTAAAATTAGCCCCCCTAAAATAAAAAAATAACCCACCCCAAATCCTGCCCTTAAAATTCACCTAACAAAAAGACCATTTTGGGTGCTAACGATTATGTCTGTTAGTATGGGATTTTTCAAAAAGGACCACATACCAAGATTATAAAAACATTCATCATTCTTGAAAGAGATAATCTAGAATATATGCATTTGGCAGCAAAACACTTTTCCCCAAAAAATTAACTTCAGAAAATAGCTGCTGCTATGATAGCTATAACTAACCAGCATCATCAACAGTGGAGAATTTTAGATGACTTCTGTTTTACTTAAAAACCTAGCACTAATATCATATGTCATCTAACATTACCTTAATATTTATTCCTTACTGGCAAAATATTTTACTTACTTGATTTTATCAAGGTTTCAAGAATTAAAATTTTCTATCTTAGAGTACATTTAAACTGGTTTTTTTATAAGTCAACATTCTTTTTGTTAAAATTCTAAATAAAGATGATGAAGAACTTAAGTTTTATTTTGTGCTATTTAAAAGCCAAATGACAAATCTGGAGCCTTTATAGAATTTAACTATTTTGGTATTAGTATTTTCTAGTATGCCCCAAATTTTTCCAATAGATTTCATAAGTTCAATGAAAAGGCATGAGAGAATAAAGAAAAAAAAATCAATTCAAGAGGGCTTATTAATTGTCAAAATGAAATTAAGACAAAATTGTGATAGCTAAATATTGAAGCCTCATAACTATAAGAAACTTCAGAAATAATTTAGTCCAAACTTTTCATTCTACAAATGAGGAAACAAGCCCAAGAAAGCAAGTGACTTGCCCAAGATCAAGTAGTAGAGGCAAGATATGAACCCAAGCAATCTTCCAAATCCAATAATCTTTTACATCTGCTCTCTCAACACTGGTTTGGGGAGGAAGTTGTGGATGGGAGAAAGAGACATGCAAACCATACAAACACAAGAGACAGGGAAGAATTATTTGATGAGGGAATATGCCAAAAGAAAAGAAATAGTAATTTAAAAAATTCAAGGATGGTTTAGTCCTATAATCACATCAAGAAAGCTAAAGTCTGGAATCAATGGAAGCTTGTGATAAATAAAAAGGTGGTTTTTTTTTGTTTGTTTGTTTTGTTTTTAAAACAAAAATGTTACATTGGGGAAAAGAACCAGGATAGCATAGGCCTTGTTTGTTTTGTTTTTAAAACAAAAATGTTACATTGGGGAAAAGAACCAGGATAGCATAGGCCTTCTATATGGGATGAAAGGAAAGAAACACAACATTAGTTTCCTATTTTACAATTTTTTCATCAAAAACAGTCTTCATAATAATGAGGGGGGGAAAAATTATGAGGGAACTAAAATTCAAGAAAGTGAGAGAGAAAAAGAATTTCTTGAAATAAGTTCAAGGAAAGAGTTTGAAGATGTGACTGCTCCAATTTTGCTGAATGGAAGTGTCTCAGGATTATAAGTGGGAATGTTTTTCTCATTTCCATAGAAAGGGCAATTCAACAAAATATAAGACACTGACTGTGACCTTGATACCTGAAAACATTCTGGAGGGGAGCATTAAATGGTGTATTTGTGAGCAAGTAGAAAGGAAATTAAGGGTCAATATAATTTAGCCTAGGCTCATTAAAACAAACCATGCCAGATGAACCACATTTCCTTTCTTGGCAGGGTTAGTATCTAGGACATATCAGTGAAAAGCTGCAAAGTATCTGGATTTCCTAAGATATCTGATAAACTTTCACAAAATTCTTGCAAATAATAAAAAGATGAAGGCTAGATGAAAATACAATCAGATGAATGAAGAACTGAAGATAGTTGACACACTTAAAATATTTGTAAGCAAAATGAAACTGGGCAGGATAGCTATATGATGAGAGGACTGAGATCCAAAAAGGTATTTGGAACACTAGAATGGAAATAAGACAAAATTGTCAGAAAAAGTTTTTTTTCCCTGTAATTGAGGCTCAAAGATGTTGGTGGAGGAAAACCTTCCAGCCAGAGTTAACTGATCTCAGAAATAATAGTCCCACATACAGAAGAATGAACACCATTTTTTCCGGGCTTAGACAAGATCCTTTATCACTTGTGCACAAAAAGAGACAGACATAAAACCAGATCTTACAGCTATGCTCTCCTACCAACTGAAACATGGATTGCAAATTTAGAGTGGGTTAAGACCAAGGACCCACTGGGAGTGGTAAAGATGATCAACAGATGAATAGGAAGTAGTTCAAAGCTGGGAGAGCAGAAGTAAAAAGTTAAAGAGATCACTGAAGTTCTGATTAATAAGACATAGTGATCAAATAGTGACCAGAACATTTTGGGAACAAGTGATACAAGCTGAAGATGCTTTTCACTGTCCTGTCTTAAGCACTCTTTTCCATGTGAACACATTTCCCCACAGTTTCTTCATGTTTTCAATATCTACTCTATCCATAGGCCTCTGACTGATGTCAGTCTCTCTAGAAGCACAACAAAATATGGTAGACTTAGGGTCCTGATTCCACAAATCCCAAATAATTAGATGAAGATCCACTTTTCTCCTCTCTGAAGATATTTTATAAAGCTCTTTTTTAATCTAAAGTGATACAATTAAGTTTTCACTGTCTATGATTCTGTATCATAGTTGTTCTAGGTTTTTCATTAATCTTTCCTAAATAATATCAATCTAAATTGCATACTCACAAACAGATACACATACCATGTAACCGTAGGATACATTTCAGACAAAAATGTCTATGAAGTCTTTATTTTTTTTTTAAATATAAGATTCTCAAACAATCTTCTGATTCCCTCCCAGATTTGACCCATCCCCTGTGAACACTGAGTTCAAAATAATGACTCACACTTGCTCCAAGTTTGATGGATATGACTGGTGCTTTCTTTGCCGTCTGACTGCCTATGGCAAACCCAAACTTGGCTATCTTTGCAGGCACAGGCTTGGATGAGAAGTCTTCGGCTTCTTCTTCAGCTGATCGCTTCTCTGCGCTGCGACTCGAATTTTCCCCTCCATTACTGGAAGAAACAGTCTTAGTTTTCACAGGTTTTTCTGCCTCTTCTTCAGGTCCTGGTGAAGTCGAAACAACTTACCAAGATGAGCTAATTTTACTGAGCAGAGTGATGGGAGCAGCAACCTCATAAAGCATTGTTATAAGGAAAGTACCTCTGCAGCTGCAAACCTACTGGCCCAACAGTCTCCTCCACTGTTTTGTTTGAGCATACAGAGGGAACAGAGATTGTGTGGCAGTAGAAGAGGCTCCTTTGAAGTAACTAGCATAAAATACAGGGCAACTTAAAATTACAAACATATTTTTCAAAAAATGAATACATTTTTGACTAAACATTGCTCTACTATACAAAACCAAAAATTCTATATGTGTGTGGGGAGAGGAAAAAAGGTAAAGAGGAGTCTGCTTAACACAAACAAAAAGCTTCCAAAATACCCAAGTGGTTAAAAATTCCTCAGTATGATATCTAATTTGTTAGTAATTAACTGATTTATAATTAAGGGCAATCTTGAAGATTAGGAGAATATAGCTGGTAATTTCTGGTAATATCTAAATTCCACAATTGCATTAATATCTACCTAGAAAGGGGCATTCACAATACTGGTTTGAAAATGAATTTAGTGAGAAATATTAATAAATAAAATATGCCATAGAATTTTGGTTATGCTGAGTTATTTGAAATTACAGAGAGCAATTAAGAGGAGAATCATCCATGTGTATGAATACAGATGTTTTCCATTCTCAAAGTGCAGTCACATTAAATTCTCAATTATCTATTTTTATGAAGGGAAAAGATCATGGATGGGATAAAACAAGTGATAATCTACAAGTAATTCATGTTTAGTTTTGGACTATACCAAATTTATTTAGTAATTTGTGCCTTCCTAGATATTTAGTATCAAATTTAATATTGAAAAAAATCCAAGTATCAAATGTAAAAACTAGTTGATATTCCTTAAGCATACACCACATGAACAGCAGAGGAAAGTGTTTAGGAACATACTAGATGTCGGGGAATGAAGAAACTAGCTCAAGATTAAAAATTTTATTTTCTTTCTTTTCTATGTTCTAGACAACAAGGATACAAACTGCTACTATATAAATGTGTAGCAAGCAGTCAGAGACAATAGGAAAAAATGAAACCAAAAATGAAATAAAAGAGAAAGACAAAAATGTAGCTATTAGAAAGCTATGATTCAGGGTCCAAATATTGAAATGGGTGGGGGTTCTTGTTGTTGTTCTTTTAATAAATACTTGAACTTAATGCTCAAGCTTGTTTGGAAAAAAGTGGAAATAATATATTCAAGTTATTGCTGTAGATTATAGGAAGCAATGAGAACAATATTATGTTATCCAGAGTGGGACTAACAAGGATTTAGTTTTAGATTGGGAAATTACTGAATCAGGTGGAAGACAATATTTTATTATACCTGAAAAAGATGGCAGATGATGCCAATCACTCATTAAAATATTATAATAAATTACTGAGGAGTGAAAGGTTGCCCAAAATATAGTTTAAAAGATCTCTATACTAAGATCCCAGTTTAGAATTTTCAAACAAAAGGAAATGCAAAAAGAATTTATGAAAATGTCATCATTTAAATACTAAATGTATAACTTTCAAGTATTTTTGATCAATTTTATTGTAATGTTGCCCACCATGAGTTTTATTTTATAAGTAAACCAACTATTTGACTTATTAAGCCCATTCTTATTTGAGGAAAAAAGATTCGGTAGTGAAATAAAACAAGAGGGACTATTTTACATTATGGATTACATATTATAAAGATGAATTATATGGTAAAATGAAATTCGAATTCAAGTGATACTTATATTGTATTCCACTTGTATTCAAGTGGAAAACCACTAGAACAAAGAGCATTAAAAAAGGCAGGCTGTGGACTAAAGTTCTAGCTGTGGTCCACTAATTTGTCTTCTAAAAAATTTTATAACTATTTCAATGTTTGATTTCCTCTGTAATCCCATGTTTTTATGCATCTAAAAACATAATTCTAAGGTGTCTTTAATAGACTTCACTGGACCATGAGAGCACTCCAGGAATAAAGTTTAAGAATTCCTGATCTAAAGTTTAAAGACAATAATATCAATTGATTTTCTCCTTATATTTCTTTGCTTCTTCTATTTCTGCTACCAATCTTAGTCTTTCTGGAACTAAATTCTGGGGCACAGGGAATTTGAACAAATTATAAAAGGACTGAATTAGAAGAAAAAATTGAGGATACTGCAACACCTCTTGGATATCTGGGATTTGCTTGATGTGGGAACTCCATTCATTCATTATCCAAGCAGACTACCAACCATGAAACAAAAATTAGATAACCTGATTCTCAGAAAGGTTAATGTTATAAAGTGCATTTACACAGTACAACTTCTAGGTAGGTATCAAAAGCAGGATTTGAATGAATCTAGATCTCCCTGACTCCAAATCAAATCTACTATCCACCAAACCAGTTATTTGAGAGCAATGAAAAAGTTACATTTGAAAAAGTTCCTGACTTGTATGTATGCTGAATTCCATCTATTTAGTTTCTATCCTGAAGAAAACAAACCAAAAACAACGTATTAAAATATATATATATAAAACAACCCAAATGGGAAGCAGAATGGAAGATTTCTCTCAAACAGCAAATTATGTGCAACTCAATTTTATTTTCTATTGCATTTCTAGCAACTAAAAAAGCAAAACTAAAACACCACCTGTTTCTCAGGTCTTCTCTGATAACAATGCCTAATTATACTAATTCTACTTAAGAGCAACAATTTGTCCTTGGTTCAAGTTAATCTTAAACTGATAGCTTCACAACCAGGAAAAACTTTTCACTACCAAATATGTAAATTTCTATGTCACTATTCAGATCCATAATTATGAAAAAAGAAAGAAGAAAATGGGGGGGAGAGGGAAGAAAAGGGTAATTAATGACAATCATATGTTAGAATCTTCTCCATGGAGGACGAACAAGTACAAACTGACTTCTTCCTCTCAAATCACTAGAATGATTTTCCCTGATTGATGACTTTGCTTGGAACAACTTTCAAAAAAACATTTAATAAGATATGGAAAATAAAACAAATAAGAAATTGAGACCAGATAGTCTGGCAATAAAATCTTACTGTTTTGGTTATTAGACAAATTTCAATTGTTTTGTATTATATAATTCATATGAAAAAATGGATTTCTCAACTAACTCAAACTTGAAATAGCTTAAGGAGTTAATTACTCAAATCAATCACAAATATTTTAAAAACAGTACCTTCCAAGTACTTAAATTAGACAAATTAGACAAAAGATTCAAAGCTGCAAGGGGATCTTAGCTATCATTTGATTTGGTCCAACCTCTTCATTCTACAGACTAGAAATCCAGGCCTACAAAGTTTGAAACCACAGTAAAGGGACAGAGCCAGAATTTAAATCTAAGGTCTCAACTCCAAATCTTACATTTTCCTCCCCTTTATATTAGGCTGCCCCTTCAGTGTTCTGGGTCTTTTACAACGAACTACTAAGTCTACATGTTTTAATGTGACTTCTGTGATTTCCTATTAACTTCAAACTGAGGTAATCAACTGTATATTCAAAAAAGGGAAGGCATATATATAATTTACTTGTAGCATACATGAAGGGAACTAATAAGTTATTCTCCTAATTTTTCTGATTTAAGAATATTTCATTTTTAATAATAAATTTCTTTAAAAGCATGAAGGAGATAAGTTGTTTTAAATAGAAATGTCCTTAAAGGAATTCATTTGTTTCTCTTAAAAGCATACCAAAAACGTTCAGATTAATCAATATGAAAACAAACTATATCAATCTACTACATTCAGTAGAAAATCCCTCTCCCCTCCTTCCCCCCCACCCCCCAAAACTGTCGAACAGGGCTAAATAGGGAAGCTCTAAGTGCCTTTTTGTGATGTTTTCAATTTGATAATAGAAGGTCTTTAATATTCACAGCCAGTTCAGTTCTCAAGCTAGTTTGGGAGACCACAACTGGCTAAGACTGTGATTTAAGATACAATTGCATTTTTCCTGGTAAAATTTCTGTTTGCTTCACTAGTTTTAAAGTCTTGACATAACAAAATTCTTACCAAAATCTTGCCCTGATCTATTTTTTCTCCTCTGCCTTCTCAATGGAGGAAGGAGAAAAAAAATCAAAACCTCTAGCCACACACATACCCTAATCCAATGTGAAGAAGTACCAATACCAAAGCCATGAGAATCAAACTTAATAGTTTATTGCTCTCACAACACAACTGCTGCAAATCTATTTCAACTTGGGTAACAGAACAGTAAGTATTTTAGAGTATCCAGTTATTTTTCAATGGTTTTCTTTCTTCTATAAAGTTTTGAAGCATTATAAACTGTTTCAAGTCATAAATTTGAAATCAAGTTTGATGAATGAAATTTTTCTTTCCCTCATCAATTGGGGGGGGGGGGAGAGAATGGAGGAGAAAATCTACAAGATAGTTGAAGCACATTTAAGCAAGGTGCTGAATAGATAAAGACATGAGGGTACTGTTAATTCATTTATAAATTACTTCAAATTTTTGCAAAGCTGTTTTCCTCACAACCACCCTGTGAGGTAGGTAAAGCATTATCTTAATTTTATAAGTGAGGAGACTAAGGTTCTGGGAATTTAAATTGACATATACACATACAGATATAGATCTGTCCATATCTATAATCACATACAAAGATGGTAAGATCACATACATAAGATAAAGATCTAGCTTGGGATAAGAACCCTTCTGTGTTGACTCCAATTTCAACACTAAAGTCTCACATGGACAATAAATTACCCACAGGTTTGTTTGTTTGTTTTTTAAACACTACACTCCCTTAATACATATTTTAAAAATATAATTTGACAACATGAATTGGTTTATAAACAGTGAAGCACTCCTACTATGGCTAATAATATTGCTGTCACAACTGGTATAAATGACTTCACACACTATATACTCTATAACTCTGACAGTTATTTTCTTACTGTTTACTCTAACATTTTGACATAAATTGACAGCATACTACTAATTGACAACTAATCTTTTAAAAAATCTTAGTGGCAAACTGGGAATTATCTGCCATTTCTGAGATATCTTGAGACAAGATATTAAACAGTTCTCTAACCCTATCCTTAGGAATGTTGATAACATTTTAAAAAGAAATTCTAGCTATCATTTGCACATAAACTTCTTTGGACTTCAAATCTGTATTTTACCTAACAAAAATGACAAAATTATTTTCATTTGGGGGCATATGTTTCAAGGGGTTTTAAGTCTTTAATAGCAAGCAGAACTCCTTAAGTATTGCCTTAATAAGGCAATATTAATTTTAATTAATTTAAAAATTTAATCTTTTAATTTGAACAGAAAAGCATGTGATGTCAAACTATAACAGAGAAGAAATTTCTTTCTCCAACTTGGATCTTCAAAAAGGGAATTTGGGTACAAAACTAATTGGATACTTCACTTATTTCTCTTTGATAGAAGGAAATAATTTTGAACAGTGGAGTCACACTGAAAAATTAAAACGGGCACTTCACTCATGCCACTCATTTTAGGGTGCTCTAAAAGATTTTTCCGACAAGTTCTGGTGAGCGCTAGACCCTTAGATCAGATCAGAAAAATTTTTGAGTCTGTTAGGTAGTGGGGTTGGGAAGGAGGAAAAGGAATGATATGAATATTATGTAATGTATCTTTTTTTCCCCCACACAGCACAAAAACCCATCAGAATGACAGGAAGAAAGGCAACAAAGCTAACATTAATCTGAGTTTTATTTATTCCAAGATAATAGAACACAGGACAGGTCACACCACACCATTTGTGCGCCTAAAAATCTGGCATTCTGCCTCCTAGCGACAGCCAAAAGGGAGAGGAAAGATGATTCGAGAGAAAGCGACAAGATCCTGACCCTGAGAACATGCAATTACTGAACAATCCATCAAAAGGGTGGGGAGACTCTCAAGACACCCCCATCTTAATCTTTCCCAGAGACCACAACAATTAAGAGGGAAGAAAAAGGGAAAGATGTTGCAAAGATGGGGACCTGACTCATTTCAGAGGTAAACGAGCACGGACCAACAGTAATCACCCTGCAGGATTAATTAAGACAAGTCATTGTGGGACACTGGCTGCTCCGAGACTCCCAGGCGGGGCAGTTTACCCCTGGGAAGGCTCTCACAAGTCAGGGAAAGTGGGAGAGAGCAGGGCGGGGAGGGAAAGGGAGCAGACAGCTCCCGCACTGCGGCCCCCGAGGGAGGAGATGCACGGGGAGGTGGGGGGAGGCTAGACCGGCCCGCGGCTTCTTCCCTCCCAGGCTTCGGCGTGATTCGAGACCCGCCCCCCTCCCCCACTCCACCCCCAATCTCCCCGTAGGTCTAGTCTCCTCCTCGAGGGAGGGTCCCGGGGGAGGGCTCTCGGCCCCGGGGTGGGCTCAAGCGCCACGAACTCTGCATCGTGCGGATTGGGGGCTCGGGGCCCTAGGGTAGAAAAGCGCAGGCTACGCCATAGTCCAGCCGCGCCGTGTCCGCCCAAGCCGTGCCCGTCTCCCGCTCCCTCCCCACCTCCGCCTCGGCTACCGGCATCCCCCCGCTCCCCCCACCCAGGGAGCTCGGAGGAAGGCCCAGAGCGGCCCCCGCGGCCCGCGACGCTGGGTTTGTTTTCACCTCCGGCGCTTCCTGCTCGCTGCGGCTTCTCCGGCTTCTCCTCTCCCGCTTTTCCGTCCGCCATTTTCCCCGCGGCTTCCTCCCCCGCCACCGCGCCAAGGACGTCACGACCACGGCCCCGCCCCGGCCACCATAGAGGGAACCGAATGGCGGCCGGCTGTGGTCTCCAGGAGGGAAACGGCTCCCTACCGGAAGCTGCAGTGTGACGCCATTTCCTCTAGTATCGCGGAAGGAAGTACCTGTGCTCGTCTCTATTGATTGGCCAAACGCTTAACCAATCATGGGGAAGGTTTTTTTTTTTTTATCTCGTTAAATCCAATCCGACTGACCAGTGTAACCAACACCTAACTAGATAGTTTAAGTTCCTGCTTCCAAAGGCTAAGAGGACCGTAGTGAGACCACTCGCTGAAGCTGTAAACCCTAAGCTTTACTATTGGTTTAGGTGCACCTAATCTTCTCTTTAAAGTCCGATCATAGCATTCCTTTACTTGAGCTTTAGTGGCTCCCTAATGCTTATAAAATAAAACAAACATCTTTTGAACATTTAAAGCCAGACACGAATTGGTTCCAATTTACCTTTTAGACTGATGTTACAAATACAAATTCCTACTCCCAGGCCTTTTGTTGTTGCCCGTTAATGCTCTGTGTTGCCTCTAGGTTTTTCAGGGTTTAGCATAGTGCTTGCAATATAACAGGGTGTTAAAATATTTGATTATTCCTACCCCCTCCTTTTCCCCCCACATTCTTCCCCCTCGATCGCCCTCTCCCCCTCCTCCTCTCCCCCCCGCCCCCCGTTTGAAATGCTATTACTTCTCACTTACAATCCCTATTTCTCAAGGCTCAGTGCACCCGCTTGGTGAAGCTTTTCAAATTCATTCCCTATCAGCTAATTGATATCCCACCCCAAAATTACTTTTGTAAGTTTTACATTTATGTGTACAAATTACTTCTCCCAAGTTTTAGGGTAGGGACCATTGAAAAGTTCACATCGAGCACTGAGAAAGCATATGGCACACACTAAGCAGGCCCTTAATGCAAATAGCTTGAACTGAACAGAAAGCTGTGCTGGGAGAGCAAAAAGTTCAGAGGTCCATTGGAGGAACCATTTAAACCTATTTCCCCTTACCCAAGGAGAATCAATTGATGGTGATACTATAGGGAGGGAAAGAGGGAAGGAAAAGAAACAAGTATTCATTAAGTGCCTAATACTGTGCCAGGCACTGTACCAAGCACTTTACAAATAGTATGTCATTTAATCTTCATGACTTGGGGAAGAAGGTGCTATTATCAATAATTTACAGTTGAGAAAAGTGAATGGCAATCATACTATTAAAAGCTTGAAGAGACTTTAGAAATATATTTTTTGAGGCAATTGGGGTTAAGTGACTTGCCCAGAGTCACACAGCTAAAAAGTGTTAAGTGTCTGAGGCCAGATTTGAACTTGGGTTCTCCTGACTTCAAAGCTGGTGCTCTAACCACTGCACCACTTAGCTGCCCCTGTAAATAATTTTAAAGATGAAAAAAGCAGATTCAGAAAGATTAATTTGTCCGTGACTGACAGAGCTTTTGAGAAGCAAAGTTACAATCGGAACTTAAGTTCTTTGATTAAAAATTTAACTAGAATTCAATTTCTTCGTATTATGTCACAATCATTGCTATATTTCTTTATGATGGTGAAGGTCCCTTCTAACTCTTAACATGCTGTGATTTTAAAGTCCCAATGTCTTACTTTGATATTGTAAGCTTTAGATCATCTGGATACAATTCAACTTTCCAACAATATTTCCCACTACTTCCTTAAAGGCCTTCTTTACTCCAGTCAAATATTCTACTAAGACCTTAGGGTATGACTTGTTATCCCCACTTCAAAAATTTGCTCTCTCTTTTCCATGTGTACAACTCTCAGGACCAATTTTAACCTCTCTCAAGCTGTTCTTGGCCACAATCAGTAACTATCACTTATCTATGTACCATTAATTTTTTCACTCCCTAAATGGTCTGTTAATTTCTCAAGCATAGGAACACTATTTTACACTTAGAATACACTCCATAACACCTCATGGAGACTTGTACTTCAAGGATTTAAGTTGTATCAGATGCTGTGCCCATAAATAACCCATAACTCTTTATTGTGCCTCTCAGTCGATTTTACAATTTATGATGCTATTCCTAGAATTGGAAAAGGGAACCTCTTTGAGTAAAAAGATTTAGTTTTTTCTCCTAGGCTAGAACTACAGCAACTACTCAAGGCTGATCCCATTGTTGATTAGCATCTCTTCTTCTAGCCTAGATTACTTTTGCCTTTAGTCAGGCCTCCTGGTGGCCCAAAGCTCTCCAGCTTAGTATGGACATCCAACCAGCACTAGCCCTACCAAAATGTTAACTCCTAGGTAGAAGAGCTGAAACTCCAACTCAGGTATTTTAGCACTCATACCTAAATTGGCTTTTATGGGCCAATTATAGAAACCTATTATTTGGCACTGCCCCTGGGAATACATTTTTATTATTCCAGCATGAGGGTAAGTAGAACTCCTGGTTCCTACAGTTATGGAACTACACTAAGGAAAGGGGAAGGGAGAGGTTGAAATTGTGAAAATAAAAGTGCAATTTTTTTGAGGGAGAAATCTGTGGAAGGCTCAGTAGCAGAAAAAACTGCACTATGGAGCCTGGCAGCTACTTATAAAGAGGTGTTGATCAATGATTCAAGTTACAAAACTAGCTTAGGGGTAGGGTGGTAGATGGCTCATAAGGTATACAAGTTGCTTGCTCCATCTGCTGTACAGTTATATGGGAGTACATTTTCACTGGGTAAGACACCTAGCTGTGAAGCAACAATATTTTTTCCTAGAAACTACAAACTAAAAATCTATATTGGGCAAACATAACCCTTCCCCCAGTGACACATTCTTCTATTTGGCTTAGAATAAGCCAATTTAATATTATGAAACTTTAAAGCACACCAGCTACTTAACCAAGTGGGTGACTATCAAATGAAGAATGACTGAACAAATTAAGGCATATGAATATAATGAAACATAATACTGTAAGAAATGAATATGGAATTTATAGAAGTATGGAAAGATTTAAGTTATATTTAAGTAGAATAAAGTAAGCAGAAAAAAATTACACATAACTACAATAATGTTAAATAAGAGCACTAAAAGAGAACTAAATGCACTGTAATTGCAGTGGCTGGTCTTGGCCCTAAGCAGAGAGAAAATGCACTTTTCTCCTTTCCTTGGAAAAGTGGGAGACTATGGATGGAAAGTGTTTTATTTCAGTGTTAGTTTCTTCCCAGTATAAGATAGGTTAACCTCCCGACCCCAATAACAAGGAGTGGCTCACTGTGTCTATCTGTAAGTGCGGGTAATCTTAGATCTAGAAACAACTGTGCTATAAATAAAAAAAAGCTATGAGAATTTTAAAATGAAAAGATAAACTGAACCAGTTAGTTTCCCCCAAGTGAATTTAAGATATATTTTAGCTGGGATTTTTCATAGCATGAAAAAATACTGATTTAAATCTGCAGACAGCATTTCAAGGTATTATGGACTTTCCTTAATTTACTGATATTTGATTTCTAGTAAAGAATCCTATTACAATGCATTACAATAGTCTATCCAACATTTCTTTGCTATACTCAAAACTAAAAATTCCTCTTTGTCACTCAAAAAAATCTACTGAGTAAGTACTACTGATCAGCACTTAATCACCTTTTGCTTTAATATAGGAGAAAAAAGAAAACATAACCTTGAGCTTGAAATGCATAATTGATAAGTTGTTGAAATGATACTTACTGATTGAATCTACAAAGTAACCATTAAATAAAATCTAATGAATATGCGACTCAAATCATCTAAAAGACATTTAATAATGAATGTTAACAATTTATTGTTCTATATATAATTAACAGTAGTTTAGTTTTACTAAGCTCTCTAA
Organism: Antechinus flavipes; assembly: GCF_016432865.1. Taxonomy (NCBI): domain Eukaryota; kingdom Metazoa; phylum Chordata; class Mammalia; order Dasyuromorphia; family Dasyuridae; genus Antechinus; species Antechinus flavipes. The sequence goes on along the minus strand of NC_067400.1, from coordinate 291,272,887 downwards.
AACATTTTCCAGGAGATTGGAGTCCTAAAAAGTAAGTTAACAGAATAAGTGACACACCTGTAATATGGAAGTGAGATCTTAAAGAGATGAATACCTAAGTCCCAAGCAGCAATATAACGAAAAATACAACAGTTCAAATTAATGACAATCATTTAAACATTCTAAAACTGATTGTACAATTATATTACTCATCCTTCCACCACATTCCCCTGTTCTGTGAATTTAAAGACAATTTCCGAAAGGATTTTTTAATTTCTAACTTATGTTTCTGTGAACCCTTGACAAAATTCTTGGAATTAATGGAATTTGTATGAAAGCCACTATGCTTTCTCCTTGGAACAAACTTCAGTGCCTTTTCCCAATCACCAGTATTCTTAAGAGTTAATAATATACGCATCATTTGGTCTAAGGTGAGATTTTTACTTCCAATTTCCCACTGAAGATATCGATCCAATGGAAGACGTTCACTTGCTATATTCAGTCGTTTTGCATTTGCATAGGATACTCGGGGCTGAGAACACTTATCAACAAAAGATCCAATTATATAAATTTTGTCATGTCTAAAAGTAGTCATAACATTGGGAGAATCAGCAGTTAAATAGATAAGACTTTCTTTTGGGAATATATCTACATGTGACTTTTCAGTTGCTGTCAAAAACAATGTGTTCCATTTCTCTTTATAACGATTAAGTAATTCTTTGTGGTAAACACTGTCAACTCTGAGATTGCAAAAATATATATGGAATGGATCTATATCTTTTCGATTGGCTCCTTCACTTTCTAAGAGTTGGCACACAGTGTTCTTCAAATCTCTTTCAGGCATGAAATTTTCATAAGCCATGTCAAAAACTAAAGGCTGGCCAAATATCATTGCTTGGGCATTTCTCCAATCCCATTCAGTTTTAAAAGCTCTATCCTGAAGTGGCAAGAGAAAAGAATTCTTCAGCTCTCTATTTTCAGTTTCTTCATCATTTTCAAGTTGTTTTTGCTTTTTAGTTTCTTCCTTTTCTGCTCTCTTCCTTGCCTGTTTTTCTTGCCTAGCCTTTTTATGCTTTTCCTTGATATACAAAAATTTGAGCTTTTTCTTTTTGGACTTTTTGCTGGGACATTCTGCGATCATTTTGAGATCTTCATCACTAATATGTTCTGGCACTTCTCTGTTAAGCATTCTACACATCTCAATCCACTCTCTTGTCATTGTTAGAGTATCCTCGGAAGTTGTTAAACTACTTCTTTCTTCTGGTAAACTAGATTTCATTGTATTTTTCCACTCATCCAAATCTATCTTCTCACTAGGTGGGACATTCTCCTTATTAGGATAAAACAAAAAAGGTGTTCTAGAAGACAGGTGTCTATGTAGAATGGTAAAATATAAACTTGCTCCTTTCTTATATAAACTTGCTCCTTTCTTATGATGGACAAATGGCACAACAGATTGCCTGGCAAAATGTCTTAAAAACATGAAACAGGCACTCATTTTGTAGAAGGTCTGGAAAACAAATATTATATAATGAAAATTTATTTAAATTTCACTTTATTAAGTAAATATGTTTTTTAAAGAAATTTACTTTAAAGAAATGATTAAAGAAATTACTTTAAAGAAATGATACAAATAATGCTGTCTTAATCTTCTAACCAGTTGCTAATGATATTGGTCCAAATTATGCAGAATTTTTTTTTTTTTTGGGGGTAGAGAATACATGTACACATTTTTTCAAGTAGAAATCTGTGATAAATAATCATAACTTTTTAACTTATTTTTATTTTGTTGTTGCCAATTTGAGGCAATTGGAGTTAAGTGACTTGCCCAGGGTCACACAGCTAGGAAGTGTTTAAGTGTCTGAGACCAGATTTGAACTTAGGTCCTCCTGATTTCAGAGCTGGTACTCTATTCACTGTATCACCCAGCTGCCCCTACATAATCATAACTTTTAGGTACATCTTTGTTTAAACTATAACTTGGGCTGAAAAAACCTATAGTCAATTTTGAATTATTTATTAAATTCTACAAGGATTCACTGCTATTTAATAGTAGGGAATTAAGGATTATTGCAAGTAAACAAAAGAAAAGCACTATGAGGCAGAGCCAAGATAAGATTCTTAAAACATTTTCCATTCATTTCTTTTTGCCCAAAAAAATTTTGTGTGATCCTAGGCATATAGGTATACAAAATAGATACAGAAATCAAACATTTATTGATAATAAATCATAATTTTGCCCTCCACATTCAGTTATGACACCCCATATGAGGTCACAAATCAGTTTAAAGAAACTAGGATTAGATTCAGCAACCCAGCAGAACTCTCTCAACATTGTGCTCCAAACAACTTCAAAATAATGTCTCAAATCAAATTCTGGAGTGATAGAGCCAACAAAAAGTCAGGTCAGTCATTTTATATTTTTTAACCAAAGAAAATTTAGGAGTTTGGCAGAGGAGCTCCATGACACTGGGGTTGAGGCCCGTCCATGGCACACTGCACCAACCCCAGCAGGGTTTGGAGGCAATGATGGCAGTAGCTTCAGGAGCTCTCAGCTCAGGTACAGTAAGGGGGCTGAACTGGTCACAAAGAGAGATATTACAGGGACCCAACACTGGGTGGGTACTTTAATGCTCAAAGCAGTTCTAGGTCACAGTTCTCTGATGGAGAAGAGAGCTTGTGGTAGATTATACAAGGGAGTAGGGGCCCTGGTGGCAGTTCTGGGACAGGAAAGACTAGCACTTGCAGTTACAGGGAAGCAGAGGCCCTTCCTGATTAAAAATCAGAGCACAGGGGAGAGCAGTGATCATATCATACCATTTTTGGAAGCACTGAAAATTTGTAGAACTGAAAACAGCAGTACAAAAAAAGTTTGGCACAAGGCCTTCGTGAGCAGAGTCCAACTTTAACACAAAGTTCAAAGCCAAGAAAAAGGCCAGAAAAATAAGCAAACAACAAAGAAAACTTGACTATAAAAAGCTATGGAAGCTTGTGGCATGGAAGAGACAAACTCAGAAGACAATAATGTGAAAACATAAGCAATGCCTGGGTGGGGGAGGTAACTGGACACTAGCCCAACAAGAATTCCTAAAGAAGGATAAGTGGTAGAGGAAAAAATTGGGGGAAGAAATAAGAGTAATGCAAGAAATAATGAGAGTGAGTTAATATTCTACTACAAGAAGCAAAAAAAAAAAAAAAAAATACTGAGGAAAATAACAACTTAAAAACCAGAAATGATCTCATGGTAAAAGAGATACAAAAATTTGTTAAAGAAAAGAACTCTTTAGAAAGCAGAATTGATCATATGGAAAAGGAGGTTCCAAAGCTCATTGAAAAAAATATTTCCTTAAAAATTAGAATTGGGTTAATGGAAACTAATGGCATTATGAGACACCAAAAAACAATAAAAGAAAGTCAAAAAAATGAAAAAATAGAAGAAAATGTGAAATATTACATATGAAAAACAACGGACTTAGAAAATAGATCTAGGAGAGATCATTTGATTAAATTATAAAGGAAAACTGCTCACATGTCTTAGAATTGGAGGCTAAAATAGAAATGGAGAGAATTAACTCATGATTTCCTGAGATTCCAAAATGGAAATTTTCAGATATTATAGTCCAATTCTAGAACTCCCAGGTCAAGGAGAAAATTTTGCAAGCAGCAAGAAAAAAATCATTTAGATTTTATGGAGGCACAGTTTAGGTTCAAACAAAATTTAGCAGCTTCCACATTAAAGGAGGGCTTGGGAAATGGTATTCTGGAAGGCAAATGAGGTAGGATTACAATCAAGAATAACATATCCAGCAAAACTCAGTATAATCTTTCAGGAGAGAAAATATTTAATGAAAGAACTTTCAAGCATTCCTAACTAAAAGACCAGAGAGGAACAGAAAATATGACATTCAAACACAAGACTCCAGAGAAACATAAGGTAAGACTGAAGGAGTAAACATAAAAGATTCAATAAAGCTAAACTATTTACATTCTTGTATGAGAAGATGATAGTAATCAAAATAATAAGAACTTTACCATTTTTAGGGCAGTTAAGAGTCTACATAGACAGAGGGCTTAAGTATCAATATGTTGGCATGTTCTGCATAAAATATGAAAGGGTGAAAAAGGGATGCACTGGGAGAAGAGGGAAAGGAAAAGCAGAACAGGGGAAATTTTCTCACATAAAAATGTGTACAAGAAAGAGCTTTTATACTGGATGGGAAAATGGAGGAGTGAAAAATGACTGAAGCGCAGTTTCATTGGAATTGGTTCAAAGAGGAAAGAATGTATATGTATTATGTATGTATGTATAAATAACACATGAAACACATATGTACGTACAAATAATATATAAAAATATATAGGTAAGTACAAATAACAAAAACACTTATGTAATTGTTATAACATGCATTACAAATTCAAATAGGTATGTATGTTACCCACAAAGGGATATAAGAAAATGAGGATAGACATCATAAAAGGGTAGATGAATGAAGGGTAGTGGTCAAAAATAAAAGACTTTTGAGGAGGAAAAGGATAAAAAGAGAAAAGAATACATAGACGAAAAAGAGAGGGACAGAAATAGAAATCATTACTGTAAAAGTGAAAGGGATAAGCTTTGCCTATAAACAAAAACAGATAGCAGAATAGATTAGAAACCAGAATTTAGCAATATGTTGTTTTAAGATATACAAAATAATGATACACTTTAAAACAGAGGGCTGGAACAAAACCTCATACAATTCAGCTGAAATAAAAAAAGCAGGGATAGAAATCATGATCTCAGACAAAGGAAAAGCAAAAAGAGATCTAAAGAGATAATCAGGGAAACTACAGCTTACTAAAAAGTATTATACACAATGAATAGCAAAAATTTGTACACAAAGTTTCTCTAATAGAGATCTCATTTCTCAGAGAAGTAAATCAAATTAAAAAAAAAAAAAAAAAAGCTGTTCCTTAATAGTCAAAGGATACGAACAGGCACTTTTCAGAAGAAATCAACGCTATTTACAATCGTATGGAAAAAATGCTCTAAGTCATTACTCATTAGAGAAATACAAATTGAAACAACTCCGAGGGTAAGTTATACCCTGGTTGGAGTACTATTTTGCTGTAAGAAATGACAAAATGATGGGGGTGGGGGTAGGGTGGGGTATGGTTTTAGAAAGACATGGTAAGACCTATGTAAATTGAGGCAAAGTAAAGTGAGGAGATGGGAATGTTGTGCAATGTTGTAATGATAATCTGGGAAACATTTGGTTACTCTGATCAATAGAAGGAACCAAGACAATTCCAAAGTGCTCATGATGAAAAAAATGCTGTCTATTTCTAGAGAGAGAAATGGAGAATTCTGGGAGCAAAATTGAAGTAAAATTTTCTCACTTTATTTTTCTGGCCTTGGAGGAGGTGGGGGTGCAATATGTTGCTTGCCTTCTTAGTGAGGGAGATAATTTGAAACTCACAATATAAAAATAAAAGAATGCTTAAAAACAAATACTAAGTTAGGGAAAGAAATGCACTAATTGAACCCCAAATAATTGATCTCTTCTTCCACAATGTTTTCTTACTGCTTTTATACTAAATTTTGATTTACAGAAAAGTCTAAAAACTCAAATCTTAAGAATTAAAGAGAAAAGCTTAATGGGACCATGATAACCATCTAGTAAGGGAGGTGGAGGGGAGAATTGATATCCCATGCTCACCATTCCCAAAAGGAAGTTGTCTAGATATATAGAATTCCATATTAAAATTACAGTGACATTACTGCAATAATTAAAGGGCATAATTGTGCAAGGAAAAGAAAACTTGTAGCTCTAAGCATTTTAATACTTCAGGTACTATTAAAATATGAAAATTTCTAGAAAATGCGAAGTAATTTCTAATGTTAATGACACACTTTTATTTTACTCATTTACATTTCTTATTACAGTGTTTCAGTGTATATTTCAAAAACTTTATGAAGTAATCCCTTACCCAGCAATGGGTTCTGATTTTGGGTGCAGTCTTCTTTATTGATTTGTAGATCTTTCCACTAAGGGATATAGATCAGAAGAGCACAATGCATCTCACATTATCGGTGTCATCATCTCTCATCTCTCACCAAGCCCTTAAATTTCAAACACATGTGTAGTTTTCTTGGTGGTGATCCAAACTAAAAAAAAAAAAAAAAGAAAAGAAAAGAAAATTAACATTCTGCATTATTCAATTTCTAGTATTTAAAAAAAAAAAAAAAAAACCGTGTATATGGTACTGGGAATGGAAAGGTTTCTGGCTCCTGTACTAAACACTCTTAAGGGATGCAGGAATGTAACTGATTCGGAGAAAATCTATTTTTAAACTCTCTGATCCTCCGTTTCCACTCGCACGATGCTGATAAAATTTGTTTCTACCACAGCAAAGTTGAGAGGGCTGCAGGAAAAAGCGACTGTACCATTCAAGTAATTCTGGCCGTGAATTTTTTTTTTAAATGTCGAGTTCCGGCCCTTTCCCTTCGTTGACCCCCTGCTTCACTGAGATGTAAAAGTTAAATGGATCCCGAAACCGAAGAAAGAGCGGTCAATATACGGACTCACCCTCAGACACCGCGTGAGCTCTTCCCAGCCCCGTCCCGGAAATTGTCTTCAGGTCACATAAGCGCGGGAGGGGAAGTCCTATCTCCAGTCCCACGCTACGCAGCATTGCACGTCACGCCGAGAGGAATCTTACGCAGGACGCCCTTTAGTGGCGTACGGAAGCTCGTGTGTTAGTGGTTGTTGAGTGTTTCGGCCCAGAATCTGAGGGAGGAGTCATGTTTGTGTCTCGCTTTCTTTGCCGGAGTTTTGTTTGTCGGTTTACTGGTAGTGGGTGGTGAATGGGAAGCTTGGAACCACTATTTCCTATTCCTAACTCTTCGGTAAATCCCAGATTAGAGTTTTCCCAAGCATGTTCAGCCCACCCCACGTGGTCTGGCAGGCTCTCCCTCGGGCCTCAGTCCCCCGGGACTAAAGGTTCATAGCAAGACGCTTAAAGATTAGTTTTTCTCCTTAATAATTATGATTATGTCACTACCAGTTTTTCTCCAGTGGCTCCCAATTGCTTCCAGAGTAAAATCCCAATTGCTGTCTGCAATCTGCAGCCTCATATTGAAGCACGTTGTGGTCCCTTTAAGAAATTGTATTTCCTGTGGATCTGTGACTCCTTTCAGATTCCCAGCCCCTCCTGGCTGAGGCATATCCTCCCCCGACAAGTTGTCTTTCTAAGATGCCAGAGCCTTTGATTCAATTAAAAATCCTGGTCAAAAAGCATCCCTTTGAATTCCAATAGGAGATCGGGCCTTGTCCCAGCCCCATTCTGACTTGCTTGGGCACCCAGCCCCAACTGGTCTTGATTTGCTGGGGCTGTCCTAACCCCCCACCAAGACACACAATAGAATAGCTTCCATCAACGAAGGTCTTTTGCAGATGGACCTTGGCAGCTCCCTTTTCTGCCAGGACCTTCTGTCCACTGAGAACTGCATTCTCAGTGCAAAACTCCATTTCCCATAGATCTGCCACTATAGAAGTCAGTCTCTAGTTAAACTGATTTCTTTCTAACAATGAACTTTTATTTTGCAACTAATAAGCCACTAACCTCTAGACCACTAGGAACCTTGATTACCTAAACAGCATCAATATCATAACTCCCATTCCAAGCATTCCTTTCCAACCAAACTGAACAAACCGTACTGCCAGGCAGCTGGTGTTTTCTTGCTCTTTTACCTTGGCTCATGCTGTTTATTATCCCTGGAATGCTCTCCTTTCTGAAAACTGGCTTTGTAGTAATACTGTAAATTTTAAAAGTAGATTGCTAGTGTATTTTCCTTATTCCACAACAAGGGGCATAAAAATGCAAGATTTACTGCTTTTAAGTAAATAAAACTCAGCTGGTTTCAGTGCAAATGGAATCCAAGGTGGTGGAAAATACAATAGAGAGTGAAGAATCAATAATGTGGATGTTTAAAATGTCAGGAAGTTGCTTCAGCAGAAGCTTTCTATAGGGCCTGGTTTAGGAGAATGCCAGTGCAAACATGATGAGTCTCCAGCCCTTGAACCCAGAATTTTTTCTCCCCAAAAGACGGAAAAGGAGAAGATGATGGGTCAGAGTTCAGGGTCTACTTACCCTGGAACAATAAAACCTCTTGATCCTTTTTTGTCCTCTGCAAAAATGCCCATCAGTCTGATTGACCATTGGTAAAAGACATCCTTTCTCTTTACTTGGATGAAAAAACATCCTGGCTTCTTCTTATCTGTTACAATTTACAATCGTGTAGGCCATGAGCCTGCTAGTTAAGCCCTAAATTTTCAGTATATAAAACTCTCCCTAAAATTTTTCTAATTTACTAGACTTTCTATAGAGACTAGCCTATCAGCTATGGCATAAATAAACTCTTTTTTGACTTGAAGAGAATCTGTTTCAATTCTTTTAAATTGTGACTTTCACAGGCTTCAAAAGGGTTAGTATTAATTAGTAGCCCCCAAGTTCCAATGGCTTGTAATCCTACCTATGGAGATTTCTCCACTGAAATTTTAGCCAGACTACAAACTTGAAACTTTCCCCTTGAAATCCTAACTGCTTTCCAGGCTCTTATAATATGTATAAGGCTAGGCAAAGCCTACCAGTGTTCCTATTCTGCTTTGGACTCTATGGGGATAATGAAAACAAAAAAAAAAACCTTATCTTGTCAGGGAGCAAAAAGACTTAGTGGACCTTGATAATGGCTTTTCTTCTCTTTTCCCTTACATTCTCTTTGCAAAGAAAGAAATTAAGAAAGAGAAGGAATTCGACCAACACAAGTAATTTATAATTGTAGCTGTCAGATCCTACTTTTCTTTCTTTCTTAAAACTAACAAAATAGAAATCACATTCAGTCCCAGTGTTAATATTTTTTCTGTAACTCTTGAAGGCAGTGATAGTCTAAAGGGAATATATCTCTTCTATTAGAATGTATGTACTTCATTCCATCACCTCTTTCAGTTATTCAATTGCACTTACCTTTCAAGCTTTCTCTTGATTCCTGTTCTTGCATTTTAAAGTTTCTACTGGCTCTTCTATTTTTATATGGAATGACAGCTCTCTATTCTTTGAAAAGTCTGGTTCTTTATGGATTTATGTTCAGTTTTACAGCATAAGTAATTCTTAGTAGTAAATCTTTGCTTTTGTGCCTTCTGGAATACCATATTAAGATTTTCTTTTCTTTGTAAGAGTTTTATCATAGTCTTTAGAGATCCTAATTGTAGTTCTTTGATATTCCAACCCATCCCTTCTGACAGAAAGGATATTTTTTTCTTTGACTTGGAAGCTCTTGGCTGTGGCATTCTTGGATATTTTTATGTTACAAACCCAAAGACCCCAGTTTTTGGGATAAGAATGCAGTATTTGACAAAAATTGCTGGGGAAATTGGAAATTAGTATGGCAGAAACTAGGTATTGACCCACACTTAACACCGTACACCAAGATAAGGTCAAAATGAGTTCATGACCTAGGCATAAAGAATGAGATTATAAATAAATTGGAAGAGCATAGGATAGTTTACCTCTCAGATCTGTGGAAGAGGGAGGAATTTATGACCAAAGAAGAACTAGAGATCACTATTGACCACAAGATAGAAAATTTTGATTATATCAAATTGAAAAGTTTTTGTACAAACAAAACAAATGCAGACAAGATTAGAAGGGAAACAATAAACTGGGAAAACATTTTTACTGTCAAGGGTTCTGATAAAGGCCTCATTTCCAAAATATATAGAGAATTGACTCTAATTTATAAGAAATCAAGCCATTCTTCAATTGATAAATGGTCAAAGGATACGAACAGACAATTCTCAGATGAAGAAATTAAAACTATTTATAGCCATATGAAAATATGCTCCAAATCATTATTAATCAGAGAAATGCAAATTAAGACAACTCTGAGATACCACTACACACCTGTCAGATTGGCTAGAGTGACAGGGAAAGACAATGCAGAATGTTGGAGGGGATGTGGGAAAACAGGGACACTGATACATTGTTGGTGGAATTGTGAACATATCCAGCCATTCTGGAGAGCAATTTGGAACTATGCTCAAAAAGTTATCAAACTGTGCATACCCTTTGATCCAGCAGTGTTTCTACTGGGCTTATACCCCAAAGAGATACTAACGAAGGGAAAGGGACCTGTATGTGTCAAAATGTTTGTGGCAGCCCTGTTTGTAGTGGCTAGAAGCTGGAAAATGAATGGATGCCCATCAATTGGAGAATGGTTGAATAAATTGTGGTATATGAACGTTATGGAATATTATTGTTCTGTAAGAAATGACCAGCAGGATGAATACAGAGAGGACCGGCGAGACTTACATGAACTGATGCTAAGTGAAATGAACAGAACCAGGAGATCATTATTTACCTCAACAATGATACTGTTTGAGGATGTATTCTGATGGAAGTGGATCTCTTTGATAAAGAGAGCTAATTCAGTTTCAATTGATCAAGGATGGACAGAAGCAGCTACACTCAAAGAAAGAACACTGGAATATGAATATAAACTGCTTGCATTTCTGTTTTTCTTCTTGGGTTACTTATACCTTCTGAATCCAATTCTCCTTGTGCAACAAGAGAACTGTTCGGTTCTGCACACATATATTGTATCTAGGATATACTGTAACCCATTTAACATATAAAGGACTGCTTGCCATCTGGGGGAGGAGGTAGAGGGAGGGAGGGGAAAAAATCGGAACAGAAGTGAGTGCAAGGGATAATGTTGTAAAAAATTACCCTGGCAGGAGTTCTGTCAATATAAAGTTTAAAAAAATTAAAAAATTAAAAAAAACAAAAACAAAAACAAAAAAGAAAACAACAAAAAACCCCCAGATATTTTTATGTTAGATTTCTTTCAGAAAATGAATGGAGAATTTTTTATATTTTACTTTCCTTTCTGGCCTAAAAGGCTTAAGTGGTTTTCTTTTCTTTTAAAAACATAATATTCAGATTCTTGTTGGTCATGACTTAGAAAATACAATGACTCTTAATCTCTGCTTTTCCCCCCAAGTGAGTTGTTTTTGATTATCTATTTTTATCTTACATTTTCCTTTATTTTTCCAATGTGTGAGATTAATTTTTCATTCCCCATTAATTAGATGTCTACTACGTGCCAGATATTATGGTAAGGACTGAGGATGCAAAAAACAAAAGTGAGACAAGGCTTGATTTCACAGAACTTATATTCTACTTAAAAACTATATTCCACATTTAAAATGTCAGGGTCATAAGTATCTTTTCCCTTTCATTCATTTTCTTTAAAAAACATTTTAAAAGTTTTTTTTTTTTAATTGATATCTTCTATTATCATCATCATATTATTTCAATATCTTTCCCCCTCACCCCTTTCCAAAGAGTCATAACATATACATATAATTTTTTTTTAAAAAAAGAGGAAAGAAGTCAGTACAACAGATATATTGAAAAAAATCTGAAAACCTGTACAATGTATAAGACTTGTGGATCTCAATTCTACAAAAGAGTAGGATAGGAATGTTCTCTCATATGTCTTCATCCCAAGCATGCATTATCTTTATAATTTTGTTACATGCACTTTTGATTTTTTTGGAGTGTAGTTATTCTTTTTACATTGTTGCTCTGAAGTACAGAGACAAGGAAAGAGTAAAGGTAAGGGGATGGAGTAGAATCTTATGCTACAGCTGAAGGGATATCCATTGTGATTACAAAGCAAAAGCAAAAACAGGTCTAATTAAAATAGATAAGGAAGGAAACTATAGTTTGCTAAAAGGTATCATAAACAATGAAGTAATAGCAATAACAACGATATATGTACCAAATGGGATAGGCAATAAACTATACTAGTGAGGTCCTCAACTTTCCTCTCTCAGAAGTAGAAAAATCTAACTAAAAATAAACAAAGAAATTAAGAAGGTGATTAGAATTTTAGAAAAGTTGGACATGATAAGCCTCTAGAGAAAAATGATTGGGAATAAAAAGAAATATATCTTTTTCTCAGTAGTACATGACAAGACTGATTAGCATAAAAACCTTACAAGCAAAGGCAAAAAAATTAAATGCATGCTTTTTGAATGATAGTGCAATAAAAACTATATTCAATAAATGTCAACAGATCTTTGAAATGAAGAGGAAATTAATCTAATCTTAAGAATAAGTGGGCCATGGCAGCTACCTGGATAGAACACCAGCCCTGAAGTCAGGAGGACTTGAATTCAAATCTGATCTCTGACACGTGCCACCTTCGTGACCCTGGGCAAATCATTTAACTAGGTCAAAGAATAAATAATAGAATAATTTCATTAAAGAGAATGGCAACCTATCAAAATTTTGATAATATAGCCAAAGTAGTACTTGGGGGAAATTTTACATTTCAAAATGTTTACATCATTAAAATAGAGAAAGAAAAACCTAAAAAACCTTGGAAAAACAACAAATTTTAAATCCTCAGTTAAACCCCAAATTGGAAATCCTGAAAATCAAAGGAGCCATTGATATAATTGAAAGTAAAAAAAAAAATCATTGAACTAATAATAAAGCTAAGAATTCATTTTATGGGGAAAAATAAAATAGATAAATCATTGGTTAATTTGATCAAAAAAAGGAAAAAAAAGAAAACCAAATCGCCAGTATCAAAAATGGGAAGGGTAACATCACCAACAAAGAGGAAATTAAAGCAATAATTAGGAGTTATTTTGCCCCATTATAGGCCAATAAATCTGACAATCTAAGCAAAACTGATATTTACAAAAATATAAATTGCTCAGATTAAGAAAAAACAAAATAGGATACTTAAATAAACCAATATTAGAAAAAAAATTGAATAAGCCATCAATGTAGTCCCTTAAAAATAATCCCCAGAGCCAGATAGATTCAAAAGTGAATTCTACTAAACATTTAAAGAATAATTAATCCCAATACTATATAAATTATTTGGACAAATAGATGAAGGAGTCTTACCCAATTCCTTTTATGGTACATAGTGTTGATACCTAAACCAGGAAGAGCAAAAACAGAGAAAGAAAATTATAGACCAATTTCCCTAATGAATATTGATGCAAAAATGTAAATAAAATGCTAGTAAGAAGATGACAGCAAGATATCACAAAGATCATATGCTATAACCAGGTGAGAGTTATACTAGAAGTGCAGGTAAGGCTGGTTCAATATTAGGAGAATTATCAGCATGATTGATCACATAACAAAATCAAAAGAAATCATGTGATTATTTCAATAGATGTAAGAAAAAACTCAACAAAAGATAAAACTGATTCTTACTAAAAACACTAAAGAGCATAGGATAAAAAATGGAGCTTTTCTTAAAATTATTCTATAATCCCACTGTTTATTGTTTTTATTTTTTGTTATCTTTGCAAATTTTCAGGATGTAAGGTGAAAACTTAGGATTTTTAAAATAATCATTTCTATTAATAGTGATTTAGAACTTTTTTATGATTGTGAATACTTTGCAATTCGGTCCTTTTAAGCAATATTTATACACAGATACTTTCTGAGGTTTTATCTAGGGAAGAATCACTATCAGTCATACTATAACTATATTAGTAATTCCCCCACACATAATATACAACATGTATGTATACATATATGTGCATATACATAACACATACATATAGATATAATCTTAGAGACTAATTTCTTATCAGATACACATATGTAATCTATTTATACATACATATATACACACATACATACATAGGTAATCTTGGATATTAAATCCTTATCAGAGAATTTTGAAAGAAAATTTGAAATCCCCCGATTTGATGGCTATCCTTCTTATCCTAGGTACAGAATTTTGTCTGTACAGAAGTTTTCCAGTTTTGTATATTCAAAGTTATTTATTTTATCTTTTGTAATTGCCTCTTTCTTATTTGGTTCAAAGATTTATTCATAGCTATGAAAGGATGTGCTTTTCTTCTCTCTCTCTCTCTTTTTGTATTATGATCTTTAATGTAAAGATTGCATGTCCATTTAGAATGTATTGTGGAATATGGCATAAGATTAAATCTAAACTTAATTTTTCCCAAACTGTTTTCCAGTTTTCCTAATAGTTTCTATTTAGGGATTTTCCCTAAGTTACTTAAATTTCCCACTTTCTAAAAAACTAGGTTATTGAGTTCCATTCTTTCTGATTTACTGAGATTTCTATTCTTTTAAATAAATATTAGATGACTGCTGCTTTATAATTTGAGTTCTTGAAGTTCTTCCTTAAAGATCTCCCTCCTTTATATCTGCTTTTCATCATTTTCCCTTGATATTTTAGGTGGTTTTAATTTTTTCATCTGAAAATTGTCTTCATATTTTTGACCATTTATCAGTTGGGAATGACTTATATTTTTATAAATTTGACTTAGTTCTCTATGTATTTTAGAAATGAGGCCTTTATCAGAAACACTGGTTATAATAATTGTTTCCCAGTGGCAGTATTGTCACTACAAAAAGGATTGCCACATTTTTGCACATGTGATTCCGTTTCCCTTTTTTATGCAGATCTGTTGTTTTTATGAAAGCATTTTGTTATTGTTTGATCAAGTTTTGTAAAATATATCCTAGGCAATTTGATTGGCATATAATATAGGTATAAGTTACTATGGTAGAATTCATTTTTATTATATCTACAGAGCATAGCCATGAACACTGAATAGTGTTCCATCTATTTAAATTGTTCTTTGTTTCTTTAAGTTTCACTTTATAATTGTTAGGCTTTGTGTGCTTGGATAAGTTGATCTCTAGACATTTCAAGCATTTTGTAGTTATTTGGAATGAGATTTTCTTTTTTTGTTATTGTTTTTTGGGTTTTGTTATTATTGTATAAAAATGTGATTGATGTTTGAGGGTTTATTTTGTAGCCTACAACTTTACTGAGTCTATTCATTTTCTCAAATAGCATTTTTATTGATTCCCTAGCATTTCCTACATGTCACTATCAGCAAACAGGGATAGTTTTATCTCTCTTTTTAAACCTATTTTTAAGTTATTTTTCTTATCTTGGTGTTTTTAGCATTTCCTGAAGTATATCAAGTAATAGTGGGAAGAGTGGACTTCCTTTTTTTCATACTGGTATTTATTAGAGATCATTCTAGTATATCCCCATTGCATGTGATACTTTTAGTTTTAGAAAGATGGTTTTTTATGATATTATAAAAGGTCCCTCAAAATTTGGAAGCTTTTTAGCATAAGAGTATTGTATTTTTTCAAAGACTTTTTCAGCATTTGTATATATATGAATGAGATAATCATGCATTTTTGTTTTTAACATGATTTATTATGTTAATTGTTTTTCTAATGTTGAACCATTCTTTCATCCCTGATATAAATTCCACTTGATCAAAACAAAATTAAATCACTGTGTTGTCTTTCACAGGTTTAAAATTTTTTAGAGTTCATTAATGATTTTGGCCTGTAGTTTTCTTTTTGTGATTTTCTTTCCCTGGTATTAGGATTATATATTTGCCCCAATTTCCTCATCTGTAAAATGATCTGGAGAAGGAAATGGCCAACTATTTTAATATCTTTACCAAGAAAACTTCAAATGGGTCAGAAAGAGCTGGCTATAACTGAAAAGACTAAACAACAACAAATGCACAATATGTTCTGATTATTCTTTTTATTTCTAATGTTTTTTTTTTTTTTTCGTGATTTGACCTTACTCATTTGCAACCTTTTTTAATGAGATTAGCTCAAGTCTTATGATTTTATTAGTCTTTTAAAGAACCAGCTTTAAATTTTATTTCTTTGAATTTTTTTCTTTGTTTACACTTTATTTCTCCTCTAATTTTTGGTATCTCATATTTTGTGCTCATTTTGGATTTGTTGTTTTTTTAATTTTTAAAAACATATATATTGGGGCATCTAGATGGCATGGTGGGTAGAGCATCAGCCCTGAAGTCAGGAGGATCTGAATTCAAATTTGACTTTAGACACTTAATACTTCCTAGCTATGTGACCTTGGGGAAGTCACTTAACACCAATTGCCTCAGCGATATATATATATATATATATATACATATATATATATATATATATATATAATATATATATATATATATATATATATATACACATATATATGTATATATAAAATCATTAATTTTCTCTTTTTCCATTTTAATACGTTTGTAAGGATATGACTTTTTCCTTGATAGTTGCTTTAGCTACATTCCAGAAATTTTGGCCTCTTGTTTCAACATAATCATTTTCTTTCACAAACTTCATTTTCTTTTTTTTTTTTTTGACATTCATTTAAAACATTTTTCACTTTTAAATTCTCTTCTCACACTCACTGAGAATGCAAATAATATGATAGCATAATATAATATTGTACATGCTTTTATATATTTATTGTTTCTATGATTTGTCTTTGACCCACTCGTTATTTAGAGGTTCATTGTTAAAGTTTTATTTGGATCACTATCTTTTGTTGGTGGTCCCTAAACCAATAACTTTTTATTATGTTATTATCTAGGGTATGTTTACTATTTTTGTCTTTTTGCTAAATTTGTTTGCATTTTCTTTCTATCCTAATACAAGATCAGCTTTTATAAAAGTTCCATGTTATGTTGAAAAATGCATTTTTTTGCAGTCCCTGTGAGAAGTTGCCATAGTTGTTTTAGCTAAAGAGTCTCCAGCAATTCTTTCAGTTTTATGTTTTTCCTTTTGTTTGTCTTTCTGTTAGTATGAAACAAAACTGAGAGAGGGATATTCAAGTGTCCTGTTATTATTGTGTTATTATCTATATCTTTTTGTAACTCAGTTAACATATCCTTAATTAATTTGGATGGTTAGGCTTTTAGAAAGCATAAATATTATTAATATTGATTTGTCTGTGGTGCCTTTCAATACAATGTAGTTGCCCTTTTTGCCCTTTTAACTTTTTTTGCACATAGCATATTTTTTGGATATACTTGAAGAAAAGTAAATTTTTTCCCATACTGTTTTATTTTGTGTATATCTGTTTTAAATTTTTTTTTTTACGTGAGATTGTAGGATTTTGTTTTCTTATCCAATTTGTTACACTTTTTTGTTTTATTGGATTGTCTAATCCAAAAGCATTTTATATTTAAACACCCATAACATTTAAAATTATGAGAGTTAGATTTATATTTTCCTCCATTTTTTTCAAATTATAATTTCCCTCTCTGTTCTACTGTAAATAAAGTACTTTGTTTATTCAATTACTTTATCTTACCTTTTGCAAATGAATCTCTAAAGACCCCAGCTTTTAGAATAAGAATTCACTATTTGAGAAAAACTTCTGGGAAAATTGGAAACTAGTATGGCAGAAACTAGGCATTGGCCCACACCTAACACCATATACCAAGATAAGGTTGAAAAGGCTTCATGATCTAGACATAAAGAATGATATTATAAACAAATTAGAAGAACATAGGATAGTTTACCTCTCAGATCTGTGGAGGAGGAAGGAATTTGTGACCAAAAAAGAACCAGAGATTACTGATCACAAAATAGATAAATTTTATTATATTAAGTTAAAAAGTTTTTGTACAAACAAAACTAATCAGACAAGATTAGAAGGGAAGCAATAACTTGGGAAAACATTTTAACATTCAAAGGTTCTGATAAAGGCCTCATTTCTAAAATATGTAGAAAATTAACATTAAATGTATAAGAATTCAAGCCATTTTTCAATTGATAGTCAAAGGATATGAACAGACAATTTTCAGATGAAGAAATGGAAACTTTCTAGTCATATGAAAAGGTGCTCTAAATCACTATTGATCAGAGAAATGCAAATTAAGACAATTCTGAGATACCACTGCACACCTCTCAGATTGGCTAAGATGACAGAAAAAGATAAATGACAAATATTGGAGGGAATGTGAGAAAACTAGGACACTAATATATTGTTAGTGGAACTGTGAACAGATCCAACCATTCTGAAGAGCAATTTGGAACTATGCTCAAAAAGTTATCAAACTGTGTACACCCTTTGATCCAGCAGTATTTCTACTGGGTCTGTATCCCAAAGAGATCTTAAAGGAGGGAAATGGACCCACATGTACAAAAATATTTGTGGCAGTCCTCGTTGTAGTGGCAAGAAACTGGAAACGGAATGGATACCCATCAATTGGAGAATGGCTGAATAAATTATGGTATATGAATGTTATGGAATATTATTGTTCTGTAAGAAACGATCAGCAGGATGATTTCAGAGAGGCCTGGAGAGCAAAATGAGCAGAACCAGGAGACAACAACAACAAGATTATGCGATGATCAATTCTGATGGACATGTCTCTCTTCAACAATGACATGATTCAAACCATTTGCAATTGTTCAGTGATGAAGAGAGCCATCTACACTCAGGGAGAGAACTGTGAGAACTGAATATGGTTCACAATATAGCATTTTCACTCTTTTTGTTGTTGTTTGCTGGCATTTTATTTTGCTTCTCTCTCTTTTTTAAACTGGTTTGACTTTATTTTTCTTGTACAGCATGATAATTCTATAAATATATATGTATATATTAGATTTTACATATATTTCTACCATGTTTAACATATATTGGACTACTTGCCATCTATAGGAGGGTGTGGGGGAAAAGGGGAAAAATTGAAACACAAGGTTTTACGAAGGCTAATGTTGAAGAACTGTCTACACATATTTTTTGAAAAATAAAAAGCTTTAATAAAAAAAAAAAAAAGAAAATGCCCTCTATTCTTAGTAGTTCTGTCTCACCCTTATTCTGCTCTCTCATTTATTATCATTTTCCCTTTGGAGTTTTGCTTAATAATTCCCTTTTACATACTTTTAAAAAACCTATTTAATTTGTTCTCTTTCCCCCCCTCACTTTTTTTTTCTTTTTATCTCTCAGTCAAATACATTCTTCTTTCTCCTCCCCTTCAATTAGACATTTTCATTAGATTTAAAAATTTCATTTTTTACTCCATTTCCCAAGAGTGTTTCTCTCCCTGTTTTCATCAACCCCCTGCTCTACTTTTCTAGACAAGTGATGTCAAACTCAAATAGTTTATGGACCAGTAAGCCACACATAAGGATCCCTGTGGGCATCATATTGAGTTAGAAAACCACATATCAACATTATTTTCCACTGCATTTTTATTTTATGATTTAAGCATAAAAGGTAATACCACAAGCAAATTAGGAAAGGGTGGAATGGATATGGAATGGATAAGAGAAGAATTTATTTCCAAAGAAGATATACAGAGCATTACAAAATGTAAATGAGTAATTTTGATTACATAATATTTAAAAGTTTTTGCATCCCCCAATGTAACCAAAATTAGAAAAGAAAGCAGAAAACTGGGGGTGGGGGTGGAGAGGAGAAGGATTTTATCTTGGACAAAGCCTAATTTCTCAAGTATTCAAAGAACTAAATTACATTTATAGGAATGCAAGTCATTCCTCAATTGTTAAATGGTCAAAAGATATGAACAGGCAGTTTCCAGATAAAGAATTCATACATAGTCACATGAAGAAAAAAAAAAGCCTTAAATCACTACTGATTAAAGAAATTCAAATTAAAACAGCTCTGAGGCACTACCTCATACCTATGAGGTTGGCTGACAAATGTTGGAGGAGATGTGGGAAAATGGGAATATTAATACACCATTGGTAGAGTTTCAAACTGGTCTATTTTGAAAAACAAGTTGGAATTATTCCCAAAGTGCTATAAAATTGTACCCTTTGATCCAGCAATATCACTGCTAGGTCTGTATGCCAAAGAAATTTAAAAAGATGAGAGAGAGAGAAGAAACTATTATTGTTTTTTATTCATTTTGAACTTACCTACGAAAAGACAACAAAAATTTCCATGTATGCAGCACAACACAAAAAAGAATTCATTATGAAATCATGAAAAACCA
Source organism: Antechinus flavipes (assembly GCF_016432865.1). Classification (NCBI taxonomy): domain Eukaryota; kingdom Metazoa; phylum Chordata; class Mammalia; order Dasyuromorphia; family Dasyuridae; genus Antechinus; species Antechinus flavipes. The sequence goes on along the minus strand of NC_067400.1, from coordinate 291,253,040 downwards.
TGCAATAAATACTACACATCCTTTTCAAAACTACCTTGCATATATAAGCTTCTGTTTGAGTTTTCTTTTGTTCTCCAATGTGTACTTTCAATTTTTTCTTCCTCTCCCTTTTTTGTTAGAAAAGGTCAGTCACCATTAAACACAGGTGTATGTGTGTGTGTGTGTGTGTGTGTGTGTGTGTGTGTGTATACATTGTTTGTAAAATAACACTATATTTGCTTCTTTTTATCAGTTTTTTCTCTGGAAATGGATAGCATTGCTTCATAGGTACTTTGTAGTCAATATGAATATTTATAATACTGAAAATAATTTAGTTGTTCATCAAACAATATTGATGTTATTTTTCTACATCCCCTCCAATAGTTGTCATTTTTCATTTTTGCCATTTTAACCAATTTGATGGATGTGAGATGATGTGAAACTTGTAGAAAGTTCTCTATATAGTTGAGATTTGAAATCTTTATGTGTGTCTGTAAATTTTTTGGCGCGAATTTTCTACTTTCCCTCTAAGCTTGGCTATAATGGTTTCATTTGCCCCCAACCTTTTTAATTTAATGTAATCAGAATTATTCATCTTATACCTCACAATGTTCTCTCTCTCTTATTTATTCTTATTTATTCATAAATTGCTCTCCTACCATAAGCCTGAAAGGTAATAGATTCCATATACTTCTAATTTTCTTATGTCTCCCTTTATATACTAGTTATATATATCCCTTTTGACCTTATCTTGATAAATGGTGTAAAATACTGGTTTATGCTCCATTTCTGCCAGACCACTTTATATTTTCTCAAGAATTTTTTCCAGTGAATTCTCATCCCCATAGCTTAAAGCTTTTCATTTGTCAAACACAAGGTTACTATAATAACTTAATATGGTGTGTTATATGTCTTCCCTGTTGCACTGAATAATCTTTTTATTTCTTAGTACTGGATAATTTTGATAATTATTGCCCTATATAGTTTAAGATCTGGTACTGCTAAAACTTCTTCCTTTACTTCTATTTTTTCCCCCCACTAATTTCTTAACCTTTTGTTTTTCCAAATGTAATTTATTATTTTTTTCTAGCACAACAAAATGATTTTTTGGTAATGAAATTGAAATGGCATTAAATAAGTAGATTAGTTTGATACAATTGTCATTTTAATGATATTGGCCGTACTTACCTGTGAACAATTAATATTTCTCCAATTTTTAAAATTTGACTTTATTTGTATAAAAAAGATTTATAATTCTGTCTATACGGTTCCTGGTTTTATCTTGGGAGTGTAGTATAGTCCCAGGTATTTCATACTAAAATTATTTTAATTTTTTAGTAGTTTTTAATTTTAAATTATTTTTAATTTAAATCTCTTCCTGAAGGGTTTTAGTAATGATATATGGAAATGCTGATGATTTATGTTGGTTTATTATATGTCCTGCTACTTGGTTAAATTTATTTATTTTTCAACTTTTAGTTGAATCTCTAAGACATTCCGAGTATATAATGATATCTGCAAAAAAAAAAGGATAGTTTTATAACCTCATTGCCCATTCTGATTTCTATAATTGTTTTTCTCATTGCTGTCTAGCATTTCTAAAATTGAATAATATTGGTGATAGTAGCCATCTTTGTTTCATGTTTGATCTTATTTGGGAAGGCTTCTAGTGAATATCTATTACAAATAATGCTTCCTGATAGTTTTCGACAGATACTTCTTAAAGTTTTAAGAAATAAAAATTCCATTAATATCTTTGGTTCAAGTGTTTCCAATAGGAATGAGTGTTGTATTTTATCAAAAAAATTTTTTGCATCTATAATTATATGATTTTTGCTAATTTTAATAGATTTCCTTATATTAAACCACTATATATGCCAGCATTACTGGTATAAATCCCACTGGATCAGAATGTAAACTCTTTGTGATTATTTTTGTATTCTCTTAGCTTGTATCTTATTTAAGGTTTTTAAAATTCATTAGTGAAATTAATCTATAATTTTCTGTTTTTACTCTTACTGGTTTAGTTATCAGCAACATATTTATTTATTTATTTTATTAAAGCTTTTTATTTTTCAAAACATATGCATGGACAATTCTTTAATATTAGCCCTTGCCAAACCTTGTTACAATTTTCCCTCCTTTCCCCCACACTCTCCCCTAGATAGCAAATAATCCAATATATGTTAAACATGGTAGAAATGTTAAATCCAATATATGCATACACGTTTATACAATTATTGTGCTTCAAAAGAAACATAAAATCAAACCAGTTAAAAAAAAAGAAGCAGAATAAAATACAGCACCATATTTATTTTATAAAAGGAGTTTATTTGGCAGGACCCCTTTGCCTATTGTTTTAAATGATTTAACATTGAAATTAGTTGATTTTTAGATGTCTGGTAGAATTAACTTGAAATCCATTTAGTTCTGATGCCTTTTTCCTTTGGAAACTCTTTTATAGTCGTTTCAATTTCTTTTTTTTAAAATAGATTTATTCAGATATTTTAATTACCTTTTCTGTTAATCTAGGAAGTTTATGTTTTTGTAAGTATTCCTCCATTTTACTTAGATTCTTAAATTTATTGGAATATAATTAGGCAAAATAACTTCTTATAATTATTCTATATAATTCTTATAATAATAATAAATTTCATCTTCATCAATGGTATATTCACCCTCTTCATTTTTGATGCTACTAATTTGACTCTTCTTTCTCTTTTAAAAATCATATTAACTAATGGTCTATTTTTTCCCCCCCACAAAACAAACTTGTAGTTTTATTCAGTGGTTTTCTTACATCTAATTTGATAATCTCAGTTTTAATTTTTAAGATTTCCAATTTGATATTTAATTGGGAATTTTAAATGTTCTTTTTCTAATATGCAATTACATACCAGTTCATTGGTTCTTTCTATTTCATTGACATAAACATTTAGGAATATGTTTTCCTTTGATTACTGCCTTGCTGCATCTCATAGGTTTGATATGTTGTCTCATTATTGCCATTTTCTTTAATGAAATTATTCTTTATTATAATTTGTTCTTTTACCCACTCATTCTTTAATATCAGGTTGTTTTGTCCCCATTTAATTTTTGATCTGTTTCCATGGCCCCTTATTAAATATAATTTTTATTAATTATGATCTGAAAAGGATATATTTAGTATTTCCGCTTTTCTACATTTAAATACAAAGTTTTTATGTCCTAATATATGGCCAATTTTTGCAGGTCATATACCACCCAGAATATATATTTTTTCTATTCCCATTCAATTCTCTCCAGAGAGCTATGTTATCTATAATTGTATTTGTCTCCTTTTTAATTTTTTGTTTAGCTTTATCTAATTTTGAGATTGAAGTCCTCCCAAATTATAGTTTTCCTATTTCTATTAGTAATTCATTTACCTTTTCCTTTACAATTTGGATGCTATAGCATTTGTGCACATAGGTTTCATATTGATAGAATTATTACTTTTATTCTTGTTTTATTATTACAATAATTATTAATACTTCATTATGTATGCTACCTTTCATCATTGTCATTTTCCTATTTATCTTTTTTGATTAGATCTATTTTAACTTTAACTTTGCTTGAAACCATGATTGCTACCCTTTTGCCTCAGCTGAAGAATAATAAATTCTACTAGACTCTCAACCACTTAGAAAATTATGTTGTGATTCCACGTTCTCCCCAAATTCTACTAGATCCTATATATCTTCAAATACTATATCATTTTCCTTTGTTTTGCACTATTTCATTCATGCCTGAACTAGTTTTCTTGACATGACAACCATATTTCCTTCTTCTATTAATGTTTTAGCTGTTCATTTATTTGATTATATTCAGGATCTTTGAATTTTTCTCTTGAAATCTTTTGGTTTTTCCATCTATTGACTATGTCCTTTAATGGTAGTTTCGCTGGAGGCTGGATCTCAAAATGTCTTAGCCTTCTCAATGGAAGGAATATCCCAAGATGGGATGGCAGATTCAATGAAATATTTGAGTGTTTAAGAAACCCATATTTTAAAATTTGACATGGTTACATAGTTATAAGCATGTCTGATTGTATTAATATGGTCATGGTTTACCAGCCTAGATTTCTGCCCCAAGTAACTTGGAGGGACAGAACTGTTCCCAAATGGATGCTATGCTCTTTGCCTCAGGGTTAGTGGAGTGCCACTACACTTGGTGTCCTGTTCTCCTCTTTCTTAGTTCTCTGGCTCAGCACCAGCAGTTTAAAGCATTGCCACACTGGTACCAAATTTTTGGGATTAATTCCTGTAGTATGGGTCTCCAAGACTTTGGGAGGAGCTGTGGAACAGGGTATGCAGGCTTAGAAATATGTCCTGTCCCTTTTTCTGTTCCTCTACTCTGATTAATGCAACAATTCCAGAGGACTAAGGAAGCCGGCAATCCAACTCTTGAGAAAGAGAAGATGGATTCAAGATGTAGAATAAGATATACATTTTTGTCCACAGTCAATGTAAGAATTTATTTTGTTTGATTATGCTAAAAAGATCTTTGTTTTTCTTTTTCATTTGGGGAAGTGGAATGATGAGGGCAATAAGAAAGCAAATAAAATAGCAAAAAGTCAAAAAGCATATTTTTTTTAAATGCAAAAGAAGACTATAAAGAAGCATGAGCCAGATAATTTTGAAAGGTACAGGTTGCATTCATATGCTCAAAAGGAAATGCAAGTTGTATATAACCGAAATCTGAATTTCATTTACAATTAATTTTCTGTCCAACTAGGTTTACAGAAATGTCCATTTTATTTCGTGTTAAAATTAAAAGCAAAATAAAGAAATCTTTTTCCTCAAAATGTGTTATCCTATAAGTAGCTCAAGCAGCTTTTTAATCACAGTATTTATAGTGTAACTCTGTTGAGTGGCTTCTCAGAAAGACACTCTTCTAGCTCTTTCTCATGGTGGGGAGGGTGTTAAGATGAAAAAGGAGCATTGGTCACAGTAGAGACAGTTAAGAAAAAAATCTGGATACATATGTATTGTCAATTAGGGTAGAAGTTTCATTTTAATCTATCTTAAGGGATCACCTAATTATAAGTCTATAGGTAACTTCTCTAAGCCTCATCCTCTGTAAAATGGGAATAATATGATGTCTTATGGTTTTTGTGAGGCTCAAATAAGGTTATGTATGGAAAGGGCTTTTAGTTATTATGCAAATACAAGTCTTAGAAGAGCTCCCCATACTTTAAGCCTTCCCCTTATAGATTTTATGGCAAGAGAAACTTGACTTATGTACTATTACACTATGCACCATAAAACCAAAGCCAATCTCACTTTATTAAAGGATAAATAAATAAGAAAACATAGGTGCTGCTCACATTGTGTTTAATTTTCTTTAGTTTTACAGAGTTACCAAAGTCATTTATAAATCAAAGAATATAACTTGCTCTAAATCTGAATTAAGTTGTAGTCATTGTAATGACTACTTTTAAATTCTTAAGAAAGCGGCTTTTTAAAATTAAACAATTCTAAAAATGGACTTTAAAGTAATTTTGTAAAGTACAAAAAATAGCAGACTGGAAGTTTACTTTATCTTATAAAAGACTGCAAAATAAAAAAAAATCACATTTCTTTAAGAAAAACAAAATTCAAAATCATAATAGTTATTCAATACGCCAAGATTGGGAAGAAGTAAAATCTGCCTTTTCATTCCAACATTCTTACTGCAGCTTTCTAAGGAGCAGACATAGTAAGTCTCTTTTTTTCCTAAGTGTTTTGTTTTCTTTTTGTACAGCTTCTAGTTACAATTGGCATTCGAGAAAAATGAACAGATGTTTTGGCTTTTAAAGCATTTTTGAGGTATTTGAAAATTGATTGTAGGCTGGTAGAAGGTGCTAAGCTATGATTTTCTGTACCAGCAGAAACCTTTGGACAATCCATTTTCAAAACAGTAGCTACAGGTTTATCCAATGGCTTATGGCTTGTTATCCATTCACGACAGTGATGTTTTATCCATGCTAATAGCTGTGTATCATTTCCTAGCTGATGCTCTATATGGTGTGCAGAATCAATAAGAGCTACAGCATATACTTTGTTCATTACTTCCCACTTTTTCTGAACAAGTAAGTCCATGAATACCAAACCTCCATAACCATGGACAATAAAAGCTACATTCCTGGCTGCACTTTTTAAAATGAAATGATTCCAGATGTAGGCAGTATGTTCCTCAGGTGTACTACTATACTTTTTAGGAATACACTGGGAAAGCTTTGGCAAAGAAAACGGGTTCCCAGGGTGAAACATTTCTGTGGAAGATGACTCAATAGGGTATCTTACAGGACTTTGACAATCTTTTTCTAGTTTTAAATCCATGAAATTATCATTGGGGTTTAAAACAATGATACCATAATCTGACTGCAATGCTAGTTGAATACAAGGGATTTGACTTCCATGTTGTAGGCCATGACGGACAATAGTCTGTTGACTCCACTGCCCAGCTCGAAAAACTCCATGGTCTTGAAGGAGGACAAGAAGAAGGGAAGGATTAGTCAATGCATTTTCACTCATGAAAAAGAAGCTCCTTGGTTCCATAATAGCCTGAATTGGGATATATACTTTGCATAGTTTGCACACCTTCTCCAGGAGTTCATAAATGTAACATTCAAGCAAATGTCCAAGAGCCTGGTAGCGCTTGCTGTTTCTCTCAAGGGTATTTTTGTAATAATTAAAGATGAAGGGCTCATGTGTTTCTGTGTGTCTCAATTCAGCCTTTTCATTGAAGTCATACTTAAGTTCTTCTACATATGATGACTGCTTCATAAATTTTTGGAAACTCAACTCCTGTGTTATCAGGAACCACTAGAAATAAATAAAAATAATATTATATATCAGTGTTCAAAAATATGTTTATAACCTGAAAATTTTTTTCCCATGAAAAAAGTTCCTTCCTTAGATTAAGTGAATACTTTAGGAAGTATATTAACATTATAGTCTGAGACAAAATTCCCTACCTTCCAAATCATTGTAGATTTGAGGGATATGTAAAGTTTGGTTAAGGTTAGATGATGAGTACTCAAAAACACCTGGTAGCTAATTATTATTTAACATCTCCATTAATGTAGAGTTTATTTGGATTTGGTTGTTGTAAGATTTGATCATTCCATATTATCTTGCTTTAAAATGAGCAAGTAATGGTTTATGCCAAATAGATGAAGAAAGTAAAGGCCAATTTTAAAAGCCCTCTATATCTGGGGGAAGGACCAATAACATTTTATTCGAAAAATAGTAGATTTTAATCATAAAATAGACAACTTATTGAAATTTATTTACAAGGCTGAACAGACAATTACTATTGAGCAAAAAGTATCTTACTGTTGTGAAAGATTTCCCATAAAATTTGAGTTCCTTGACAATGAAGACTGTAATATTTTTTTCTTTGCATCATTACTGCATAGTATTTAATTAGTATTAGCAATTTAATTAGTAATTAATATTTAATAAGCACACAGTGAAGCGATGCATTTCTAAGATGCACAAAATTTCCTACAGAATATATTTTACATGGGGAAGATTCAGATGAATCATCATCACTACTAGAATTTATTTTCTAAGATTTTACCTGCTTACAATACCCATTTTTCTCAAGCACACCAAGATGCAGAAGTGAATTTAGAAATAACATCATTAAACTCAATATGCGAAGAGATATAAATAGTTCTGCAAGCTTAATTTCTTAAAGGACTGATTATGTTGGTCCCTCAAGAGTCAAATAATCATTTGCCCATTGGCCTTAATATTAACATTTAATTTTTTTTCCTCCACAACTCTTTCTATAAACTTAACTAATATGACAATTCCAAGCAGAAAAAGCAGAAAATTTAAAAGAGGGCATATTTTTGGCAGAAAGAATTTATATGAGATTCTTTATTTAATCTGTGGAATGCAAGTTCATTGAAAGCTGAGACTCATTTTTGTCTTTGTATCCTCAGTGCCTAATAGGCAGCCTGATCTTGAAGATACTGATCTGGCCTGGAGTTAATTGGATCTGAGTTCAGGTGCTGCCACATAGATGAAAGTTCATAAGACACACATACACATCTGTCTCCATCTCTGGGTAAGTTATTTAACCTTTTAGTATTTTAGGTAACTGGTATTATGTAAAGTCAGGCTTTGCTTAATTAATCTAGAAAGGCATATGTTCATTTTTATTGTCAATCTGATTAAGAAGTTGAAAAATATCCCCAAAGTGCATGTAAACCTACTTACATTCATGTTATGCTTCAAATAAATTCACTTCCATTCAGATCAGACTTCCTGAAGATTTCATTTAGTAATACTCAAAGGAATCTGTTAATTGACAACATGAAATGAATTATCAATATAGTTTCAAATTATTAAAATAATATTCTTAGTCTTGTTTATATATAAAATTTAAAGAAACCTAAGAATTTTGATATTACTAGTATACAATAATAAAACAATTATCTTATTTACCATAATAATGATAAGAAGTTTACTCTATTTCTCCAACCAAAACTGAATCTACCAATTTCTATCTTCAAATTATTTTTATGGAAAAAGTGAGATGTGGAATGTATAAGAGATAGAACTTTATTTTCCCTCCTATATTATTAATGTGATTATTCACTTTTTCTTTTTTAATGCATTAACTTTCTTCAGAGTTTCTCAAAAACTTTCAGATGAGGATTTTGTGTTTTATAAATGCTCAAGAAATTGAAAAATTAAAATTATTTAAAAAAATAACTTTCGGGGTTGCTAGGTGGAACAATGAATAGAGCACCAGCCCTGACGTCAGGAGGACCTCACTTCAAATCTGACCTTAGACACTTAACACTTTCTAGCTATGTGAAACATTTCTGTCACTTAATCCCAATTGCCTCAGCAAAACAAACCAAAAAACCCTTCAATTTTTCCTTGTGAGTTTCACAAGTGTTGAAGAGATAAACTATAAGGAGCATATCAAGACAAAAAACATTCTAAAATTTAAAAACCCAAGAAGACCCTCATTGACATTTGTTCATAGTGCTTTAATTGGTTCCCCTGGCTCATATAAATCTTCAAGAAACACAGTTTTTCTTGAAATACATTTGATTAACTTCTTAAGCACAAGGTTCTTGCAAGTATATTTCTTATCCTTAATATGGCAACTTTCAGAAGTCAATCAATGCTACTTGATCTCTCCCTTTAATTTTCCTATCTCTTTATGAGCAATAGTATCCAATAAAACTCTTATGAAAGAAATTTATAAGAAATGTAGGATATAGATGTTTTTCCATTATGAAATATTTATATTTGGAAATCCTACTCACATTATTTTATCTTAGCACTATTTGAAAAACATAATTTAAAATTATATAGATTCCGATTCATATTTACTTTTCTAAATTTCTTGGGTTTTATTAAAATCACAAAGAAACAGATGCTCTATTTTTGTAGTATTTCTACTCAAATGGCATATTTTACAGCTGATTGGTCCTATTTCTTTCTGCATATTTTCCTCACTTAAAAATGAAAGAAATGTATGATTCAGTTCATAATATCTAAATGATGATTTAAATTCATAGAATATCAGTTAGAAGGGACATCAAAGATCCTCTAATACGATGTCCCCCTCCCCCTTTATAGATTAGAAAATCGAGTGCCAGAGAAGTGATTTTCTCAAGATCACAAAATAATAATGATGATGATGATAATGTTCCTAGCAGTAGTTGTTATTTGTACAATGCTTTAAGACTTTTAAAGTTTTAGTGATACCTTGTTTTTACACATCCTATCTGAGTATATATCTCTCCCCATCCACCACACCTACCTTGCTTCCTTTGTAACAAAGGAAAAACAATAGTTAAGTAAAAACAACTGACACAATGATCTAGTGCTTTAATAACTTCAAGGAGTTCATAACCTTGCTAAAATGCATATGTTAATAGGTAATATATCCTTATAGATAAGGAAACTGAAGCCAACAAGGATGTTGGCTTATTCATGGTCACAGGCCCTCTGACTCCAAATCCAGTGCTTACTTCATAAACCATACTGTTTTCAAATCAATTATTGTTTTGTCCTTTGTTCTGGAAGAGGACCATGACATCAGGGAGGCAATGCTGTGACATACAAGTGAATTGGATTTGAGTGAGGGAGGGCTGTTCCACATCACCTACCTCACTGTCCCTTCCAGTGCCATCTGGGTCCAGTGACCAGATATAGATCAGGACAACTGGAGATGGTCCTGGATGAAATGGGAAATCATGGCCTTTTTAAACTAAGGTCTTCAATGGGTCTCAGTTGCTACACCCATTCAGAGATTAAGGCTAGGTAACAATTGAGGCAAGAATCTCCTCTTTAGCTTAATCCAAAAAATCTAAATAAATGAAGTGAATGAATGAATCTGGAAGGGGAAAACTCTCAGGGTTTCTGGCTAAAGCAGAAATGACTGTATTTACATTCAATCTGAGTCAATGAGGACCCAAACAATGACCAAATGGGGTTTGGCCTAGGACCTGTTGGTGGCCAATTAGAATCAGATTGGTTTTGGTTTAAAGTCTGGTCCTTAAGAAAGAAATCTAGCAGTAAGCTCCAAGATATTTTTTGCGGGGTTAAGAGGTGCAAAAGGCCCCAAAAATGCTTTTAAGAGCATCTCTAAATAACACCCTATGTGGACAAAGGAAGGAAGGGAAGGAAGGAGGGAAGGAAAGAAAGAAGGAAGGAAGAAATATTCCAATTGACCAATTGCAGGCTAGCTTTACTCACAGAGATTGTTGTTTGTCCTTCGTTCTCAGAGGACCATGACAACTACAAGAACAATAACAAACCATGTTTCAAGTTCCAGAATAGTACCTTCTCAAAGAGTTTCATAATTAAAGAGATGAGTTTAAGAATTCATATGGATGAAGAATGCTTACCATTGGTATTTTGCCATGTATTTGGATGGTCAGTCCACTGAATGGATGATGGAGTGCCATCAACATAGTACCTATATTTTCCATAGATACTTTACATGGACAATAGGCCACTTTTAGGATTGATTGGAGAAAGTGAATGAGTTTGATTGTATTAGAGAAATTAGGTAATACTTTCATTGGCTTTAGCTGCTAACAAATATATTCATTTTTAGACCCTAATACTGTTCCTGTGGGCTATATGGTTGTTAAACACAATCTTTTAAGAATAAAAATTCGAAGTGCAACAGAGAATCATAGTAAGGTATGAGCAGAATGGGACATTACCTACAATGACCTGCACACAAAAAAGGTATTAAAAATGATCATTTCAACAATGTATATTTGCAAAAGGAAAACAGGTCACTCGTATAGGAAGAGAATAAGTAATAATAGGCCTGGATTCTACTATTGAATACCTAGAAGGCCTCTAGTGCAATGGATAGATTATATTCAAGAATTTGTGAAGGATATGGACAAAATTACACAGATTGAGAAGGCACAGATGTGTTGTAAGCTGCACTAATCAGGAGAGTGTACTCCTTCCCATTCCATCTCCTCTGGGCTGGGCTGAACTGCCCCAAAGTGGTGTGGTATATAATGACCTGGATTTGAAGTGAGGAAGAATTAGGTTCAAATTCTACCTCCCATAACCACTTTTTGTGATTCTAGGGAAATCCCTTAACCTTGCTTAGCCTCAGTTTCCTCATTTGTTAAATGAGGATAATAATACTTGTAGCATCACCTCGAAGGATTATTGTGAGGCTTGAATATAATCATATATGTAAAACATTTTCCAGAGCCTGAAGTACTACTATGCAAATGTCAGTTTTGCCATAGGGACAATAACAATACCACTTATTTCCTTGGATTGTTGCAAGCATTAAATAATATATGTAAAATGTCTTATGAACCTTCATTTTAGTATCAGTTATTATGATTATTATTAGTAGTGTTAAAAGTAGTGATTATGGGATACAAATCCAGATAACCTGAATGACCATGCTTAGGCAGCTGCAGAGATATCCCTTAAGGGGCCATGGAAAAGGAAATGGAGGTATATGGGGAGGAAAGAACTTCAATCTGTGAGATCCTCTTTGACCCAAATTGGTCATTGGTCTCTGTTGGAATGGAAAATAGAGAATCAATCAATGCATTCCATCACTGATTGTATCAGGCAAGGTTCTGTGAATTGGAACACAAGGAAGAAATCCAACACATTGTTCCTTTTGTCACTATTAAATCTTGACATGATCTATTGAGCAACAAGCATTTCTTAAGCTAGGTACTGAGGAAAAACTATAAAGAATGAAACAATCTTCATTTAGGAGTAGAAAACGTATCTTTAGCCAACACTAAGTGGGTATAGGATGTTTCCACCAACTGCAAGATAGGCTTTGAGAATTCCTGCTACTGGACAACTTAGTCTGAAAACTTCAGAATAGACTTCATCTATGAAGTAGTTAAGACAGAGACTGTCTTTTTTTTGCTCTCAATGTTTAGCATAGTTTCAACCCTTATATAAATACTTCTTGATTACTGATTACTCAGAAGGAACAAGAGACATTAAAGAATCTGGAATTCCCCATTATTTCCTGGGTCTACAGAGGTCCAGGGAAAGTTTGCTCAATTTGTAAATTTCTGAGTTCAATTTTCTTTCTTTCTTTCCTTCTTTCCTTCCTTCTTTCCTTCCTTCTTTCCTTCCTTCTTTCCTTCCTTCCTTCCTTCCTTCTTTCCTTCCTTCTTTCCTTCTTTCTTTCCTTCCTTCTTTCTTTCCTTCTCTCTCTCTCTCTCTCTCTCTCTCTCTCTCTCTCTCTCTCTTTCTTTCGCTGAGGCAATTAGAGTTAAGTGACTTGCTCAGGGTCACACAGATAGGACGTGTTAAGTGTCTGAGGCTAAATTTGAACTCAGGTGCTCCTGACTTGAGGGCTGGTGCTCCATCCACTGCGCCACCTAGCTGACCCTGAGTTCTATTTTCTTAGATTTGTAAATAAATGTGTCGAAGTTAGAACTAGAAAGCCTGATTAGCTTAAGGTTATAATCGGCAAGGCAATTGTTTGGCACTTGAATACATTCTTTCTCAAGAACTCGGATTGTGTTTCTTATCTATACAGCTAAAACCAAGCCCGTGGAGAGTGTTAACTTGGGTACTCTAGTGAGCAAAGTGTGAAATGACCTCAACCAGATGAACTCAAGCTCTTCCTTTTCTGAACAGAAATATAGGAAACAACGAGTTTCAAGAAAAAGACAAACATAGATTATGGTTATAGTTAACTATAGATGGAGAAAAATTAGATGTGAAGTTGACAGTTCTAAAAATCTCCTTTCACAAGTGTGGCGGGCCGGGGCGTGTGAGGGGAGTGTTCCTGATTGCAATACTTCACCCCTCCCTTCCCGAAGGAATCACTGGAGCTCTCAGATCCCACATATTCGGGCGAGGCTGTCCAGAGGTTACTAGGAGATACCGAAGTCTGCCCACTCCACCCCCCGACAGACTGCTTTACTCCCCTTCCCCCCAACCTTTCACCCTGGCTCCCGATATTCTTTTCTGTTTTTTGAGAAGCATCCACATTTACCAAACCCTTTAGCGGAGAGGAAAGCAAGAAACACTTCCAACTCAGGAGGCGGGAGCTACGGCGTCAGAGAAAGAGCGGAAACGCCCAGTCGGGGCGGGCCAGCGTGGGGAATGTTTGGAGCTGGGGAGTAAGGACCAGAGGGGGCAGGGAGAGAAGCATTCTATTTCCGGTCCGGGAGCGGCTTGGGGCTGCTGCGCAGACGCGCCGACTAGCTCTTCACGTCCTTCCTTCCTCTCTCCCCCTTTCCCAGCTCCCTCCCCCGGCCCCGGCCCAACTGGTCCTTCTGCGCTTTCCGTGGTGCTGCCGCTACTGCCGCCGTCTCCCCAGCCACAGGAGATGGAGAGGAAGACGAGGTCCTCGCGATCCGGTGGTCGGCGGTTCTTACCCGGTGAGAAACATTCAAAAGGGGATAGGACGGTTTTTCCACCAAGAAGGAGAGTTCCCGAGGCAGCGGCCCCGGGAGCTCCTGTAGCAGTGAAGATGCGGGCGGGTGGGTGTGTATGAGAGAGAATGGCGGGGACGGCCCGGGATCGTCCCGGTGCGGGTGTTCTCCCAAGGGAAGCCCGGGCCTCCCAGCGCCTCCGCTAGCCCCCATCAGACCCGCGCATGTTGTCATCTGGAAAGGTAGAGGCTCTGCCGCCGCCTCCCTGAGCCGGGGTTGTCCAGCACTCCACTACGCTGCGATGGGGCGTACTGGCGGGAGAGACTGTCATCCCGCGGCCTGTCATTCCATCCCCAGCCCTGCCGCCGCCACGCCTCCCTCCCGGATCTCCCGCGAGTCTGGGCTGGCTCGCCGACTCGACTTTCTGCAGCCCCGAGCGGGAGCGGGGTTCTCCGGGTTTTACCTCAGTCTTGCCGCTTCCCCTTTTGTTTGTCTGGCTTGTGGCCTCCGGGCTGAGTGGTTGGTCCTGACTTTTTTTTTTTTTTTGTCGAAACCAACAGAAATAAATTGTATTTTATGGAAAAACGCCTCCCCCTAACTTCATTTCTCGGGGTCCCCCTTCTGCCTCATCCCTCCATTCCCTTCATCTGAATGTATTTATGTACTTTGGGTGTTTTAAAGACGGGGAAATAATATTGTTACTCTTCTAGAATCTCGTCTGTGAACGGTCGGGTGTTTAATTTTGAAGTCTATTAAGTTTGAAAGGCAGGTGCCTTTCAGTTTGTATACTATTCTTTTTTTTTAATTAAATTAAAAAAATTTTTTTCAGTTAGCGGTCTTCTGCCCCGATCCAAAGAAAAGTAAAACCCCTATTGTAAACACTTTTAGTCAAGCAAATTTCCCATTGGTTTTGAACAAAAGAAAACACACTCCTCGTTTTGTATCTTTGAGTCTTTGACCTATCAAGAGGTGTGTTGTTCATTACCCAGATCAGTCTTTCATAGTTTTTACGGTATTGTCACTGTATAAATTATTCCAGTTCTAGTCATTCAACATTAGTTCATAAGTCTTGTTAGATTTCTCTAAAACAATCCATTTCATCATTTCTTACAGCATTAGTGTTGGTCACATTTCTATATCATAATTTGTTTAGTTGTTTTCCAGTTGATGATTACTCCTTCAGTTTCCAATTCTTTATCATCTCAAAAAAACCAAAACAAACCAACCTGTAACTATTTTTACGCATCTCTTATTTAGAATTTGTTTTGTTTAGAATTGATCCTTTCCTTAATTTACACTCCCTCTAATTCCTCTTTCTCCTTTCTCCCCTTTCCTTCCTATAGTCAAGTTAAGTAAAATTTATCTTTGTATCCAACTGTGTAGAGAATTTTCTGTACTCCTTTTGATTAGTTCAAATGAGAGGGAGGTTTAAATGTCAGCCCCTTCTCCCACCCTCTCCTTTTCTTTGTATAGACTTCTAATTGCTGTTTCCTATTATGAGATAATTTCCCCTAACCTTTTTGCCCTCCCCTTTCCCATATTCCTCTTCTTCCTTTTTCTGTTCCTTTAAGACCAAGACATAACAAGGCAGTTTAGTAGGAGAAGCAATTACAGCACCTGCCTTGGGATAAGGAAGAGTTAAGTTCAGATGTGGCCTCAGACACAACCTGGGCAAGTTACTCAACTCCAAATTGCTTCCCCTGTCCCCCTAAAAAAAGATCAGGACATAAAACCACCCCCAGGCCTTGTGTCTAATTAGACTCCCTCTATGACCATTGATGATTGTGGGAATCAGAAGAGACAAATATAATCATCTTCCCATTGTAGAATGTAAGCAATTTATCTCGGTTTATTCCCTTGTAATTTTTCCTTCATATTTACCTTTTTAAGGTTTCTCTTAATTCCTGGGTTTGAACTTTAAAGTTTTTGCACTGCTCCAGTCTGGCATACATGAAAAACATTTGAAAGCCTTTTGTTTCATTAAAGATCCATTCTGCCTCCTGTCCTGAATGATTGTAATCACTTTTGCTGGGTAAATTTTTCTTGGTGTAAGACTAAAACATACTTTGTCTTCTGGAATATCATATTCCATATCTTCCCTCCTTTGTAGTGGTGGCTGGTAAATTGTACTTGATTCTAACTATGTCTTCTTAATACTTGACTTCTTTGTGCCTGTTTGTAGTATTCTTGCTTTGCTCTGGTGAATTTTGACTAATGTTCATGGGAGTTTTAATTTTGTTTTTTAGGAGTTAATCCACGTTTTTTTTTTTTTTTTTTTACATTTTGCCCTTTGATTCTAAGAGACTTGGGAGATTTTCTTTTAAGGTTTCTTGAAATAAGACATCTAGATTCTTGTGTTGGTCATGGTTTTCAGGTAATCCAATACTTAAGTTTTTTTTTTTTCCTACAAAATGCATTAAAAAATTTTTTTTTCCAGGCTTTTGACTTTGTTTTACTATCGTATCTTTCACATCTCTTTTTTTGTGGACTGTCTTTAATTTTTTGGCAGAAGCTTTGTAATAGTTTACATTTTGCTTTAGAACATTTTGTGGCATTTTGTTAAATGTAGGGACTATTAACCATTTAAATTCTGTCAGGTTTTAGTGATCAGAAATTGGAAGGAACCTTGAATGTTCTTTAATAGAGGAATGGCTAATGGCCTTACTTTACTACTTTAGGGATAGAAACTATATCTTTGATTTCATTGACGTGTGGTATGGGTGGCAGATAGACACTTTCTCTGCATTGAGAGGTTAAGTGAGTTGCCATTATGTGTCAGAGGGGAGTTAAACCCAGATCTGTCTTAGTTTTAAGATAAAATTTTTCCCCATTAATTTAGGTTGCTTCTCAGATATTAAAATAGTCATTGTAAAATGTAGTTCAGGAATTTTCCAGGGTCCCTAAAACTCAGGGGGTCCGTGAAGTAAAAACTATTTTCATAATTTTTGAATTATGTTTTAATTTTTAATACTGCAAATTAGTTAGCTGTATTTCACATAAAGAAAAGCTCTTTCAGGCCTTTAGTAATTTTTCAGAGTGTGAAGAAGGTCTGGAGATCAAAAAGTTTGAAGACTTTTGACTAAAAAAAAAAGTGATTTTTATTGGTATATTATCTGCTGGTGAAGATATAGCCCTTTGTAATATCCATCCTAGTAAATGGCTTTCATGAGTTCTGACCAAAAAAATTCATCACCTGGGTGGCCAATATTTTGTAGTCAAATTTAGTAAAGTAAGTTCTAACATGACAGTCTTCAAGTAATCAAGCCTGTATTTGAAACCTCTTGAGCTTGATATAATAGCCTGAGTTTGAGCTCCCTTTTTATGACCTTCAGAAACACAGGGTCATCTGTCTTGAAAAGATAAAAGTATCATAGTAGGATTGTTGGGGAAAGCATCAATACTACAAAGTATCTGTGATCTTACTGATATTACATTCCTCCTAAGGGTAAGACATTAAAATTTTTTTTTATTGTGAATTTGACAAGAAAGTGAACATTTCTGGATATAAAGAACAGAAAAAGGCTTGTATATGAAACTGAGTCTTTATGATAGCTTACTTTTTAAAAGTGCAAATTAAAATCAACATGTTCATACCAGCAATGCTCTTTTTTTTTTTTAAATCTCCTTTTAAACTTCTGTTCTCTTATGTGTATTTTTAAGTTTGTGGATGCATTTTTTTTCTCCACTATCAGTCTTAACTTCTTTTCCTTCTCTAAGAGTAAAACAGTTATAAAATATGTGACGTATGACAGAATAGTTTACATATTCCTTTTACAATACTTAGTGTTTTATGTCTATGCATGTAAAATATATTAAATTATTTTGTCATTTAATTTGCCTTCTTTTCTCTCTCTCTCTCTCTCTCTTTCCTTTCGCAATTGGGGTTGAGTGATTTGCCCAGGGTCACACAGCTAGGAAGTGTTAAGTGTCTGAGATTAGATTTGAACTCAGGTCATCCTGACTTCAGGGCTAGTACTCTATTCCCTGCGCCACTTAGCTGCCTCCCCTCTTCCCCCCCCTTCCCATTTACACACATTTCAACTGGAAAGATGGAATAATGAAACAGAAAGGTCATTTGCTCAAGAATCAGATTCAGAATTGATTCCTGACAATGCCAGTGACTATCTTTATTACTCTAGACAACTACATCAAGGTTTTTTTTTTTTTTTTTTTGTCATATACTCCTTTAATAGTCCAATTTCTTTGGATTTCCTCTCAGAATAATGGTTTTAAATAATGGAAAGATGGTCTAAATTTTATTTTGAGATTGGTGAAAATAATGAAAAAAAATTCCCCCCTTTCTCACCCCCATTTAGTTTCCTAGTCACAGTGAAATCTATTCATAGATTCCTTAGGGGACCTTATCTTAAGGACTGCTGGATGAGATAATTTCTTGATATCTTTCACCTTGAACAATGTGATTCCTTCTAAAAAGTACTTATTAAAAAAAATTCGAAGAAGAATTATATTATGTAAAGAGCTTAACTTTGAGTATTTACTAGATTTTTTTTTTTTTTTTTGGTACAGACTTGTTTTTAATAAAATTAGTTACCCTGAAGATCTGCCCTCCCTCCTCCCCCCTTCTCTTTAGTAGAAAAAGTATTCTCCCTTATCAAATCCTATTTTCTTTTGTTAAAAGAAAAAGCAGTATATTACTTGGTGAAAATCAAATGTTGTAAAGTTGTATTGTGGTTAATACGAATTTGGTAGTTGGGTTTAGGAAAAAAGTTGTGGAAAGAAATTTTTCTTTTCCCATAGGTTGTAGTATTTATACACCAGAGGGACCACTGGAAATTGGTATAACAAATACTGTTCTTGTTGTTTTCCATTTCAGAGATAGATTTTTCAGTATGGAGAGAAATCTTAGATATTATAGAGGCCACCTTCTTTATTCTGTAGGTGAAAAAATGAAGCCCAGAAAAATGACATTCCTTGCCTAAGATCCTACAATTGATTATTGGGTGACATTTCCTTCAGAAAATTATTCTATTCCAGTGTGTGCACCAGACAGAGGAACAACTAACTTTTGATATTGGTCAAGAAACCTTAATTCCTCTATACTAGATCTGAAATGAAAATTTTAAAAATACATAATTAAAACATGCAATTTTCATATCTTTAAAACAATTTTCCTCTATAATTTCCTCTAGAATTCTTCTATAATTTTTCCTCTGCAATAGTAATGATATTGCTATTGTTCTTTATTTTTTAGTAGAATCACAAAGATATATTTGCTTTTAAATAAACGATCTTTAATCTGCCCTTGCTTATTACTACCTTTTAACTAAAGTTGATCCTGTGTAATATATGTTATAAAGAGGCATGAATGATGTAATCTAAAAATTGAAAAGATCTATAGAAGCAACCTGGGCAGCTAAGTGGTACAATAGTTAGAGTGCCAGGTTTGAAGACAGGAAGACTCAGGCCCCAGACACTCAGTTTCTCATTTTCAAAATGAGCTAGAGAAAAAAATAATAAATCCCTCCAGTATCTTTGTGAAGAAAATCCCAAATGGGTCACAAAGAATCAGATTGACCGAAAACAACTGAACATGAACAAAAGCAACCAGCATGATAAATAATCTCACACACATATGTGTATATATTTATTTATCTACCTATCTAATCACTTTAAGGTTTACAAAATACTATCTTCTCTTTAACACTGTGAGATAAGTAGTATAAGTAATATTATTTATTATTATTATTATTATTATTGTTTTGCTGAGGCAATTGGAATTAAGTGACTGCTTGGGGTCACACAGCTAGGAAATGTTAAGTATCTGAGGCTAGATTTGAATTCAGGTCCTCCTGACTTCAGGGCTGGTACTCTATCCACTGTGCCACATAGCTGCCCCATTTATCATTATTTTAGATAAGAAAGATGAGATGTAGTGGTTACACAACTTGCTCATGATTATTGAGCTATTAAATGTTTAAGGCACAAATTAAATCAGATTTTCTGAGTCGAAGTGGGAACATTCTATACATCATGCTTATTTCATTGCCCTTCAAATATGTAGGCAATATGAAAGAACAAAATTTAGTCAGTATAGACAATGTAGAAAAGTAATAAACTCAGCAAAAATAAAGAAACCCATACATAAATACATATACATTTACTTATGTTTTATGTTTCCCAATAGCATGAGCATCCATATCCACAATAACACACACACACACACACACACACACACACACACACACACGAGGTTAAAACATCAAATGTAGGAAAACCCAATACTTCCTGTGGTATCATATTCTACTTTGGATTAGTTCTGTCTGTTAGGAAGTTTTTCTTTATATCAAATTTAAATATATTCCTCTATAACTTCTACCTTAGTTCTGCCTGTTGGGATGTAGCAGAATAAATCTAATGTTTCCTTTTGAGATCATGTCAAATACCTGAAAACAACACTCATGTATCCCCTTAAGTTTTCTTTTCTCCATGCTAAATATTCTTCTTTCCTTCTATCCTTATTATGCTAAGTGCTAGAGGGGGAGAAGAATATCAGAAAAACCAGTCCTTGCTCTTAAAGAGCAGTCTAATGAGGAAAACAACATATAAATAACTATATACAAACAAGATATATGCAGGATAAATCAATAGAGATCAGCACTAACATTAAAGAAAATCAGGAAAGTCTTGTTGAAAGTATGAAATCAGGGAATTGAAGGAAGCCAGGAGATAGATGGGAGACAGGTAGTGAAAATACTGAAGTCTGGAAATGCAGTGTCTTATGTGAGAACAGCAATGAAGTTACTGTCACTGGATTGCAGAATATGTTGCAGTTAATATGGTGAAGACGACTCAGAAAGGTAGGAGTGAGCAAGGTTATGAAGGGCTTTGACTGCCAGAGAATTTTATGTTTAATCTTAGAAGTTATAGTGCCACTGGAGTTTATTGAATAGGATCAGATCTATGAGACTACCATCTCTCTGCTCCTGGATTTTATGCTTCTTTTAATGTACTCTAATATAATATTTGAAGTTTATGACTACTCTGTCAAATTATAAACTCATATTGATTGTCAGATGAAATATTCTCTAGTCTTGTTTCCGCATCTTGTACTTCTGAAGTGGATTTCTGGAAATTTAAAATACTTTAAACATCCTTAATATTTAAAAATTAAATATTTTAATTTAAAATTTGAATATTGAAAACAAGCATTTCCTTGTGCAGAAGAATCCAGAAAAATTCTGTGTGAAGGGGCAGCTAGGTGGTGCAATGGATAGAGCACCAGCCCTGAAATTTGTTGAGTTCAAATCTAGGCTCAGACACTTAACATTTCCTGGCTGTGTGACCGTAGGCAAGGTATTGCCTCAGGAAAAAAAAAAAAAAAGATTCTATGTGAAGCTATTAATCTACTGTTATTATTGCTTGATTTTTAAAGTGTATAATTCTACCTATTTGCTTATTTGCCTTTTCTTCAGAACTTTATTCTTAATTTCTTTCATTTAAAAAAATTTGGTGCCAAGTTTTAAGCTGATTTTTTGAATCTTGATTCAGTTGGTTTATGTGTTAGCCATACTACTAGTCTTACATGATAGGCAAATTTGACAGGCATACTACTGTTTTATCCAAGTTATCTGGCTGAGAACAGATCCCCGAGGGACTCTACTAGAGTCCTTCTAAGCTGCAATTGATGACTGCTTTTGGGAGTCTGACTAGTCTATCAATTCTGAATATGTTCAGCTCATAACTTCTACTTTTCTCAAAGAATAGCATGAGAGACATGCACTTTTTAAAAAAAATTAATTAATTTATTTTTTAAACTTTTTATTGACAGAACCCATGCCAGGGTAATTTTTTACAACATTATCCCTTGCACTCACTTCTGTTCTGATTTTTCCCCTCCCTCCCTCCCTTTACCCCCTCCTCCAGATGGCAAGCAGTCCTTTATATATTAAATAGGTTACAGTATATCCTAGATACAATATATGTGTGCAGAACCGAACAGTTCTCTTGTTGCACAGGGAGAATTGGATTCAGAAGGTATAAATAACCCGAGAAGAAAAATAGAAATGCAAGCATTCATTTCCCAGTGTTCTTTCTTTGAGTGTAGCTGCTTCTGTCCATCTTTGATCAATTGAAACTGAATTAGCTCTCTTTATCGAAGAGATCCACTTCCATCAGAATACATCCTCAAATAGTATCATTGTTGAGGTATATAATGATCTCCTGGTTCTGCTCATTTCACTTAGCATCAGTTCATGTAAGTCTCGCCAGTCCTCTCTGTATTCATCCTGCTGGTCATTCCTTACAGAACAATAATATTCCATAACGTTCATATACCACAATTTACTCAACCATTCTCCAATTGATGGGCATCCATTCATTTTCCAGCTTCTAGCCACTACAAACAGGGCTGCCACAAACATTTTGGCATATACAGGTCCCTTTTCCTTCTTTAGTATCTCTTTGGGGTATAAGCCCAGTAGAGACACTGCTGAATCAAAGGGTATGCACAGTTTGATAACTTTGAGCATAGTTCCAAATTGCTCTCCAGAATGGCTGGATGTGTTCACAATTCCACCAACAATGTATCAGTGTCCCTGTTTTCCCACATCCCCTCCAACATTCCACTTTATCTTTCCCTGTCACTCTAGCCAATCTGACAGGTGTGTAGTGTATCTCAGAGTTGTCTTAATTTGCATTTCTCTGATTAATAATGATTTGGAGCATATTTTCATATGGCTATAAATAGTTTCAATTTCTTCGTCTGAGAATTGTCTGTTCATATCCTTTGACCATTTATCAATTGGAGAATGGTTTGATTTCTTATAGAGTCAATTCTCTATATATTTTGGAAATGAGGCCTTTATCAGAACCCTTGATTGTAAAAATGTTTTCCCAGTTTATTGTTTCCCTTCTAATCTTGTCTGCATTTGTTTTGTTTGTACAAAAACTTTTCAATTTGATATAATCAAAATTTTCTATTTTGTGGTCAATAGTGATCTCTAGTTCTTCTTTGGTCATAAATTCCTCCCTCTTCCACAGGTCTGAGAGGTAAACTATCCTATGCTCTTCCAATTTATTTATAATCTCATTCTTTATGCCTAAGTCATGAACCCATTTTGACCTTATCTTGGTGTACGGTGTTAAGTGTGGGTCAATGCCTAGTTTCTACCATACTAATTTCCAATTTTCCCAGCAATTTTTGTCAAATAGCTGCTGATCATTTCTTACAGAACAATAATATTCCATAACATTCATATACCACAATTTACTCAACCATTCTCCAATTGATGGGCATCCATTCATTTTCCAGCTTCTAGCCACTACAAACAGGGCTGCCACAAACATTTTGGCACATATAGGTCCCTTTCCCTTCTTTAGTATCTTTTTGGGGTATAAGCCCAGTAGAAACACTGCTGGATCAAAGGGTATGCACAGTTTGATAACTTTTTGAGCATAGTTCCGAATTGTTCTCCAGAATGGCTGGATGTGTTCATAATTCCGCCAACAATGTATCAGTGTACCTGTTTTTCCACATCTGAGACATGCACTTTTGCTAAAAAGTCAGAGTAAATGTTGCAGTATGCTTATATTTAGTAACTCCTTAGATAAAAGAAAAGAGCTTACAAGACCCTTTCTTAATGAAGCCATGTTTTTATACTGTGAAAACAATTTCCCATCTATAGGTTTATTAATCCTACCTTTTATTGAGATATTCTTATATTTTGCCAGGACTTAACAATCAAGCCTTATTAGCAATTTTTATTCTGTCTCTTTCAACCTAAAGATTTTTTTCCCCTTTTTTCAGAAAAAAATGAAGGCACAATAAAACTTGATTAATTTTATCTTTTGTCATCTGTTATTATCTATTTTCTCCAAGCAGTGGGTTTATCCCTTTTTTGATCTAATTTTTTTTCTCAAAATAATTAAGAAATAGGAACTCCTTTAATGTATTTTTAGACAGCATTAACAATTTTGCTCCTGACAAATTTTTACAGTACTGTGCCCTGCTAGTTGACTATTAGAAAACTCTTCTTTATTGGGATATTTTTCTTTGTATCATTACAGTTTCAATCTTATACTTTCTCTGCTCTTCCTGGGATGACTTCCCCTGTTGAATTTTAGTCTTTTCTGTTATCTAAACACTGTGAAATCTGTTCTTCTCAAATTATGTCAAACTATACCTGGTTTTTCTTCTTGATCACAAATTCTAAGATCAATGCTTCCTAAGTCACATGATTTCTATTTCAGTTACACTCTGTCCTTTAAAATAGCACTTCTTGTTTCCTGTGCCTTTAAAAAGGATGAAACTATCAATAAGGCAAATTAAGAAATGATCCGTTTCTTTACTATTTGTGGAAAAGAGACAAATACTTTAAAAAAAATTATTATAGCTTTTTATTTACAAGATATATGCATGGGTAATTTTTCTTTCTTTCTTTTTTAATTATATAGCTTTTAATTTACAAGATATATGCATGGATAATTTTTCAGCATTGATATTTACAAAACCTTTTGTTCCAACTTTTCCCCTCCTTCCCTCCACCCCCTCCCCCAGATGGTTGGTTGACCAATACATGTTAAATATGGCAAAGTATAAGTTAAATACAATATATGTATACGTGTCCATACAATTATTTTGCTGTACAGAAAGAATCAGACTCTGAAATAGTATACAATTAGCCTGTGAAGGAAATAAAAAATGCAGGCGAACAAAAATAGAAGGATTGGGAATTCTATGTAGTGGTTCATAGTCATCTCTCAGAGTTCTTTTGCTAAGTGTAGCTGGTTCAATTCATTACTGCTCTATTGAAACTGATTTGGTTCATCTCATTGTTGAAGAGGCCCATGTCCATCAGAATTGATCATCATATAATATTGTTGTTGAAGTATATAATGATCTGGTCCTGTTCATTTCACTCAGCATCAGTTCATGTAAGTCGCGCCAAACTTTTCTGAAATCATCCTGCTGGTCATTTTTTACAGAAAAATAATATTCCATAATATTCATATACCACAATTTATTCAGCCATTCTCCAATTGATGGACATCCACTCAGTTTCCAGTTTTTGGCCACTACAAAGAGGGCTGCCACAAACATTCTTGCACATTCAGGTCCCTTTCCTTCTTTAAAATCTCTTTGGGATATAAGCCCAGTAGTAACACTGCTGGAAAAAGGGTATGTACAGTTTGATAGCTTTTTGAGTATAGTTCCAAATAGCTCTCCAGAATGACTGGATGTATTGACAATTCCACCAACAATGTATCAGTATCCCAGTTTTCCAACATTCTGTCCAACATTCCGCATCATCTTTAATTTTAGCCTGCCATTTTAGCCAATCTCACAGGTGTGTAGTGGTATCTCAGAGTTGTCTTAATTTGCATTTCCTGATTAATAATGACTTGGAGCATCTTTTCATATGACTAGAAATAGTTTCAATTTCTTCGTCTGAGAATTGTCTGTTCATATCCTTTGACCATTTATCAATTGGAGAATGGCTTGATTTCTTATAAATTGACTCAATTCTCTATATATTTTGGAAATGAGGCCTTTTTCAGAACCTTTAACTGTGAAAATGTTTTCCCAGTTTGTTGCTTCCCTTCTAATCTTGTCTGCCTTCAGTTTTGTTTATACAAAAAGTTTTCAATTTGATATAATCAAAATTTTCTATTTTGTGATGAATAATGATCTCTAGTTCTTCTTTGGTCATAAATTCTTTCTTCTTCCACAGGTCTGAGAGGTAAACTATCCTATGTTCTTCTAATTTATTTATAATCTCATTCTTTATGCCTCGGTCATGAACCTGAGACAAATACTTTCAAGATATTTGGATTTAAGTTTTCAAAGACAAGCATTTCTAAGAAAATTTGAAAGCTCTTCAGATAAAAATTTACACTTAGAATTTATACTTCTTAAATTCTATAAGAATTGTCTAGATATTGTTATAATTAATGTGTTTCAGATGAGTGTATCTGATAAATAATACAAAAAACAAAATATAGAGGGTTGAAGGGACTAGATAATTCCATATCAAAGCTGCTGTTTCTGATAAAGGAAGTCCTAATTAAAAACAAACAAACAAACAAATAAAAACTTGGGGCAGCTAGGTAGCTGGGTGGCTAGAACACTAGCCTTGATGTCAGGAGGACCTGAGTTCAAATCTGGCCTCAGACATTTAACACTTCCTAGCTGTGTGACCCTGGACAAGTCACTTAACCCCAGTTACCTCAAGAGGGAAAATCTTTATTAGGTTAGTAGTTAGGCTACTTTGTAATATTATAAATTGCAGAATAGTTATCTATCTTCACTGTGTGAAGAAAGTCTCTTAGTAGGGATTCCTTATGCCTATAAAATTGCAGTCTTGACCAAAATAAAAATATAAAAAGTAATGGGACTGAATTAAAAAAAATTTTTTTTAAAAGGATCATAGAAGGAACTAAAAACAAAATCAGTAACATGTTTTGTTTTGCTTGTTTTTACAGGAATTGCATTTTATCTATAATGATTTTTCAGTTTCAAACTGCAGCATCAGTCTAAAGTTTACTGTTGCTAATTCACAAAGAATGGGAAATAGAACTGATGATATTAGATAAAATGGACCTCATATTAGAAATATTGAGATAGAAGAATAAATTTTTTTGTCTATCCATTTTATGCTGAAAATAGTATACAAATATCCAAAATGACCCTATAATTCCTAAATGGGAATTTCTTCCAGTTATGAGGATTTCAACGCAGCTATATCCATCTATCATTTGCAGCTTTGTCCATGACCAGGATCTTTGTGCATGTAGTCACTTTGCTGGATTATCTCTCGAATTTGTGTGTGTAGGTTTGTCTCTTTTGTCTGTCTATCCATCTGACATTGTAAATGTACAATAAGTTGAGAGCAGAATTGAAGATGAGGAAAAT
This sequence comes from Antechinus flavipes, assembly GCF_016432865.1. NCBI lineage: Eukaryota > Metazoa > Chordata > Mammalia > Dasyuromorphia > Dasyuridae > Antechinus > Antechinus flavipes. Next base: position 291,226,308 of record NC_067400.1, on the reverse strand, counting down.
GGGTTGGTTCATCTTAGTGAATTTTAGAATTTTTTTAAATGATTCCAAGCTTCTTTCTGAATAATGGGCTCATCTTTTTTAATACCGGTATTTCTTTGTTGGTGATATTTTTCAGCAATGATAGTTCTTCAATACAACTTAAAATCATTGAGAATAGTAAGAAGTTAATTGCTTGTTTGATTGCATGTGGCACTGGTGGAGGAAATATATATAGCAAAGAAATATTAGATCCTTAAATTGGGCATCTAGTAATTCATTAGTAATATTTGTAAAGGAAAAATTCAGCCTTGGAAGAGGAAATAGATAAATAACAAATAATTGTGAGAAATTTTAATATCTTACTTGCAGAATAAATCCAGTTAAAATTAAGAAACAAAATCTAATTGAATATTAAGCTAGATTTAATAGCTATATGCAAAAATGATTTGGAAAAGCAAAGCTTATGTTTTTCCAAAATCATATAAGAAATACAAAAAATTATTTACTATTTTTAGCTGACAATTTTGAATATTGATTTCTCATTTCATGAAATTTATTTTAACAGAATTGACTACGAGTTATTTTTATGTAGCAAATTCTCAGTTTTTTATTGCCCTTGTTTTGACAAAAGGAATAATCCCAATTAGAACTGAAAACTGCTCCTGAGGAAAGAAAGCTATTTTAGGTGTTCTAGAATTGGGAAGGCCATTTCCTGGACCTCTTTGTTTTTTTTTTTAAATAGATATATTGCCACTAGGTACTGTTGTCATTATTGTAGAATGAAAATTCTATGAGTTTAAGCTTCAGATTCTATAAAATGTATTAGTCTTCTACTTTACCACTTACCACTAACCTAAATTCTGAATTAAATAAAAAGTTTGCAAAAAAAAAAAAGAAATAATATTTTACTAATTTGTTTCTCTTATTTAAATTTATAAGTAATTTTTTTTGTTGGTGTTTTGTTTTTGGTAGAAACTATAATTGAGGGGAAAATGAAAAAGTCTTCATCTTCAAATTCCTGTGAGGTATGTATTATATTTGTTTTTAACTTGTTCATTATCTTTACAGTCTTCTTGGGTCAATGGTTTTGAAAACATTTTATTATTTGCCTTTCAAATAACATTTTCCCAGCACAATATAGTAAGCTTTGATTAACTGGAATACTTAGAGAAAGGTATGTCTGTTTAAGTGAGGGTTCAGTCTAACTCACTCTAAAAAATTCTTTACTGATACATTGTATTTTTATATCTCCTTCATTTCCAAATGTATTCTTTTCCTCCCCAGAGAGATCCCTTATTACAAAGAATAAAAAAAAAGGGAGAAAGAGTATAATGTTTTGGTGATGAAAATCTTTCAATAGAATGTAAGCTGTTTGAGGGCAGTGACCATTTCTCTTTTTTTGGCTTTTGTATCCCCAACCTAGGTTAGTAACTTGAACATTACTTTTTAAATATCAGTAAGGTAGAAAACTTCTTTTAGGGAAACTCCTTCCATAGATGAAGAAAATTTAGATTTATTATAATTTACAATGTTTATAATCTCTTGAATTTCCTTAGTTCAGTCTTAATCAGTTCACATAAGTTTCTGAATTCTTCATATTCATTGTTTTTTTGCAGTGATAATATATCATTTTTGTATACCAGTTTGTTCATCTATCCTTTAATTAATGGGCCCAATTTTTTTTAAACCTGGGTGATTTGAAAGATCTTAGCTTTATTTATATATTTTTTGAGTTAAGGTATTACCTTCTACTTTTGAAAAATAATCTTTTTTGATCATTTTGAGATGTTTCCCCCATAGAAATGTTAGCTTAGTAAACTATCAGTCATTAGTGAATTAGAATGAATTGGTTTATTATACTGATTTACTTTCAAGATAGTTAGCTGGAATGAAGTAAAATTACATTGATTAGGCAGGATTAATTTTTGAGCATTAGGTATGCGCTTTCTTTTTCCTTCCTTCTCATCAAGCATCATCCATGCCTTCTGCCTATTGTTTCCTTCACCCCATGTCATACCAAGATGTAGAACATCTCCTTTTCAAGTCAGCTATGTACATGTGATTCTATTGTGGTGAATCTTCACCAGCAGATCACCCTTTCCATTATATCTTCTCTCTCATTTATCTTTAACCTCTCTCTTTTATTTGTCTGCTTCCTTATTTTCTGCATACATGCATGTGCTGCAATAAATTTCTCCACTTCTTCTCCTCTTCTTAGCTCTCCATAGTCTGGCTACTAATTTCATCATTACGTTGAAACTAATCTTCCTGAAGTCATTAATGATATCTTAATTGCCAAAGCTAATGCCTTCTCTTTATCTTCCATGGTTGTGGTAAGGATCAAATGAGATATTTGTAAAGATAATTGCAAACCTTAAAGTGCTACATAAATATTAGTTATCGTTATCATCATTATCAAAATTATTATTACTACATGTGAAGAAGAAAAAAAGAGAAGAAAGTGTCTTAATTTCATTTAGGAGAGTGGTTCTTTGCTGACAATAGGAACAATGAATATCCTTTCCAGCTATAAAACATAGCATATATTGAGGTATTTTGAATGAAATCATTGGTGTGAACCAAAATTTACATGTAAGATATTAAGCACAAAGGTAACTTATTTTCATATGACTACATAACCCCCTTTCATTATCTCTTTGGTAAGACTCTTTGTAGACTGGAAACCATAGTTCTAACACAAAGTACTGAAGTTTCTGAATTTGTTAGTATAGTACCATTTTCTAGTTCATTCAGAAAAAAATGGAATGCTCTGTCTGAATTTAGTGTTGAATTCATATTTAAAAGATGACTTTCTTTTTGTAGTTCCGAATACCAAAGAAATCAAAATCAAAGCAAGAAGATACTCAGATTCAGACACCTCTGTCAAGACTAAGAAGCTCTGACCGATGGGACCACCCTTTGAAGGGGGTAAATTAAAGCTATTTTCTTTGATGTGTACATTTTTAAAAGTGTGTAAAGTATTTATTAAAACAATTTCAATTTTCCTATATTGCCCCCTTTTTGTTCTTTCTAGTTATTAATTTCTAGTTTTTAAGTTATAGTGATTCTTTTTTTATGTTGTTAGATGCTGATTAATTCTCCCCCACACTCCCCCCTCCTATTGGGGTTAAGTGACTTGCCCAGGATCACACAGCTAAAAAGTATTATGAGTCTGAGGGCAGATTTGAACTCAGGTTCTCCTGAGTTCAGGGCCAGTGCTCCATCCACTGAACCATCTAGCTGTCCCGATGCTGATTAATTCTTGATTCTGTCTTCAGACATATAGTTATAAATTGAACATAAATATATATTAAATAAATGATAAATAAATTCTATGTTGTAAATGAAAATAATATTTTAAGTAGGCCAAGCATATAATTTAAAGGAATTCTAGAGCAAATTTCACTTTTCTATTTATTTCATGTTAAGATTCTTATATTTTATATATTTTTAAAAGAATGATATATAGATATATTTTCTCAAAGATTTTTCTGCTTAGTAACCCAAGATTTTTCAAACATTGTCTTTCCTTTTTTTTAGTGGAGCAGATAGCTAAAACAGTCATTGGCAGAATTGGGATCCAGGAAAATTTTGATAGAGTAGAATGTTGGTCCCAATCTAATAATCTGAAATTGAATAAGTAAAAAAATAAATCCTTATACTTGGGTTAAAAAAAAATCCACTTTAGAAATACAAGATGGGGGATGGTATAATTAGATAGTATTTCATCTCAGCATTTGGTGTTTTACTGGAAAGCAAATTCAATAAGAATCAACCATTTGAAATGGCAGGCAAAAAGGCTAATGTTATCTTTGACACAATGTTCAGTACTAGCGAAATGATAATTCTGTTGTACTGTGTTCTAGTTAGACCACATCTGGAATGTCATGTTCAGTTTCAGCCAGATGATAGATTTTAGGAAGAACATTGATAAATTTGTAAGCATCCAGAGGAGGTCAGTCAGAATAGAGAATAACCTGAAGTTATTTTTAAAAGTAATTTAAGAATAATTATCTTTAAAAAAATTATAGCTTACTTCTGAGGACCTTGAAATCTTTCTACTTGAATACTGGTTCAAGAAATTGAGGTAAAGACAGAAGACTAAAAGAGGGGAACATGATAATTGTTTTCAAGTATTTGAAGGGCTGTTTCACAGATTAGATTTTTGCTTGGATTAGAACAATAGGTTGAAATCAGAAAGAGGAAAAGATAGATTGATATAAGGAAAACTTGCTGTCAGTTACAGTCACCCTACAGTGGAAAAGGCTATCTTAAAGAGTAATGGGTTTCCCTCTATTAAAAGTCTTCAAGCAAAAATTCAATGACTACTTGTTAGTTATGTTGTAAAAGAGATTCCTGTTCACAACTGGGATCTACTAGATAAATTTAGGACTTCCTTTCTACTCAGAGACCCTGCATTTAGCCAGTATCAAAGGATTCATAATAAAAAAAGAATTAGAATAGCTACATTTTGTTTTATTACTTTGTTTTACCACCATATAATTCATGACTAACTACTCATTCTGACTTCTTCAATAGAAATTTTTTACAATCAGCATTATTTGTTTTAATTAATTTATTTGTTCATTCATCTATCTATCTATTTATTTATTCATTCATTCATTTATTGATGAGATAATTGGGTTAAGTGATTTGCCCAGGATCACACAACTATGAAGTGTTAAGTGTCTGAGATTGGATTTGAACTCAGGTTCTCCTGATTTCAGGGTTGGTGCTCTATGCACTGCGCCACATAGGTGCCCTTTAATTTATTATTTATATTTAACTATGAGACAGAACATCTTTATTTGAAATATATTATGAAATTATTTAGCTTCTAGTCTTTGAGTTTAATAAATATATCCTAGAGTTTTAGTCTTGCTGTAGTGTGTTAATCTTTTACTAAATTAACAAAGAAAGGCAACCTCCATGGTATAATAATTGCTTCTGGAAGGAGGTAATTATGCTTATGATATAATTATTGTTTATAGGAAATGATGTTAATTGGGAGGGGAGCCATAGAACCATTAAGAGTTGACTATACAAGGAGCTGAGTATGTCAATAGTTAAAGTATTAATCATTGTTATATTTATAGGCAGTTTTCAACTTATGACTGGATCATGTTTCAGAAATTCATGTGCCAGTTGTCTTTTAGGAACTTAATATAGAAGCATAAAAACAGTTGGTAAGTGATTGTTAGTTTCCCATGCCAGCTGAAAAAAACCCTATTGAAACTTATAATATAGTAAATGTATATTTGTAATGAAAAATAGTTGAAAATAATTCTATTGCAAATTTAGTAGTTCCTGGGTTTTAGAATTTTTTGGTTCTCGTTGATCCTGTCTGGTCCTAAAACTCATTCATAAAGAAGTATGACTGATTAGTTTCAGACCATGACTTAATTAGTCTTGACTAATTGATTTAATTAGTGGGGAGGGAGCATGTATGCACTAAGACCTTGAAGAAAGTTGCTAGTGAAGGAGTTTACATTATTATTATTTTTTAATATTGTAGTAGTATTGTCATCTATCTTCTATTCACTTTCCCCATTCTTTTGCTTCTTGTGCTATCACTGCATTATTTCCATATCTCCTCAAATCCAAGGAAGTATACTGCCCATCAGAATGAATAGTGTGAAGGGATCTTTTTAGCAAATATCATCAAACTTATCTGGACAAGTACAACAGGCAGGTAATTTGCCTTCTAGACTATATGCATTAGCATATATTAGTAATATATTAATATTGAAACTAGTATTCACAATTTTGCTGGACTGGGCCAGCTTAACATCTGCTGACTTTTAAGTCTACTGTACCCTTAAATTTAACAGCCTGAACCTGAAAAATAAATACATATTTTGCTATATAGACAAGTACTTATCTGATGGGAACTATTAGAATAGAGTTTGAGGGAATTCTTAGTTCAATAACTAACATGACAATCTAGTAGAATTTGAACTACCATGACTCTATCCATACATCATGAGGGTACTTTATAGTTTAACAACCTACACAGAGAACCTATCAGTTCTCAGTGTTAGATAATAAATATGTAATCCTTAACAATAATCAATCATGTAGAAAGCAGGTTTTTTTTTCCCTGTAAAGGGGATGGCACTGTATTGCTTCTTCCTGTTCAATTTTGGTGGCTCAAATGTGTCAACTTTGACCAGTGAGGACAGAAAGAAAAAAAAGAAAAAAAGTTATAAAGCCAGGCTTATCCTACTTGACTGAGCTCTAGGTCAGACCAGACACAAGTCAGCAAGTTAGTCCAAGAAGAAAGTTCTGGGAATTCTGGGAGTTCTGGACAGCAGGTTCTTACTTTCTGAGCAGCCTATTGGCCAGAGAACATATCTGAGAGCGGAATTGCTGGTCTGTTTCCTCCTTCAGTAGCCCAAAGGCAAGAGAGAGGATTAGGAACACAGTCTCCAGCTTCCAGTTTCTTTACATCAGCAAAACAGATGAGCAAAGGAAGGAGAAGAACTGCTAGACCAAACTCCTGCTGTTTTCTTAGCTATTAGACAAGACAGAAAGAAGCGAGAGCAAAATCAAGAGGCTCCTACTTCCTTTTATGGCACTCAGACAATTAGCCAAATATTTAAATTCATTCATTAAATGCTTACTATGTGCCAGGTACTGATGCTAAGTTCTGGGGATAAAAAAAAAAAAAAGGCAAGAGACAATTCTTATCTCAAGGATCTCACAATCTCATGGGGTAGAAAACATACAACAACTATGTACCAGCAAGTTATATACAGGACAAACTGGAAATAATCAACAGAGGGAAGGCACTACAATTAAGAGGGAATATGAAAATGTTTCCTGTACAAGTTGAGGTTTAAGTTGGAACTTGAAGGAAGCCAGTTAAGACAGGAGGTAGAGATGAAGATGAAGAGTATTCCAGGAATAGGAGACAGTCAATGAAAATGCCTGGAATTCAGAGATGGACTATCTTATATGAAGAAAGGAAGGTAACCAGTGTTACTGGATCTAAGTGAAGGAGGTTTAAGAAGCCTGGAAATGTAGAGGTGGATATAGGATAGGCTTTGAATAAAAAAAAAATGATTTTGTATTTGATACTAGAAGTGATAGGAGGACATTTGATTCAGGGAGGAGGGTATGACATGTTTGGACCTATGCTTTAAGAAAATTACTTTGGTGACTGAGTTGAGGATGTAGTGGAGTTGGGAGAGACTTGTGGCAGGGAGACTAGCCAGTAGGCCATTACAGCATGAGGCTATAGAGACATGACCCAGCTTGCAATATCAAGAGAGAAGGATGCATATTTGAGAAATGCTGCAAAGGTGAAATCAACAGGTCATGGGAACAGACTGGATATGAGAGTAGTGGTAGTGAGAGAGAATAAGTAGTCAAGGAAGACATGTAGGTTGCAAGGTTGGGTGATTGGGAGGATAGTGGTGCCCTTGACAATAATGGGAAAGTTAGAAAAACAGAAAGTTTGGGGCAGGGGACAGATAATTTCCATTGTGGACATGTTGAGTCTGGGGTATCCGGTTTGAGCTATCTACTGGGTAGTTGGAGATATGAGATTAGGGATCAGTGGAGAGATTAGAGCTAGATAAGTAGATTGGAGAATCATCAGTATACAAATAATAATTGAATTCATGGGCATTGATACGATCAACCTAGTGAAACAGAATGAAAAAACAGGGGAGAGCTCAGTGGGGTTACTCATAGGTGGCAAATATGACTTGGAGATCAGCAAAGGAGATTGAGGAGGGAATTGTCAAATATGTAGAAGGAGAATCAGGAAAAAGTAAAGTCCTTAAAATCTAGAGCATATCAAGAAGAGGATAGTCAATAGTGTCAAAGGCTACATGCAGAGAGGTCAAGGAAGAAGACTGAGAAAAGGCCAATAGATCATTAATAACTTTGGAAGCACAGTTTCAGTTGAATGATGAAATCAGAAGCCAAACTGTAGACAAGTAAGAAAAGAGTGAGAGGAGAATAAGTATTATAGATAGTCCTTTCCAGGAGTTTAATCACAAGAGGCCGGGGAAAGATGGGATGGCAGTTTCTGCTTAGGTATGAGTATGACAGGAGGGAAGGTCAAGGACAGGAACTCGAAGCTTTGCTTACTTCTGATCATATTAAGTCCCATACTCAGTCTGGTGTCACCTCCTAGCTCCATCACCTTAGACAAGATAAAGTGCCTACTCATACTAAATACAATGTCCTGTGCATTGTCAAAAGCTCTGTCAGCAAGAAATCACTTTGGAAGGAAGTCTCATTCTCATTCATGAACCGAGTTTAATCTCCTTCCTCAGTAGAGATCTGCCTATATCTCTGATAGGAAGTTTCCCTTCCAACTTTGATCCATTGGGGAGCATTTGAGTACTGGCCAGAAATCAATGTGGGGAGGGTCAGGCTCTTCTAACTACCCTTATCTCCATCCAGACAACCAGAAGGAATTAGTTTTTAAATATAACATTGGAAAGGATGGTAATAGTGAAGCTACATTGTATAGTTCCTCCACTAACTTTTATGGTTCAAATGACCTGTTCTTCACCTTTAATTTCTCCAAAGTGTAGTGCTTATCATAAATTTCTTACCTCCTGAAGGCACTACCTTGTTCTTTTGAAATTTAAACATTGAAACTAGTAGGATTTGGAAAACAGTGTCCTTGGTTCCTGTTTGGACTTTAACAAAATAAATTGTATCTATTTGTGCTTCCTAGCACTTTAAGTCAAATATACTTATTAATAGTACAGAAAAATGTATTGTAGAAAATTCTCACAGTAACTTATTGCCTTCAAAGAAAGGCCATCCTATAACTCTATAGTTCCACGACAGGACTACAAACTTCCTGCACAGCAATTATAATCTCTTAAAACTCATAAAATCTGTCCCTTTAAATTCATAGGTCCATTTCTCTCTCTCTTTCTTTCTTATATTCATTCTTTCGTTTTCCTGTTACAAAGTCCTACTTTTATGTTTCATCGAGGTAAGGATGTAACTTTAGATTCTCAAAGGCTATAAAATTTGAGTATAAACTTTTGATAGGTCCAATTGTTCTCAAAAGGCCTAGACCAACTCTGTCAAGGACCAATATAGTTAAGTCTGGAAAATCATAATACCAGTAGGTTGTCTCTGTCTCTATGTGATGAATTCTTTGCTCTTGCAACTCATTACAGGAAGAAAAATGCACAATAACCTTTGATACTTGGCAGATTTCTTTGAATTATACAGTGAATGAGGCAGAGTGATAGAAAAGGGAATAGAGAATAAGAATCAAATAATTGCTAGATTGTTGTGATAACTGAATTCATTCATATAAATGGTTATAGAAATTGTGAGTTTTTTGTTCATGACCAAGGAATTAACATATTAGAAGAACTGGCACATATCAGTATAGCTATACTTACAGTAAACTAACTAAGACAACAAAAAGGAAATTGTAATCAGATGAAAATATTTTATATAGGTTCTCTTTGGAGAAGGAGTTGTTAAAATTGGTTTCATTCTGCATCAAAAGGCAACCAGAAATGTAATTTTTATGGGATACCTTGTTATTTTATTTGTTAATGATTATGACAAAGTTAAGCCAGATGACCATGTTTTCCTTAATATTTATTGCTTATTATCAAGATTCATTATAAACTTTGGGAGGTAGGGGTTTCTATGCAGAATTTCATGCCTTCTCTGAAGACAAGATTTTTCTTTTTTTTTTTTAAATAGCTTTTTATTTACAAGTTATATGCATGGGTAATTTTACAGCATTGACAATTGCCAAATCTTTTGTTCCAATTTTTCCCCTCCTTCCCCCTACCCCCTCTCCTAAATGGCAGGTTGACCAATACATGTTAAATATATTAAAGTATAAATTAGAAACAAAATAAGTATACATGTCCAAACAGTTGTTTTGCTGTACAAAAAGAATTGAACTCTGAAATAGTGTACAATTAGCCTGTGAAGGAAATCAAAAATGCAGGTGGACAAAAACATAGGGATTGGGAATTCTATGTAATGGTCCTTCATCATCTCCCAGAGTTCTTTTGCTTGGATGTAGCTGGTTTAATTTGTTACTGCTCCATTGAAACTGATTTGGTTCATCTCATTGCTGAAGATGGCCAGGTCCATCAGAATTGATCATCATTTAGTATTGTTGTTGAAGTATATAATGATTTCCTGGTCCTGCTCATTCACTCAGCATCACTTCATATAAGTCTTTCCAGGCCTTTCTGTAATCATCCTGTTGGTCATTTCTTATCGAACAATAATATTCCATAATATTCATATACCACAATTTATTCAGCCATTCTCCAAATGATGGACATCCACCCAGTTTCCAGTTTTTGGCCACTACAAAGAGGGCTGCCACAAACATTTTGGCACATACAGGTCCCTTTCCCTTCTTTAAGATTTCTTTGGGATATAAGCCCAGTAGTAACACTGCTGGATCAAAGGGTATGCACAGTTTGAAAACTTTTTGAGCATAATTCCAAATTGCTCTCCAGAATGGCTGGATGTATTGACAATTCCACCAACAATGTATCAGTGTCCCTGTTTTCCCACATCCCCTCCAACATTCCGCATTATCTTTCCCTGTCATTCTAGCCAATCTGACAGGTGTGTAGTAGTATCTCAGAGTTGTCTTAATTTGCATTTCTCTGATTAATAATAACTTGGAGCATTTTTTCATATGGCTAGAAAGTTTCAATTTCTCCGTGAAGACAAGATTTTTCAAACCAAGTCAACATATATTTATATACATACACACATGCACATGTGTGTATGTGTGTGTGTGTGTATGCTTAGTAAATTCATGAATGTTGACATAAAAGAGTAAGAAATATGTTGAAAAATATGCTTCAGGTTTGAGAAAAAAGATCAACAATAATTTAGAAGCCTTACATTTTTGTGTTATGGATACTTTCTTCCAGAAGAAAATTTAAAAATATCAGAAATGATAAGCAGTGAGCAGCATTACAAGAAATGAATCTCATTATATCTTACCATAGAGGGAACAACTGATTATTGATATGGGAATAATACTGGAATCACATTTCTATATGTTGTCAGACAATTGGCTATTTAGAGAAATGGTCAAAATCAGCATCAAATTTACAATGTTTTATTCTTCCATCTTAGTAACTACTTTTAATTGATCCATTGAAACAAAATGATAAAAATTGGGAAACAGGAGAAGACAAAGATACTGACTTTGGTTAAACTTTTATAACCAATTGGGAAAGAATTATCAATACAAAAAATCCCCAAGGCATCTAAAAACTTCTTTTAATCAACAAACACTTTATCTCCTTATGTAGCAGAGAGAGATGATAACCTTTGATTTAGAATGCATCTTCATTTGTGAAATATTACAGGAAAATGGTAGATTATGACAAGATTTAGCATATAAAATGCCAATGGAAGTATAAACAAGGTTGGCATGGAACTTAGCTGAGGCTTATTATCGCAAGACCATTCATAGATGAAATTAATAAGAAGAAGACAAATAGTTTCAGTAATGATCTGTTTTTTTTTTTTTTATCAGCAACAAAAACTACCACATTTCCACCTTAATGCCTTAGTTTTGAGTGTGCTATATCAAAGAAGTAGTTACAGAATTGAAAATAAAATCGGAAAGAGTAGACCAGACTAAATACACACAGAAAAAATACATTTTGACAGCAATACAATCTTGAGGGTTTTGAAGGATCATTTATGAGATACTCTTAGGGAGAGGAATTTATCAAAGGAATGAAAAAAATTGTATTGTTGTATTATTATTACTCTGAAAAAGGTGATCAAGAGAATGACTAAACATCTGCCCATATGCCACTTATCTTTATAAAATCTTTAACATGATCTACATACATATGCATAATGCTTATATATACTTACCCACATGTATATAATGTAAATATAAGAAGGAAACAGGCAACTTTCTCAAATGATTTTTTACAGGAGGCCATATATTTACAGTCATATTGTTGACTTAAAGGCATAGAGAATAAAATGTTCTGCTGTATTTGTTATTGCTTCCCGAAATGCATTTGATTCATTAAAACAGAATGTAATCTTTAAAGTTGTCTCCCAATAGAAAATATCATCTGTATATGTAAGATGATAAAAGATTCCTTAAAAAAATCAAAGAGCTAACCCTTTTCAGCAATCCTATGATTAATAATATCAATTGTATCAATTGGATTTCCAAAAGTGTTTACCTCTGTCTTAGAATATATCCTGAATAAATTCTAGATGGAAAAGAGATTCCTTATAGATGATGAATTCCCCCAGATGTTCCTGTTTGTAGATGACCCATATTAATTGTATCAGAGTCTCTGAATATAGTGTCCCCTCACTGAATACTCAAAAAAGATAGACCAAATTCTTCACAGGAAAAACTAATTAGATTAAAAATGCCTATTTTTTAGGGTATAACATAAAATATGGTGGCCATTATATTGAGTCATACAAAAATTAGTATATCTAAGACAATCACTGCAGATAGATGACGATTTGGTCCCATATTGGATATACAGTCAGTTCTACTATAACACCTATTTTGAAAATGCAAATTTGTTTCAATGTGATTTATGTATTTTTTGATGTTCAGTTATTTCAATTGTACCCAACTCTTTGTAACCCCATTTGGGTTTTTTGGGGCAAAGATATTGGTTTGTCATTTTCTTTTCTAGCTCATTTTACAGATGAGGAAACTGAGGCAAACAGGGTTAAGTGAATTGCTAAGAGTCATACAGCTAGTAAGTGTTTGAAGCAAGATTTGAATTTAGATTAGTTGAACTTGACCTAGGTTCAACATTTTATCCATGGGTGGTACCTCGATTTATATATTATGGAACAATTTGCACATAATTCAACTTTTTAATTTGTTCACACATGATTTTGCTCATGAGAATGCAGAAAAGCGTACCCAGATGAATGGAGCAGGACAGGAACAAATGCAATATACATTCATATAACATCAATATGAATTAACTACTTCAATTTACTGTATATGTTATGCTAAAAGACTGTAATTTGCAATTCTTTCACATATGTGCCCCAGTAAATTTATTTTGGTGTATACTCTGGTTCACTAAAGTCCATATACCCTACTCTTCCATGCACTATTTTCTCCTCACCCACACTTTCTTTTTTATGGCTGAGAAAGGGCAGGCAGGCCTTGTCTTATAATTACCAGATCAACTAATGGTAACAGGGATACAGGCCAAAGTAGCTCAAGACCAGGGAATCTTCCAATATTTATTGTAGTATTTATGTATTTCTTTACCATTTAACATATATAAAAGTGTGTTACTGTTTTTATTAGGTTCTTTTTTTTTAAATGCCACTGATGAAATTTATGGGTGTTATTTTAACTCCATTTTCCTCACAAGCCTTATGATTTTTGTTGTACAGTTTTGCATAGTGGGATGATTTTTAGAAAAGCATATCTCGTTATAGCAGAACTGATTGTGTATATATATAAAAAAACAGTGGAAAAACCTAAGGAAGGATCACAGAAGACAAGACACAATGGATGAGAATGAGTTATTTGTATAAGTGGAGTATGTACTCACATTGATGAGATCATAGATTATTTAAATATTAAAGATTTTTATTATTCCTTTTGGATTTTCATATTCTATTTTTAAAAATTAAAGTTGCTTAAATTATTTTCTTTTTTTCCACTTCTTTCTTCCTTATAACCAACTCCTTTAGGAATCCCAAGTATACATAGGCCCTGACATCTGATGAGAAGAGTGTGGAGATAACTTTGTCATTTTTAAGTGTTATACTGTTATAGACATACTTTTTATCAAACCAACATCCTCCTCTTCTCCAAAACCCAAATTCAAACCCAAACCCATCAATCCAGTATGGTGTTGACATGTACATCATTTTGTAATCTTAGTGAACAATCAGTACTTTTTTTCTGTGATAATTTTTGGGGGTCCAAACCTATAATTTCTTTCATGTGAGGAACTTGTAGTGTGGGAATTTGCTATGCTAATATACATGGACAGTTACGTGCAATTTACATTCTTGAAGTGTTGTCTTGGACTTTGACAAAAGACAAATAGCTAAATTTGTCACACAGATAATATGGGTCAGAAACAGACTTAGATATTTCTGACTCCCATTATTCCACACTCTCACACTAATGGCATAGCTAGTTATTCCTGAAATTTTATTTGTCTACCTTGTTTTTCCTTCTTAGGAACTTCTAAGTGAACTTAGGAAGTTCTAAATGAACTTTTCTGCATTTTTCTATCTTCATTATCCAGGTATAATGAATACTTTTTTTTTTTTTTTTTAGTATCTCTTGAATGTCATAACGGCATATTACTCTATTCTTTTCTTCTCAATTCTGTCATATATTGTCTGTTTTGTTTTCCAGTGGATAAAGGGGGGAGGAAATAAAGGCAGCAGCTCTTTTTTGCATAAGAGTAAAAAGGATTTCCATGGGTGTACTCTCACTTCTAGGCCATCTCCAAACAGGTAAGTTGCTTGTATATCTCAACAAACGATTAACAAAAAAATTTTTTTAACCAGAAAGAAGTATCCAAGTTTTGATTTTGTATATTCTTTAATTTTAAAATCTTGAGACTTCATTCTTTTAATTATTTTTAAACTTTTAATGTTGGATGAAATGTACCTTATATTTGTTATTTGGAAATAAGAATTTTTATCAATTTTTTTTTTGTGTTATTCTGCTCTAAGAGAAAGGAAAAAAACTGTACTTCATATAGAATACGGTTTGAATGATATTGTCAATGAAACTTTTGACGCTGGGTAATAGTTATAAAATAATATGAATAAATTAAGTTGCAATTGTTATTGGGACTTATAAATATTTTGAAGATTTAACAGTTACAACACTAAATATGTATTTAAAAATAAAGATCGGTCTGGTAAGTTTGTGTCTTTTTTGCTATAGTATATCTAAATAGTAACAAAAAAAGAATCTATTGTTAGTCAATAAATATAAGTAGAAATCTCTTCTTTTCTTCTTTTATACACATTTGCTGCTTGCCAGATGCATTTTCTTTACTGATATTATCATGTATTAATGATATTAGTCAGTCAGTAAACATTATTAAGCACCTATGTGCCACACACTGTGCTTAGTGCTGATCATATAAAGAAAGTAGTTCATAATTTAATGGGAGAGAACACAAGCAAATAAATATGTAGAAATAAGCTATATACAGAATAATTTGGAAATAAACATTAGAAGGAAGGCATTAGAAATAAGGGGAATTGGGAAAGTTTTCTTGTAGAAAGAATTTTAGGTAGAACTTCAGGGAAGCAAGGATGTAGAAATGTGGAGGAAGAGCATTCAAAATCTGGGGGATGCCTGTGAAAATGCTATCAGATGTTACATCTTATTCCAGGACTAGTTAGCAAGACTCTCTCCCAGATATAATCTGAATAAACTTAACTTAAAACACTTAAAAGCCACATTCTAGAGAGAAAATAGGCAGTTTATTGTAAACATTTCATGTTAGAAATTAATTCTTATCCATTTGCCTATTCCTAATATTTGGGAGAATTTATATATCTTTCACAAATGGACATATTATCCTGTATTGAGTATCTCCTATTTGCATTCAACATATTTTAATAATGTTTTACATTTTAATGTAATTTAATAATGATTTACAACACAAACTCTATTTTCAGAGTTATAGAATTTCATAGTTGGAATGGACCCTTTGAGACATGATTATCCAAAATCTTCTTGAAAGACCTCCAATGACAGGGAACTTATTATTTTCCAAAGTAAATCATTTCATTTTTGAAGAACTTTAATATTAATTAAAAAAATTTTTTTTTTGAAGAGGGACAGCTAGCTCTGAACCTGGAATCAGGAAGACTCATCTTCTTGTGAATCCAGTCTCAGACACATACTAGCTGTGTGACCCTGGGCAAATCACTTAACTCTGCCTCAGTTTTCTCATCTGTAAAATGAGTAGGAAAAGGAAATGACATATTAGTGTGATGGTTATTTTGTCAAGTATTTTTGCCAAGAAAATCCCAAATAAGGTCTTGAAAAGTCAGACACAACTAAAAATGACTTAAACAACAACCAAAACAACAAATTTTAAGAAGTATCCCCTTCTAGCAAACTGTAATTAGTCTCTCTATAACTTCCATCTGTTGGTCCTAATATTGCCCTCTGAAACCAAATAGATCAATGAATCAACAAGCATTTGTTAAACGCCTGGTAGTTTTGAGACTTGTGCTGGAAATGCAAGCACAAAGAAGAAAACAGTCTGTTTTTGCAAGAAGTCTTTCCCTCATCCCTGCCCATTCCTTTTTCCTTTAATTAACCTTTGAATAGTTGACTATTGTCATGTTCTTTCCTTAGTCTTTTCTTGGCCAAATATACCCCATTTTTTAATCTGACCTTTGTATGACAGAGTTTCAAGTCGCTTACCATTCTGCTCCATTTCTCTGGTTGTATTGAACCCGGCAAATATTCTTCCTAATATGTGGTGTCCACAACAGAAGACAGTCTTGCAGATGTAGCCTAATCAGACCTTCCTCATAAATAAACAATATGGTTCTGTTCACGCAGCCATGTTAGCTTCTTTGGATTGTCATACTTTGGACTCAATGAGATTGCAGTGACTCTGAGACATCAAAAAACAATAAATCAAAAGAATGAAAAAAAAAACCAATATGAAATATTTCATTAAAAAACAACTGACCTGAAAAAATGATCCAAAAGAGATAATTTACCAATTATTGGTTTACCTGACAGCCATGATCAAAAAAGGAGTCTAGCCATCTGACCTGAAAAAATGATCCAAAAGAGATAATTTACCAATTATTGGTTTACCTGAAAGCCATGATCAAAAAAGGAGCTTAGCCATTGGTCAAGAAAAGTTGCCCTGATATCCTAGGACCACTGATTTAAAGATTATTTTAAAAATGTATATCAATTACATATGAACCTGTGAGCATGAAAATTTTTTTAGTGATTTCATATTTGCTAATAAATATATATGATTGCTCAGAATTCTGCTGCCTTTTTAAAAGAGACTTTTATTAATAAGTCAACTAGCTTTTAATGAATGGCAGCATGGGTCTAAAATTTTAAATTATCATTTGTCAATAATTTGGTAAACTCCATTACTATTCAATTATTGGTTTTAGATTAAGCATTTTATTCATCATTAGATCACAGAAATCAGGGTTTTGAAGATGGCCATTTTAAAAAGGTATAAGAATACTTTGAAAGCTAATTAGCTCTGTCCTATTATAAGCAAACAGATTTAGAGAAGGAACACTTAATCTAATGCTCCATTTCTCTCCTTCCTAGCCAGTTTTATAGATGAGAAAACTTAACCTAGAAAAGTTTTGTTTGCCAAATTCCTCCAACCCCATCCACTACTTTTCCCTTTGTATCATGCTTTAAAAAAAAAAAAAAAGATTATTTTGTATTTTATTTTCCTCAATTACATGTGAAAACAATCAATATTCATTTTAAAAATTGAGTTCCAAATTCACTCCCTCTTTCTCCCCTTCATTGAAAAGGCAATCAATTTGATATAGGTTATAATATATGCTGTAATTCAAAACATTTCCATATCAGTCATGTTGTGAAAGAAAGATCAAAATAAAAACCCAAGAAAAAATAAGTAAAAAAAAGTATGTTTCATTCTGTATTTATACTATAAGTTCTTTTTCTGAGGATGGATATAATTTTTCATCTTAAGTCTTTCAGAGTTGTCTTGGATCATTGTATTCCTGAGAATAGCTGAGTTCACAGCTGATCATCTTACAATATTATTGTGTACAGTGTTTTCCTGGTTCTACTTATTTCATTTTGCATCAATTCATGCAAGTCTTTCCAGGCTTTTCTGAACATCTAATTGATTATTTCTTATAGCACAATAATATTTCATCAGTCATAAAATAACTAGTTTACCCATTCCCCAGTTGATGGACATCCCCTCACTCTACAAAAGAGTTACTATAAATATTTTTGTATATATAGGTTCTTTTCCTTTTTGTTTCTTTTGGGATACAGACCTAATAGTGGTATTGCTCTATGCATCGTTTTATAGATCTTAGTGTTGTTTCAAATTGCTCTACATAATGGTTGAATAAGTTCACAACTCCATCAAAAGCATTAGTGTCTCATTTTCCATATCCCCTTCGCAACATTTGTCATTTTCCTTTTCAATCCTATTAGCTAATCTAATGGATGTGAAGTAGCACCTCAAAATTATTTTAATTTACATCTCTCTAATCAATAGTGATTTGGAGCATTTATTCATATGTCTATATATAGCTTTGATTACTTCATCTGAAAACTTCATTTTTTAAAAATCATTTATCACATTTGGGGTATTGCTCTTAATTTATAAATTTGATTCATTTTTCTATATATTTGAGAGATGAGACCTTAATAGAGAAGCTTGCTTTAAAATTTTTTTTTCACAATTATGATTGCTAACTGTATTTCCCTCTACTTTATTTCCACCCTTTTCACACACACACACACACACACACACACACACACACACACACACACCCCTTCTAACTGTCCTAATAATGAGAAAGATTTTATGAGTTACAAGTATCATCTTTTCATATAGGAATATAAAGTTTAACCTTATTAAGTCCCTTATGCTTCCTTTTTCCTATTTCCTGTTTTCATTTGTTTGCTGTTTTGCCTTTGTTTAGTCTTGTATGTGAAAGTTAAATTTTCTATTCAACTTTGATTTTTTTTTTTATCAAAAATGCTTGAAAGTCTCAAAAAAGCTTGAATTTTTATTGAATATCCTTCTCTCCATGTCTCTTCTTCCTCCTACCTTCTCCTCCTCTTCAAGGATTATACTCAGTTTTGCTGGTTAGGTGATTCTTGATTATAATCCTAGCTCTTCCCCTCCAGAATCTTATATTCCAAGCCCTCTAACTCTTTAATATAGAAATTTCTAAATCTTGTAATATCCTTATTGTGAATCCATGATAGTTGAATTTTTTTTTTCTTTCTGGTTGCTTGCAATAATATCTCCTTGATCTGGGAGCTCTGAAACTTGAGTATAATTTTCCTGGGATCTCGTTCAGGAAATAATCATTGGATTCTTTTAATTTCTCTTTTACTCTTTGGTCCTAGGATATCAGGGCAACTTTTCTTGACTGATGGCTAAGACTCCTTTTTTGATCATGGCTGTCAGGTAAACCAATAATTGGTAAATTATCTCTTTTGGATCATTTTTTCAGGTCAGTTGTTTTTCTAATGAAATATTTCATATTGGTTTTTTTTTTTTGATTTATTGTTTTTTGATGTCTCAGAGTTATTAGCTTCCAGTTGCTCAATTTTAATATTTAAGGAATTATTTTCTTCAGTGAGCTTTTGTACCTCCTTTTTTATTTTGCCAATTCTTTTTTAAGGAACTTTTATAATTTTTTTTCCTGTTTTCTATTTGACCCATTCTGTTTTTCAAGACTTTCTTTTCCTCAGTGGCTTTTTGAACCTCTTTTTAACCATTTGGCCTATTTTAGTTCTTTTAAAAATATATTTTTATTGATATCTTCTGTTTTTATATCACTTAGAGTTCCCATTATTCTTTTCCTTCTCCCATGGAATCCTTTCTTTTAACAAAGAGTTTTTCCACACACAAAAAAGAGGGAAAAAATTAAGCAAAAATTGAGTAACATATTAGAAAAAAAAAACCTCTGACATAGGTAATATTTTATATCTATCTCACCCATATTTCTAAATCTAATCACTCTTCTTCCTCTTTGCCTTGGCATAGGGAAGGTCCAAATTAATACTTTCCTAGTATTAGGCCTGAGACTAGACCATTATCTTTATGATTCCTTTGTGTCTTCCAGTCTTCAGATTAAGGTACAATTAGTCACACAACTATAAGGCTTTCTGGAATCTAAGAAAAATCTTGCTGTCACCAGGAGGTTTCCTCTCCTACACTGAGATTATGGTGGCTTCCACTCTGTTCTGTTTATTATAACACAATGGCCTTGTCCAAAAATGTATCTTTCTTTCTAAACTTTGAGTATCTCTTCTCTGTCAGAAGGTTAACATTTTTGATCATAGATTCTCTAGGAACATGGTTGGTTATTGTTTTGTATTTCAAAAACAATATTATCTGTGTATGAATTGTTCTCGTTCAGTTCACCTTACTCTGCATCTGTTCATACTATCTAGGATTTTCTAAAATCTTTTTTTTCATTATTTCTTCGTGTTCAGTTGTGTCTGACTCTTCATGATATTCTTTGGAGTTTTCTTGGCTAAGATACTGAAATGATTTCCACTTCCTTCTCCAGTTAATTTTATAGATGAAGAAACTGAGACTGTTTAATTTAAGCAGAGTTAAGTGAATTACCCAGGGTCATACAACTAGTAAGTTTTGAGGCCAGATCTGAACTCTGAAAGATAAGACTTCCTGGCTTCAGGTCCAGTACTCTATTCACTGACCCACCTAGCTGTCTTAAAGAATTTTTATTGATGTTTAGTCATTTTCATTTGTGTCTCACTCTATGACTCTCTTTGGGGTTTACTTGGCAAAAATACTGAAGTAGTCTGTCATTTCCTTCTCTAGGTCATTTTACACAAGAGGAAATTGAGGCAAAGTTAAGAGTTAAGTGATTTGTCCAGAGTTATATAGCTAGTGAGTGTCTGAGGCTGAATTTGACCTTAGATCTTCCTAACTCCAGGCCTAGTGCCCTAACTAATGCTTCTTCATTATTTGTTAAGGCACAATAATATTCCATTACATTAATATGTCACAGTTTATTTAGCCATTTCTCATTCCTTAGTTGATGGGTATCCTCTTAGATTTTAGTTCTTTTTAAATACCCTGTTAAGAATCAGGAAGTTTTTTTGTTTGTGACAGCTCCTTTCTTAATATTCTCTTCTCTCTTTCACCCAAAAAAGGTTTCCCTGTTGAGTTTAATATATTTCTGCGCCAAAATTTTTGTGTTTTCATGTGTCCACTCTCCTTTGTTTCAAATAAGAGGTTCATTTGATGCCTGCTTGACATATTCCTTTCTTAGTATGTGCATCCTCTTTTTATGCATCCTAATTCTGAGAAATAGGAAGTTCTCCTCCCTTTTATTTATTTTCTACATCAGCATATACATTTTACACTCTTATTTCCCCTCTTATCTTCAGATCTGAACTAGTTCATTTTTAAGTCCCCCATTTTTCCTTATTTAATTTCCACAGTACCCTTTTGGAAAACATGAAGATTTTGAAAGGACACTTATTTCTTTTCCCCCATGAGAGTATTAACATTACTTCATATCACAGCCTCTTCTGGTTGCTTATATAAAATAGTACTTTGAGATTTCTCTTGTATTTTGAGTTTGCTTGTCAAATTATTTACTCATCTCTGGTCTTGAAAGTTTTCAGTTCCGTTAAAGGCCCATTTTCCTCTATAGGATTGTTCCCCGCCTTTCTGGATAAGTTATTCTTGGTTACAAGCCTATAACTTTTGCCTTTTGAAATCTTATATTGATTTGATGAATAAGTAGATATTCAATACCTGATAAAAGATTGGTAGGTAAGAAGAGTAGGAGTCATTGAATATTTCAAATCTTTTTAGGTGGATTGTCTCTTTAAAGTTTGGAACTCTTCTTAATTTAACCTCATAGGAACACAGAATTTTAGATCTCATAGGAACACAGAAAAGGATCTTAGAGATCTTTGGATTCTAATCTCTTCATTTTATAGATGAGAATACTGAGATCAGAAAGTATATCCACTGCAAGGTCATTCTGGCAGGAAATGGAGGTCTCATGGCTTCAAGTCTAATACTGTCACTTTTACTGGGCTGTCTTTCCACACAACCTTTTCAACTGTATATTCCATGGTTCTTTTAGACAAATCCTCTGATCCAAACTGTCCAAACTACTTAATATCTTTTCAATTATCTTATACTTTTCCATCTTCAATGTCACATTTCACCCTTTGCTCACTAGAATGTCTCATTCTTCTGTTAGTCCAAATTCTGGTAGTCTGAACTCCAGTCTTCCCTCCCCTTCCCTTTCCTTCTTTCCTTCTTCCCTCTCTCGCTCCTTCCTTCCTTCCTTCTTGTTCTTTGCTACCTTGATTGGTTGTTTCTTGAGGCCTCCCTATTTCTGTCAGTTCATTCCTCACCCCTTTACCCCCATACTGTTATATAAGCTTAATTAAGTAATTGAACTAAACAACAAATGAACTAATCTTGTATTTATATATGCATTCACATTATAGTGTCTGGATCTTGGGCTTTGATTATATTATGATTACAAAGAACATTTGTGGTGTTTTTGTTCTTCTTTAAAATAATATAAGAGTGGTTCTCTTTGGGTGAGAGCAGATTTCTCGGGGGAGGTTTTCTGGAGGCAGCCTTAGTTGCAGTTGAAAGTAATAATCACCCAAAATGCAGCCAGATGATAAAAATTCAGATCTTTTATTGTCTCCAATATAGCCCGGTTATCTTAGAGGCCTATCTCTCTGCTTGGTTCCAAGAGCTCTTGCAGATTGTCCTTTGCTTCTGCCTCTGCTTTCTTCATCCACCAGCAAGCCAAGTGGAAAATGGAATGAATTTCTCTTGCCTCCAAGAAAGGGCTTGTGGGCTTCTGTATCTCCTAGAGTGCTCCTGGCTCTCAATCCAATTCAGCTGAACTCTCCTAATTGGGCCTCTGCTTTCTTCTTATATATCAGAGAGCAGAATTATGGGTTTTCTCCCATAGTGCTCTCTGGCCTTAAGAGCTTCAAGGGAGGTGTGAATTTGGATATCTCATACTAAACCCTGAAATCTCCCAAATGTGTGAACTCCAATGAGTAAAGGTGTGAACACAATTAGTTCTACTTAGTACCTTGTTTCAGGTTCTGGCCCAAAGCATCTTGTAAAATTAGATCAAGGATACTGAACCATGCTAAATTAGATAAGTATTGTCTCTATCAACTCTAATGACTTAACAGTTTGTAAAGATTCCAACATCTCCCGCTTTCTTTTGTTTTGGAACATAGGGTGGTCATGGCCTCCCTGACTTCTCAAGGAGGTGAAAACCCCCCAAAAAAGGTGATCACACCTTCCCTGACTGCTAAAAAAGGAGTAAAAACACCATAAAAAGAAGGTGGTCACGCAGTCCCTGACACCTCAGGAAGGGAGATGAAAACACCAAAGGAAATAGGAAGTCAAATAAGATTAGTGGGTTTCTGAAAGGGCTCACTTGAAACAGGTACACATAAATCCATCATTTTTTGAATGAAAGGCCAGAATTTTGAAACAGATATACATGGTATACATAAATCCATCAATATGGGAGGCATTACACATAATTTACATAAGCACATAGCAATATAACACAGGCTAGTAGTAATGTAACAAATAACATGAATCAACATGAAAATTTAAGTACTGCAATAATCTCATCAAGAATTTTTCACCTGAAGAAATTCAATGATTCTTGCAATTACATAAAATACATAAGCACATAGCAATATAACACAGACTAGTAGTAATGTAACAAATAACATGAATCAACATGAAAATTTAAGTACTGCAATAATCTCATCAAGAATTTTTCACCTGAAGAAATTCAATGATTCTTGCAATTACATAAAATACATAAGCACATAGCAATATAACACAGGCTAGTAGTAATGTAACAAATAACATGAATCAACCTGAGAATTTACACATGTCCATAAGTCCTAGAAATAATCCAAAAGGAGTCCAATGTCCATTAGTTCATGTGCCAGGAGTACAATAGTTCCTGTAAGCTCTGAAGTACTGCAATAGTCTCATCAATAATTTTTCATCTCAAGGAATCCAATGATTCTTGCTGGTTTTTCAAGAACTAAAACAGTCCCATCTTGTGTTAGGAAATCCAATGATTCCTGAAGATTATCAGTCTCATTATCAGCCATGCTCTTTCAGTGTCAGATGTTTCTTAAATCTCCTTTGTTTTTGAGTTTTTCTCTTTCTATTTCACCTCAGGGAATCCAATGATTGTTGCTGGTTTTTCAGGAACTGAAAGCTGAAGATTTTAAAGTTCTTTTAACAGTCTCATTGTCAGCCATGCACTTTCTTTCTTTCTTTCTTTTTTTTTTTTTTAATTTTCTTTTATTTAATAATAACTTTATATTGACAGAATCCATGCCAGGGTAATTTTTTACAACATTATCCCTTGCACTCGCTTCGGTTTCGATTTTCCCCCTCCCTCCATCCACCCCCTTCCCTAGATGGCAAGCAGTCCTATATATGTTAGATATGTTGCAGTATATCCTAGGTACAATATATGTTTGCAGAACCGAACAGTTCTCTTGTTGCACAGGGAGAATTGGATTCAGGAGGTAAAAATAACCCGGGAAGAAAATCAAAAATGCAAATAATTCATATTCGTTTCCCAGTGTTCTTTCTTTGGGTGTAGCTGCTTCTGTCCATCATTTATCCATTGAAACTCAGTTAGGTCTCTTTGTCAAAGAAATCCACTTCCATCAGAATACATCCTCATACAATATCATTGTCGAAGTGTATAATGATCTCCAGCCATGCACTTTCAATGGTGAACACAATCAGCAACAGAACCACCCAATATTTCTTGGGTCTTCTCCTTCGTTTCAAGGGTCTGCTCTGTCTCTCTGTGATGGACAAAGCGAATGCAGCTTGTTGGCACCCATCTGATTCCTTCTCCACCTGTAGAGATACAAGCAAACCCTCTTCCCCAAGCAGTTAACCTATCTAATCAGAGTGCTGAATTTCTAAAGTCTCTCTGGGTGTAACCTCAGCTGCTATCATGCCCCACCTGTCCTTTGATTGATACCTTGGAGCTTAGCCCTGTCTCTCATTTCTCTGGGTCACTCTACATTCAGAGGCCCAGTGAAAGCCTCGGTTGCATTTTGGGCATGGGGTTTTGGGTTTTCTCTCACCCTGTCTTCTCACTCTATCTCCATATCTACATTGAGCTCTCAAATGTCCAACTTTTCCACACTGAAAGCATCTACAATTTTCTCTAGAAGTTCCTTGCCAAGAGAGACCCTGTCTTATCATATTCATCATAGTTTGGGTATAATAAGCATTTGTGCCCACTGTGGCACAGTGTCTAATGATCTCTGAAGGAGCATCTTTGTCTAGTCCCCATATAATTCTTTTGCAAACCTCATTGGTATTTTCCTTAGCCAAATGTCTAGTCATTATTTCTATTGCTGCATTGTGTCCAATTGTTCTTATTACAGCTGTTTGCAAATGTCCCACAAAGTCTGTAAAAGGTTCATTGGGACCTTGCTCTATTTTTGTAAAAGCTTTATTTCCTTCTTTCTGTCCAGGGAGAGAATTCCAAACTTTTATTGCAGCCTTAGAAATTTGCTCATACACTGTTATGGGATAATAAATCTGTTAATAAATCTGTTCTGAATTCTCTCTATTCTGACCTTCACCAGCTAGTTGGTCAAAAGTGATCTGTCCAATAGTTCCTGTTTGCCTATTGCGTTGGACTTGAATCCTACATAATTCATGATACTCCGAAAGCCACAATAAATTTTGTCCAGGTTCTAGACATGTTCTAGCTATGGATTTCTAGTTATTCGGTGTTAAGATTTCATAAGGCAAATTATCTACTAACATCTTAACAAAAGATGATGTAGCCCCATAAAGAGTGCAACCCTTTTTCAAATCTTTAATTTTTCCAAATTAAAAGGAGTGTATTTTCTCTCTTTTTGACCTGAAGAGTCAAGCTTTCCAATCACAGGATATGCAGTTATAAAATCAGATATATCTTCTTCATTTTTTGCTTTAATTAATGCCTTTTCTAAAATGTTATATTCTGCTTTACAGGAGAAGCTGAATGTGTTTCTGCCTCTCTTCCTCCCCCCTTCTTCCTCCATTCATGAAGGGTTAATTGAGGGGGGGAGGGTCATGAGATGTGGAATGATCTAATTCCTCCTGCTGTTTAGTATCACACTCAGAATTGTAGTTAACTCCATTCTCATCTGATTTGTCCTCCTTTCCACCTAGGAGAAGAGAAAGAAAGTGCAGGAGGGAGAAGTGCCAACTTTACTTTCCACCTAGTAAAGTTGGCACTTCTCCCTCCTGCACTTTCTTTCTCTTCATTCTAACACTTAAATAACTTCTTATAGCCAGTTGTATTAAATTGTATGTATTAATTATGTCTTTGGAAATTGAGTTAAGTCCATTTTTATTATAGAATTGACAAAGATCCTCTCCTACTAATTTACATTTGTCTAGATCCAATTCCTTTTCTAGAGAGAAACAAGGACATATGTTCTTTACAGTATCTAAAAGTTCAGTGATCTGCTGCAAAATTATAATCAAACCTTGGCTTTCCATAACTTTGACAATGCTCTCTAAACATTTTCTTTAAACAGAAACAGAAGGCTGTTTTTTAAACATCTGTCCCATCTTAACTGAAATTCTACTTTACCTCTTTTAACAAAATTTCTTTGTTATACTCACCCTAATTTCTGGGTTAAAGAGTCTTTTCTACTGGAATCAGGATTGGAGCTTTTCCACTGAAATCCACTGAGGGGTCTGTCGGTTCCACGTTCAGGGCACCAAAATGTGGTGTTTTTGTTTTTCTTTAAAATAATATAAGAGTGGTTCTCTCTAGGTGAGAGCAGGTTTCTCGGGGGGAAGTTTTCTGGAGGCAGCCTTAGTTGCAGTTGAAAGTAATAATCACCCAAAATGCAGCCAGATGATAAAAATTCAGATCTTTTATTGTCTCCAATATAGTCCGGTTATCTTAGAGGCCTATCTCTCTGCTTGGTTCCAAAAGCTCTTGCAGATTGTCCTTTGCTTCTGCCTCTGCTTTCTTCATTCACCAGCTAGCCAAGTGGAAAATGGAATGAATCTCTCTTGCCTCCAAGAGAGGGCTTGTGGGCTTCTGTATCTCCCAGAGTGCTCCTGGCTCTCAATCCAATTCAGCTGAACTCTCTTAATTGGGTCTCTGCTTTCTTCTTATATATCAGAGAGCAGAATTATGGGTTTTCTCCCATAGTGCTCTCTGGCCTTAAGAGCTTCAAGGGAGGTGTGAATTTGGATATCTCATACTAAACCCTGAAATCTCCCAAATGTGTGAACTCCAATGAATAAAGGTGTGAACACAATTAGTTCTACTTAGTACCTTGTTTCAGGTTCTGGCCCAAAGCATCTCGTAAGATTAGATCAAGGATACTGAACCTTGCTAAATTAGATAATTATTGTCTCTATCAACTCTAATGACTTAACAATTTGTAAAGATTCCAGCAAACATTCATTAAAACCATACTTCCTGATTGTAATAACTTTTCTTAATGTAGAGCTCTTTTTTTCCACAACTAAAGTGCTTTTAATTGCCTGGCATGTGTGTGTGTGTGTGTGTGTGTGTGTGTGTGTGTGTGTGTGTGTTTAACTCAACATTCCTAATTTTGTTTATCTTGCTCACTAAAATCTTGTTTCTAGGATTCTGAGAGTCTCTTAAGATGAGATTGGAAAGAAGGCTTAATAGGATCCTAATCAAAGTACCTATTTTCTTTTTCCTTTACTAGGTTCTAAGAAGGGTTGTTTGCAATTTTCCTAATAGTAGGATATTTTGTACTTATTGGTGAGAACAGATAAGTATAATGTTTTACATCCAGAAACTTAGTGACTTTTCACATATATGGCCACTAAATTTGTTCATTTTTTATTGTCTCACCTTCCATGAATTGAAAGAAGTGAAACCTGCAGAAATCCTTCAGCTCTTTGTCTAGAACAGGGATTCTTAATCTTTTTTGTGTTCTGGAACTATTGGGTATTTTAGTGAAAACTGAACCACTTTTCAGAATAATGTTATTAAATAATCAAAACACACATGATTATAAAGGAAATCAATTCTATTGGAATACAGTAATAAAAATATTTTAAAAATAAGTTTCTAGGCATTGATTTAAGAATTCCTGTCACAGAAACTCAGTCTTATAAACAGGTCATCAAATTGGGCTCTTTAGAAGATTTACATCAAGATTTTTGTTTATGTTTTTCTTAGTTTCAAAAAAACTGTAGACCAAAAAAATTCATGGTCTGTTTTGAATTTGTAGAAACTAACTTTTCATGATCAAAGAAAAATTCAAATTTATCTCTCTGAGAATGTTTTTTACAGCTGAATATTGAAAATTGATGTGTTCATTTGTTCTATAGAATGTGTCTACATATGGCTATAAATACAGAATATAGTAAATGTCCACATATTCAGGTACATCCTTTCAGTTCCAGGCTCTTTCCTTTGGCAGGAGAGAGGTGCCTTTTTGTTCATAATTACTGAAAATATCTATAGGCATATGAGGATTTTTTTTTTTTTTTTGGTGATGTGTTGAATGGAGAGTGTTATTGTCCATTTTGGGCCTGGTGTCACAAAAAACAAAAAGACAAAAACAAACCCCCCACTCCCCCAAACACACACACACACACCAAATATATGAACACAAAGTTCATTCAAATGGAGCCTTATATTTTTAGAAAAGATGAAAACTCATGGAATATCAGTGATTGAATGTCCAGAATATCAGGTTAGCACATTTAAAACCCCGATGTATTTCCCTTTATGTAATTCATGTGCACACATACACTTATTTATGATAAGTGCAGTTATTTTCATTTTATAGATGAACAAACTGAGGCAGAGAGTGGTTATAGGACTTAACCAGGGTCATCCAGGTAGTAAGTATCTGGGGTTGGATTTTTACTCAAGTTTCACTAAGCCCAGGTTCAGTGCTCTATCCACTCTGCCACCTGACTATCTTTTTGAGCATTCCCGATCAAAGGAGATGAAATCATTAGGCATAAGTGTGTTGTTAATTTAAAGTCTAGTGATATTTCCAAGTCACATTCTCTATTTTTTGTCAAGTCCAGAGATATTAGGTAACCTCCTCTCCTCTGAGGAAAGCATTTGGAAGAACACTGACAAAATAATTTTCTGACATGGTATAAAGACAAGAATTTTGGGAATGATTATGTTGACATGTGGGAAGATTGTTTGGGGATATCTACTTAAAAATTAATTCACCCAGCAGGAGAGTGTAACAGCAATAAGAAAAATACTTTTCAAGAAAGTAATTTGAACTAACCTTAGTGATTCAGTGGTTTTGAATATACTATGCCATTACATTTCTGCTCATTCATAGGTGAAACTTTGGTTTTGACTTTAAAACAATTCCTTCATTAACATGAGATAATGAGAGAAAAGCCCTTGTAGGAAAATGTTGAAATTGAGGCAGCACCTATTTTTATAGGGGGGTTTTTGAGACTGAAATTGGGGCTGTTTTAATCAACAATAGGTTAATAGCTAATCTAGACTGTAAGAAATAGATTTAAAAAAGATTTGACCCACATCATATTAAAAAAAAATTCTGTTACATAATAATATCCAGTCAGTTTTCTAGAACCACCAGGATAGCCAGATAACTGCTCAGATACACCATGACCAGATATTTCTCTCTCTTCAGGTGCCAAGCGAAGAAGGAAAGATTCTTCAGACTGGTGTATAGAACCTTTCCATTGTTTTGGGAGATGATGTGAGGTTTCAGTGGAAACTTTATCAGATCCTCCACTGCCATCAGTAAGACTAAGAACCACTTTTGCTGAGGTTAGAAAGAACTCTTGGAATTGTTCCCCTGCAAAGAGAAAGCATGTCAGTTTTCTTTGAAGATCTTCAGTAAAGGGGGAATCTATAGGAAAATTTTATCTTGAAGGAGGAAGAGGGACATAATGGGGAAGTCTGACATTTGTATCCTCTGCAAATTGATCTACAGTCAACCCCAACTGGAAAACTAAGTCTTGAGATCCAGTGACCTTTCATGCGAATTTACATTTTTTTTTTTCCTGAGTTTGTCTGGAAAGGAACTGGAACTTCTGGATATATAAATTTCAGAAACTCACATGTTGTGGGTCATTGTTAGTCTCAGTATGTAGAGTTAATGTCTTATGTTTGTTAATGTAGAAATGTAATTTTGTTTTCTCTTCCCATCAGCCTAATTTCCCTACAATTCTGATAGGGAAGCATAACTGATATAAAGGATTGCTTTCAAGTTTTGAGTTTCAGATGTCCCAGATAAGCCAGTAGACTGGTTGATCTAATGATTTTTATTTATTCAGATATAATAAAAGGGCTGTCTGGAAGCAACAGTGAAGAAATCATACCAACATTTGTAGGTTGGTTAAAATGATCCAAGGGAAACAACAGAATAGCATACATGAAAGAAAGGGAAGTACAATCCTACTTAATTTTTCCTTGGGGTAATATTGACTAATTGCATGTATTTAACAGATATTTATATAACATCTATTTTGCTTAAAGTACTCTGCTTGAGTGCTATATTTAAGCCTTCTGATTTTTTTTTTAAACTTAACTACCTCCTTTTGCCTTAGCAGTTACTTTCCTGAATTATTGGTTCAGCCACCAGTATCTAATTCTTATAGCAATGTTCTGGCTATAGGGTCACCTCATATTTAGAACACCTGAGCCGTGGGTTTCTTTGCATCTCATGAAAAAGATCACATGGTGCAAAAGTTAAAATACATCTGTATAATCCTAGGCTAAATTATGATGATTAATGAAAATATTCCTCTGCTAAAATCCTGCTTTGATACTGCAGTGTGATAGAAGTGACTCTGGGATTTTAAAGATTATGATACCAAAGTGTATAGTTTTTCAAGTCTTAATAAAATGGAAAGGCATCAAGTCTAGTGCTCTCAGTGACAAACTTTGTATGTCTTTGTCTGAAGATCAGCCTAACTAAATTTCTAGGGACTAGTAAAGTCTATGAAGTCATGGAGATATTGTGAATCTTTTCAGGTAGCCTCCATGATTGAATCATGAATATGTAGGACAAAGTAATACAAATTCTTATTTTATGCTATGGTATAACCTGTCGTTTAGAGAAGATAGACAATTATGTGTCAGTGTTTTCATAAAACATTTCCCTTTTTTTTGGCATTTTAATTTTTGGTGAGACAATTGAGATTGAGAATAACTTGCCTAAGTTCACATAATATTTTAAGAGCTCTTGATTTCCAGCTCTATCCACTGCTCCATTTAGCTGCCTGATAAATGTTTAAAAAAAACAAAGTCTGTTTGTTTGAAGAAATAAATAACACCTTTAAGTGCATGTCAGTGGATTTAGATAATGAAGACATTTTCATGCAACAAATAGTCTCAGAGGTTTCTTGTAGATACATTTTCTTTTCCTTTTTTCCTTTAGACTTTGGCTATCTTGATCACCAATGCTTATTCTAGCTTTCTACTTATATTATGGAATTCACATATGTTTTGGTTCAGACTTGTATTTTTATTTTTGTTTGTTTTGTTTTGTTTTTTATCCACCAAAGGAACTTACAAGAAAGTTGTCTGTACTGATATAGCCCTACAATTTATATTCTAAAAGTGTTACCTGAAAACAGTGAAAGTTTAGGTCACTATCCTATACCAGCACTTATTTTGATTCTTTGGTCACTCAGAAGTATACATTTTAATCCTTCCAGCTTCGGAATTATTTCTCACATTGTCACATACTATGCAGGCAAAAAAGAAGGTCATTGACCTGGTATGTGTTAGAAATGGGGCTTGAATGTAGGACTTCCTTTAAGGCTGTCCTGTGTTTTTATAACATGTTTCAATAACATGGAGATATGCTTCTAGATAATTACTTTACAAATAACCCAAGTGTAGTTCTGCTATTTTCTGCCTGTGTGGCTTTGGGCAAGCTCCTGAAGCTTCTCCAAACTTTCATTTCTAAAGACTTCCTAACCTTTCATCTTATAAGGTATTTGAAAGGCTTTTGATATTCTTTGATATATATGGAAAAGAGATTGTTCTTCTATATAGCCTTGGAAGTTGTACTGAAGCAAGTTCACTTTTGTACTAAGAAAAACTTCCTCATAGTAAGAAGAGCTAATATTTATTCAGTTTTTAATCTTTCTAAAACATGTTATGCTTATGATCACATTTGATCTTTACAATAACCCTCTGAAGTAAAACTGCTATATAGAAATAGCATGTGGATCTGTGATTTTATTAGTACTGTTGTTATCCTTTGTACTCAAAAGAGGACTAAAATGATATCTCAATGTCAGGGTCATTGTATAATGTGTCTGATTGTGATTGGTCATATTAATCTGACCTCAGAAAGCTCCACCAGAGTTTGGTGAAACTCCTCTATCAATTCTATCCTTGTGAATCAACACCTTCTCTGCAATGTATACAGTTGCCTAGAGAACTAAGAGGTTGTGATTTGTACACAATCACCTAGGATATGTCAAATATGAGACTTTGAACTGAGATTTTCCTGGTTTGAGGACACCTCTCTGTGCATTTTGCCATGCTTCTATAGGATTCTGAGAATTGTCTAGAAATGGAATCAACTAACTCTGGAGGTAGTCAATTCCTCCTCATTGATGATTTTCAAGTGGAGGCTGCTTGACCACCAGTTGGAGATTTTATAGAAAGGATTCTTCTTAGATATAGGTTTGAGCAAATGGCCTCTGATGTCTTTCAGCTGTAAGATTTTCTGATGATGCTTCTTTTATTCTCCTTCCCTATTCTGTGAAATCTTATGTTGACAACATTCTTGTCAATGTTAAATAAAGGAGGAACCAGAACAGAATTAGCTAATAGTTTGATGTTTGATGAAACTGGTACTGTAGTCTGGTCCTTGAGATGGTTATTTTCATTTGAATATCTGACAGTCACACTGAGGCTTAGAAGGTCCATTAGAACTGGTGCTTATTCATTCTATTAGGCATTTAGGTGCCTTAGTAGGTATTCAATAAATCATTGTTGGATGGATTAATGTATTTTGTAGTTTTATCTCACTCTGTCTAGTAACTTATAGAAAATGGGTTTCATATGGAACTTATCATGTTTTAGAATTATAATCTATTGGTTGTATTTATATTTGTATTATTGTTGCTAGGCAACCAGATCTCCGTTACTGTGTATTCTTATCCACCTTTGACTAAGGTACCACATTTTTATTGAAAGACATAGGTTAGTGGTACTTTGAGCTTTTACAAGTATTTAAAACTTTTCTTGTTCTATTGAGCCTTTTTCTTTATCCCTTTCTCAGTTCAGTCTCTGTACCTGAACCCAACAGTTAATTCAGGAAAATTCTAGAAAGCCCATTATAGAGCATCCTTTTGTTCTGCTAAGATGTAGCTAGAGTGCAAAAGAAAATTATCCTTAGTACCTCAGAATCTAAAATACATGTACCTTGTCAACTTCTATTTTTGTTTTTATATTTTTGCTATTTCATGGAGTCATTGACTTAAATTTGGATCCATTCTTGTCTTCAAGGATTCCATTTCTTAGGTAAGCTTTTTCTTTTAAATTACATTCTCCTTCCAGTTATTTCCTTAAGAGCTTTTCTTTTTCTTTTTTCTTTTTTAACTACTTGTTTTATTTATTGTAGGTATTTATATAGTTCTTATAGAAACTCTGTTTCTTCCCCTCCTCCCCTCTTTACTTTGAGTCTCTTCTTGAAGTTGTCATGGAGTTACTTGTTCCTTCCTTTTGGACATCTTTAAATGTTCAATATATTTTTTTTATATTGGCCATTCTTTGACTTATTCATCTTTCCAATTTAAGTTCCTGAACCATGACTTGGTATCAAAGGTAGTTCTGTCATCTGGTTGTGAAACATTGAAACAATATCTCTGATGATTAATTGAAAATGAATATCATGGAAAGGGTAGTGGAGAAGCACATTGTATGTATAAGCATTCTGCAAGGTAGGATAAAGAAGGAATTTCCAGGGACCACAGGAGTAAAGGATGCCATCAAGGAAATTGTTTATGTTATAAAATGAAGATGAGGCACAATGGGCAGCTTGCATCTTCTACTGGCATCCTTGGTATGTCAGGGGAAATGTCAGCATGTTGGATAGACTGTCTATGGTGAACTTAGATAAGGACATGTATAGAGTCAAATAGGATGGGCAGACATGGATAGATTACAATTTACAACATTGGAGGAAATATTCAAATCATTGATTTCATTTATTTACGTATTTTAGTATAGATCCTTATAGAAGAAGTGATGTAAAGGATAACACCAAGGAAAGGTATGATTGAAAAGGGCCAGTGACAAAAATGGGAAGTAATATGTATGATCCTTTTGCTTCACTGGTAACCTGGAAATATAACTAGTGCTAGAGGAAGACCTTTAGCATTTTACATAGAGTTACTTTGAAAAATCGATGCAAGAAATTGCATTGATTTAGACGATTAGGATGGGTTGCTATCTGTACTCATGGAGGGAAAATCCACATGGATGAATTCACTGAAGTATTAAAATAGTAAGAAAGTTGGTATATGAGTTGGTAGTAGCTGAGGAACCTTCTCAGGTACCTTTTTTTGTGGTAATTATACTATTTGTGACTTTTTCCTTTCTTTGGATTTAAACAAATGTCACTTTCACCTACTGTTATTAGCAAAATTTGGAAAGAATACTGAAAGACCTGGTTTCAAGTTTAGTTTAGCTACTTATCACCTGGATGGCCCAACTCAGTATGCTTCACCATGAGCTACTTATCTTTCTTCTTCAATCTGCTTTGATTTCATACATTGTTTCTGACTGTCACTACTAGTTGTTCTTAATCTTTGGATTATCTTTGTCTTTTCACTTTCCCTTTCCCAAATCTCTTGATTTATCTCTCCATCCTGTTCCTTATCACTAGACTTCATAAAGAAACATTTGTATTAATGCAGTAGTCTGCTTTCAGATTTTCCAATCTCTCCCTCCCAATCATTTACATTGTTGCAAAAACTATTTTTCTAAAGCAAGGATCTAATTATGTCACTCCTCTGTTCCTTGGCTTCTGTTTACTTTCTGAGTAAAGATTAACTTCTTTTGCAGGTATCCAAAGCTCTTTGCGTATTGGTGTCACCATACATTTGTTAATTATCTTTGTGTCTCTCCTCTCTAGCCAAACTGAACATCTTTCTCTCTTAATATATTCCAAGCTTGTATATTATTATATCTTTGCTTATGCTACTTTATGGAATATCCTCCCTTAAGTTTCTTTTCAATTCTTTTCTAGAATTCTTAGAAGTCCTTCCCATGCTTGAAAACTCAAAACAAATGTGGCTTTCATTTGGAAATGTTTTGTGATCTCCTATTTTTGTAAAAGACTTTTCCCTTAGATCTCAACCAGCCCTTTATTTGGTAATCATCCAAAACAATCATCATATAATATTAATTATCTTAGCTACTATCTACATTAATTTTGTGTTCTCCTTTATTGGGAGTTTTTTGAGGCCAGGCACCATTTCTCTCTATTCTTCCCCATGTTAATAACAGTGCTCTGTATTGAGTATGTGAAGCATATTTTTAAATTAATGTTTGCATATATATGGAGAGAGAAATAAGAGACATATCCAGATCCAGATACAAACAGAGAGAGAGAGAGCACTGAGCTCATGTGTTGTGCTGTTGTACTCATTTCTTTTAACAATTTTCTGAAACAATAAATGGTAAAACTGAAACAATTTTATTTTAGGAAATAAGGGAGAATGAAAATCATGCCTATTAATGATATATTCTGAATTGTATTTTTAGTATTATGCTTTGTATAAAAATATTACCTTTCTAGCTGGAATTGTTTGAATGGGAACTGAAATATAGTATGAATCTGCACTTGGAATAACTATAATAGGCGTGTAAGATTTTGTAGAAAAAAATCTGAAAATAACTCCAATTTAAGTGCACCAGATTTCAATTTTAGAGTAGTCCAAGAGTTACTGTGGGAGCTTTTCACTTAACATAGTTAATAATTGGTTGCAGTAGTTAACTAAGTAAACCAACGTTTCTGTCTTGAGTTCCTGCTTCCTCACATTTTGTGTTGAATTTGACTTACTACACCATTATAAGTGCTATATTTATTATGTATTTATATGTACAACAGGCAACTCAAAGTTATGTTGACGAATGTCCTATTGACGGATTCAGGACGAAAATACATTAAGAATCTTCCTAGAACTGATGCTAATTTATGTGATACCAAGAAGTTGCAATCAGACTCACTGCCTTCAACATCTGTTGACAGTCTAGCGATACATAAAAAGTTAAATCCTCTTCACCAAAGCCTTTATTTGTCTGAAAGGTATGTTTTCCAGTAATGGTTTTCTTCAACTTATCCATACTTGAAATAACATAGCTCTTTACTCCTAAATGAAACTGCTTCTTACAGTTTGCTTATACAGATGTACCTTCTTTAGGCAAATCTGAAAAATGAAAATCAGAGTTTATGAAATAAAAAAGTTAGAGAATGGTCCTTAATTTTATAAAAGATTTATCATAGAATGCTTTAGATTATATATTTCCTAACTGAATTTTAAAAGATTCAGCATTTTAAAATTCTATTGATTTATGACTCTTTAAAACTATAATACTTTTTTTATTGTGTAAAGCAAGGTACATCTGTTATATGCTTCTAGGTTATTTAGGATATGGAAAATAAGCTGTTTAACATGCAAACCACCTGTTAATCATCTATTAATTGTTTAGCAATACATAACCTTATCTTTATATTTTCATAATTTGCATGCTATTTATCCTAATCACCTATGACTTTTTCATATTTTCTTGGGCTTATAATCTGTTTTGTTAGGAGATTAAAAAAATTTAGTTTAATTTTATAAAACACAAGATGTTAGAATTATCCTTGTTAGAAATTTTATGGGTAATCTGGGGCTGAAATTTAGATTGGGAATTTTCAGTCTGTGAAATTATGGTCCTTACTTTATATATTTAGGTTTGCAAATCCAGCATTCATGAGGCTAATTATTTACTCCTGCATTTTTCTTACAATTATAATATACTCCTTCCACCAGGTAAGTGCTGGTGTTTTAGATTTGCAATACAGCAGAAAGCATGTTCTTTAACCTGATTCAGATTAGGACATGAAATTTTCATTTAGATATCAATTTGTGTAAAAACTGAATATTCCGTTTAAGTAGCAGGACAAAATGGTATTACTAAATAATGTATTTTAAAAGATACTTGTTTTGAGCCGTATTTAAAAAAAACCAACAGACTTTTATAGGCAACTTTTTCACTATGCCTCATTATCAATCATTAGTTAAGCTAATCCTACATTTTCTCTTTAAATTTAAGTAGAATATTTCTCTGTAACTTAATTTGATTTTGAAATTGGAATCAAGCTTTTTTGGGGATTGATTTCTAGGTATTATGGCATCAAAAACTTTTAGTTTTTCAGTCTCCTGGGTTCTTATAACTTTTCTACTTGATAGGACAACTTGATTATTCTGACATATTTGATTAGACTGATTAAAGAAACAGCTCTTCCATTTTCTCTGACCCTTCTATTTTCATTTGCCTTCCTCTTTTAAAGAGCAGATATAATACTTAGAGGTACATTTTAATTGGAGTAATTTTCTATCCTCTTTAAAAAAGAAAAATGCTTTTTAAGAATCACTAGTTGCTAAGTTCTTACATGACTTGTAAATATGATGGAAGGATTCATTATCTTTGCAAATACAACTATATATATATACACACACACATATATACACATATTTATATGTCCTTTTTTCATCTCTGATACATATGTGTGCACAATTCATAGAATACTAGGTTTAGGGCTAGTTACTAGGAGGACAAAGACAAAAAAATGGTAATATAAATAGGAAATAATTAATAGGGGGAAGGTTGAGAAATAATCAACAGAATTGAGGAGATTGAAAAAAATTTCTTATTGAAAGTGAGTTTTTATTTGAAATATGAAGGAAGCCAGAGAAGTTAGGAGTTGGAGAAGAAAATGGGGTTAAAAGAGGGGGGGATTTTCAATAGTAACATATGAGCCTATGACCATCATGCATCTCTTCATTGCCATTGATATCACTTGCCATTTTAATTCCTCAGGTTTTGTAGTATTTCATGATTCATAACAATGTTGTGTCATTGAGATAATGGTATTAAGAAGATGATGGGTTTTTCTTTCAAGGAACAAGGATCATTGAAAACAGTGTTCAGTTTTCTCATTTTCAGTCTAACCCATTCTTCTTCCAGTTGTTTTCTGGGACCTAGACATCATTTCAAATGTATTCATGGACCAACTTAATACACTGCTCACTTTTATCGTATGTCATAGACCAGAGTGAGCAAACATATATTTAAAATTTTTTTTAATTTAATTTTTCACGTGAGATGATGTAGAGGGCTGAAACTATTGGGTCAATGCACTGAGGTTAGGACTGCCGAGCACTTGAGGCTAACTACCGATTGGACAATACTCTATGGGCATATGCTTAGAAAATGGTCCTTCCCACTATCTTGTGCTGACTCAGTGATTGGTGTATATAGAGGATTGTAGGAGGGACTAGGGGGTGGAGTAAAACTAGCCAGAGTCACTCTTTGTGGTAGAGGAGGGAGAAGGCGGTAGCGAAGATTCTGCTTCCATCCTGTACAATCCTGCATCTAAAGACTAAGAATAAAGATAAGGACTTTTGCTTATCCTGACTCTGGCTGATTCTGGGGTGTCCTGGGTGTTAGCACGGTCATCACAAAATCTTCAGTTGATCTCTTGAGTAGTAGTCCATATTATTGAAGAGATTATAAAATAATGGTGTCTATTAAGTTAGAAAAACTCAAATTTTTGTATTATATTTTTATTCATTAAACTTCCCTATTATGTTTAATGTTTTTGGGTTATGGATGTGGATCAAGGGGGCTGTAGACTGTAAAATTGAATTCTGGAACTCTGGAATTTCAGCTTAATTTAGTAAACATCTATTTTTAAAACATAGTCTCTTCATTCAAGAAAGTTAAAATTTATTGGAGGGTGCAGAGATATACCATGTACATTGATAAACATATATAAAAAGCATATTGAGGAAGGAGAGAGCAGCAACAATTGTGTGATTGGGAAATGCTTAGAAGAGAATTGAGAAGGGCAGTTAGATAGATGACACACTGGATAGAGCACTGGCTCTGAAATCAGGAGGAATCAAATAGAGAGAGAGTACAGAGAGACAGAGAGAGAGAGAGAGAATGAGAGAATATTCCTTTTATTTGTGCGTATGGAAGTTATCATCCATTCTAATCATGAGTACCTTTGCTGGATACATCTTTTATATATTTTGTTTAATAATGATAATAAAAGGATCATTGGATAATTTTTTTTTTCCTGAGGCAATTGGGGTTAAGTGAAATGCCCAGGGTCACACAGCTAGGAAGTGTTAAGTGTTTGAGATCAGATTTGAACTCAGGTCCTCCTGATTTCAGGGCTGGTGCTCTATCTACTGCACCAGCTACTGCCTGATCATTGGATAAATTAATTACAAGCATTTATTAAGCACTCATTATGTATTAAGCATTGGGAATAAAGATACGAGAGTAAGAGTCTGGAATTGAAGGAGTTCACATCTGATAGCAGAGGCAATATACGTAGGGAAGTGATGGACAGGGAAGGGAATTGTAGTTGGTCTGAGAAGTCATAAAGATAGTAAATGGAATAATAGAATAATCTATTGACATGCTCTTTACACAGGCAAAGGTAGTATTGATTTAATTACATAGAGTTTTCAGGGCAATCAAGGACAAAGAAATCAAGAAGTGGTCTATTGCTTTTTGATCAACAGAACCAAGTTATACCTGTGGTTACAGTTGTCACTACTCTTGTGTGATTTTAATACATGTATAGAAGATATTATCTTAGAGGAGAGCCTTTAAAGCTGGGTTTTATTTTACAGAGTTAAATGCTATTCTGTAATCAACAATAGAAACAGTGGGATTTTGTGTTCTTTATACTTTTTAACTGGTTAAATTACTGTGAAAATGTATTTTGCTGTAGAAGTTTATATGTGAAAGCCACTACTTATCTGGGAGTTCCCCCTAGGAAGGCCCTTATCTGGGCCCCTCCCAGAGGCTAGGAGGGTTTGAGGCTCCCAGATCATCCTTTCCCCAAAGATTCCTTTCTGACCTTCCCCTTCCAAGATTAAAAGGGACACAGTTTACATCAAGATGATCAGACTTAATGTTTTAAACATCTTTTACTAACTACTTACTGGATAGTCCCCACTTAGATGTTCTTGAACTTCAAGCTCAACAAGTCAAAAGTAATGTTATCCTTCTGCCCAGAAAGACCTGTTTGTGTTTCTAATTTTCCTATGTCATTAATGGCATTACCTTTTCCCTAGGCACATTTGTTCACAACCTTGTAGGAATTTTTGATGTTTCCATTTTAATTCCAACATCTGCCCAATTATCAGATCCTATTAATCCTATTTTTCTAATGGTATAATAGGAAGAGTGCTGATCTTAAAAAGATTTAGATTTAAATCTCACCTCTGACATTTGCTAGTTTTATCTTGACTCTGAGCAAGTTGCTTAAATGACATTTCCTTATTTGTAAAATGGGGATAATACCTTTAGTTCCTATGTAATGCCAGAGAAACAGAGGCAAGATAGAGAGTAGAGAGTATTTAATAATTTATTTAATGGGAGAGATTTACTGGGACCAAATGGATCCATGGGTTTGGTCCCAGGGCTGAATGAGACTATTGTCTCCAAGAATCCAGCAATAAGAGTTCTCAATGACCTATATACATGTGGCTCAGACAGCGGGTAGACTGAAGCAGAGGCAGAGTCAGGGTGCTGAGAGCAGGAATGGGACTCTGACAGGGTGGGGTGAGCCTCTGGAGATAAGATGACATAATCAGGGGGAGGCACCGGAGACATGGGAAGATGTGCTTCTTGATAAGATGGTATCTGACATTCCGATAGCTTGGGATGGGGAGACGCATTCTGGTATTCTAAAATATAAGATCTTTTATCCTTATCAAATATTCTGATAAAGAGGGAGGGGAGATTTTTGCAGGACTGAGCTTTGAGAGGCAGGGAAACTGAGTTAGGACAATTGGAGAAATTGAGTCAGGACAATAAAAGAGAACTGTGGCATAACACCTATATTATAAGGTCATTATGAGACTCAAATGAAATAATGTATATAGAATATTTTGCAAACTTTAAAGGATCTTATAAATATAAATCATTATTATAGTCAGTGCTGCTATAATAGTTGTTTTGAAAACTTGATATATTGGGGAACAATTTGAGTATAACACAGATTTTAAATTTAATTATTGAGAAACCAAAAACTTTATTCAGCTAAACCAAGCACAAAATACACACTCCTTAAACATCTATCAGTTTTCGGTTTACCTCATGTTATCCTGTTAGCGTGTATAACATGACTTCAAAATAATTAATAAGCTTCTGATTCCTTCACACCAACCTCCACAAGTAGACTTAAGGGTTTTCATAGTAAAATGCCATTTGTTGTTCAGTTTTTTCAGTAATGCCCAATTCTTTCTGACCTATTTCTGGGGTTTTCTTGGCAAAGATACTGCAGTGGTTTGCCATTTC
This sequence comes from Antechinus flavipes, assembly GCF_016432865.1. Lineage (NCBI taxonomy): Eukaryota > Metazoa > Chordata > Mammalia > Dasyuromorphia > Dasyuridae > Antechinus > Antechinus flavipes. The sequence goes on along the minus strand of NC_067400.1, from coordinate 291,184,971 downwards.
CTTCTCCAGCTCATTTTATAGATGAGGATCTGAGTCAAATAGGTTAGGTGTCCATGTCACATAGTAGAAAGTATCTGAAACCAGATTTGAATGTAGGAAGATGAATCTTTCTGATTTCAAGCCCAGCATTATTATTTATCTTTTGGCATAATAGGACCAACAGGTGGAGAAAGGTTGTTCCACTCCTCCCCATTCTCCCAGCTTACACCTTGAAAAGGTCTGAAGCTGGATTTTCAGTCCACTAAGGCTGTTGTTTTGCCCCCAGTGACAGATCTTGGCAGTAGATTAGATATGGGGTTTGAAAGAGTATGAAAAATAGAAGATGTGATATGCCATACATACTGTGAGCTTGGGTAACTGGGAAGATAGTGGTATTCTTGATAGTTATGGGGAAGTTTGGAAGCAAGGAGGTTTTGGTGGGGGGGAAATGATGATGTGTTGAATTAAAGATGTCTTATGAGAATTCCATAATTTAAGTTCCAGTTTGGGTTATCCAATAGGCAGATGTGAGCCTGGAGGTCAGTCAGTTTATCAATAAACATTTAATAAGTGCCTGCTATGTGCTAAATTTTGGAGCTACAAGAGATAAAATACAGTCCCTTTCTTCAACGAGTTCCACATCTAATGGGGAAGATAACATGCAAACAAATATACAGAAACAAGCTTCATACAAGATAAATAGGAAATAAGAGAAGGAAAATACTAAAATTAAGAGGGGTTTTAGGTGGGATTTAAAGGAAGCCAGGGAAGTCAGTAGGTGGAATTGAAGAGGCAGAGAATTCTAGGTATGGGGAATAGCCAGGGAAAAATAGCCAGGGAAAATGCCTGGAACCAAGAGTTGGAACTTCTGGTTAGGAATGATGTGGTCAGAGTTTTGCTTTAGAAAAATCATTTTGGTGTTTAAATGGGGATGAATTGCAATGGAGAAAGACTTGGTACAGGCAGACCCATCAGCAGTTATTGTCCAGGTGTGAGATGATAAGGGCTTGCATCATAGTGCTAGCAGTATGAAAGGAGAGAAGAGGGCATATTTGAGAGATATTACAAAGATGAAACCAACAGGCTTTGGCAATAGATTGGATATGAAGGATGCATGATAGTGAACAATAGAGGATAACTCCTAGGTTTCAAAGCTGAGGATTTGGGAGGATTATATTGCCTTCTTCAATGATAGGATAGATAGTGGGGACAGTTTTGGGGAAAGGATAATTATTTTGTACATATTAATTTTAGGAGGTCTACAGGTCATCCAGTTCCAGATTTCTGAAAAGAAGTTGAAGTGATCATCAGACAGGTTGGGGAAGGATAGGTTGATTGGGGAATTATCAACAAAGAGATGATAATTGAATTCAGGAGAGCTGATGAAATCAAGTGAAAGAGAAAGAAATAATGAGAAGAAAAGAGGGTCCAAGACAGAGCCTGTGCAACATTTAAGGTTAGTAGGCATAATTTGGATGAAGAACTAGCAAAAATGAAAAGAAGCTGTCAGATAGATTACCAGGAGAACCTCCAGAAGAGAGTAGCGATATGAAAACCTTGAGAAAAGAAAATACAAAGGAAAAAGAGAGTGATTGACAGTGTCAGAAGCTGAAGAATGGTCAAGAAAGATGGCAACTGATTGGCAGATTGATTTTAGAGTGGCCTGAGAGAGACTTAAATGAGCAATACTAAGTGAAATGATCAAAACCAGGAGATCTTTATACATAGCAACAATGAGATTACACAATAATCAATTCTGAAGGATGTGACTCTTTCCAACAATGAGATGATTGAGGCCAGTTCCAATGATCTTGTGATGAAAAGAGTCACTTACACCTAGAGAGAGAGGAACAGAATGGGGATCACAACATAGCATCTTCACTCTTTTTGTTATTATTTGCTTGCATTTTGTTTTCTTTCTTATTTTTTTCCTTTTTGATCTATTTTTTCTTGTGCAGCAAGATAATTGTATAAATATGTATATTTATATATTGGATTTGACATATATTTTAACATGTTTAATATATATTGGATTACTTGCCTTTTAGAAGGAGTGGGGGGAAGCAGGGGAAAATTTGGAACGCAAGGTTTTGCAGGGGTCATTGTTGCGTACATTTTGAAAACAAAAAGCTTTAAAAAAAAAGAAAAGAAGGAGATTGAAAATAGGGTGTTCCATTTGACAAGTAAGAGATGGCAAGTCATTTTGGACAGAGCAGTTTCAGATGAATGATAAGATCAGGAGTTAAGAAGAGAGTGAAAAGAAAAGAAGTGGAGGCAATGATTGTAGATAGTTTTCTCAAGAAAATTACTTATGAAATGGATTAATTGAAGTTTTTTTTTTTTTGACAATGAGGGATGTATAGGCTGGAGAGAAGCAACCAGGAAAGAGGGAGAGAAAGAGGATAAGTGAGAGTGGAAATAATAGTGGAGACAATCTGTTGGCAGAAATGGGATCACTTGTGCATGTAGAGGAGTTTGGTTTGGCAATAAGGGTTCTTTCTCCCTGCCACTTCTTCATGAGGAAATAGTGACAGAAGGTATCTGGATGACATGTGATGAGGAGGAGGGGAGAAGAGGGAGTTTGCAGTTAATGGCCTTAATTTTTTTTTTCAGTAAAAATATGAAGCAAAACTCCAACTGAGAGGTTGTAGGGAGTGAAAGCTAAGGAAAGATTGAGCAGGGTTAGGAGAGCCACTGTGCTGACTAGGATAGAGAGTTAGTTTGGGAGACATAAAAAAGATTGCCCAGCAGCAATGAGGGCTCATTTGAAGTTATGAAACATACATTTATAGAAGACACAGGCAGCATGATTTCATGATTTTTTTCCAGCTTCATTCAGTAGCATTTGGGTAGGAATGAAGGTAGCAGATAATGGAAATGATCCAAGGCTGAGGCTTGGCATGATAAAAATCCCTTACACATCTATTGGTGTTCCTCTTGATCTCTGTTCAGACTTTCTTGGCTTGAAGTTCCTACTCTGGATCCTGTTTTCCAACTCCTTTCTGATTCCTAATCTAGCCTAACTTCTAGTTTCCATTTGCACTCTGGACTTGTGCACGCGTTTCTCCCTCCTCCTCCCCGCCCTTTTTAAAAAATTATAGCTTTTTTATTGACAGAACATATGCATGGGTAATTTTTTTTTTTTTTAACAGCAATGCCCCTTGCACTCCCTTCTGTTCCAACTTTTCCCTTCTCTCTCTCCATCCCCTCCCCTAGATGGCAGGCAGTCTTATACATATTAAATATGTTAAAATATATCCTAGGTACAATATATGTGTGCAGATCTGTACAGTTCTCTTATTGCACAAGAAGAGTTGGATTCAGAAGGTAGAAATAACCTGGGAAGAAAAACAAAAATGCAAGTAGTCCACATTCATTTCCCAGTGTTCCTTCTCTGTGTGTAACTGATTCTGCCCATCATTGATCAATTGGAACTGAATTCTTCTCTTTGTCAAAGATATCCACTTCCATCAGAATTGATCCTCATTCAATTGATAAATGATGGACAGAAGCAGCTATACCCAAAGAAAGAACACTGGGAAATGAATGTAAATTATTTGCATTTTTGTTTTTCTTCCCGGGTTATTTTTACCTTCTGAATCCAATTCTTCCTGTGCAACAAGAGAACTGTTCGGTTCTGCAAACATATCTTATATCTAGGATATACTGCAACATATTTAACATATATAGGACTGCTTGCCATCTAGGGGAGAGAGTGGAGGGAGGGAGAGAAAAAATCGAAACAGAAGCGAGTGCAAGGGATAATGTTGTAAGAAAATTACCCTGGCATGGGCTCTGTCAATAAAAAGTTATTATAAAATAAGAAAAAAAAAAAGAATTGATCCTCATACAGTATTGTTGTTGAAGTGTATAATGATCTCCTGGTTCTGCTTATTTCACTCAGCATCAATTCATGTAAGGCTTTCCAAGCTTCTATGTATTCATTCTGCTGGTCATTTACAGAAAAACAATATTCTATAACATTCATATACCACAATTTACCCAACCTTTCTCTAATTGATGGGCATCTATTCATTTTCCAGTTTCTAGCCACTACAAAAAGGGCTGCCACAAACATTTTGGCACATGTGGGTCCCTTTCCCTTCTTTAACATCTCTTTGGGGGATATAAGCCCAGTAGTAATACTGCTGGATCAAAGGATATGTACACAGTTTGATAACTTTTTGGGCATAATTCCATTTTGCTCTCCAGAACAGTTGGATTCGTTCACAACTCCAGCAACAATGTATTAATATCCCAGTTTTCCCATGTCTCCTCAACATTCATCATTATCTTTTCCTGTCATCTTAGCCAATCTGACAGGTGTGTAGTGGTATCTCAGAGTTGTCTTAATTTGCATTTCTCTGATCTGTGAAGACTGAGTTAGCATGCTGGATGCCTTAGAATCAGCTGGAGTCAGGATAAGCAAAAGTCCTTGGTCTTTATTCTTGGTCTTTAGGGGGAGAAGTGAAGGGGATAGACACAAGTTCTCTACAACCTCCCTTCTTCTTGTCTACTGTCAAAGTGACTCTGGCTTGTCTTACTCTACTCTCTAATCCCTCCTATAATTCTCTGTATACACCAAAAGATCGAGCCAGCATGGAATAGTGAGAAGGACCATTTTTCCAAGCATATGCTAATAGAGTATTATCCAATAGGTAATTAGCCTTAATTGCTCTGTCGTCTGATTCCAGTGCACCTATTCAGAGTTTCAGCCCTTTACATTGATCAATAGTGATTTGGAACACCCTTTCATATGAGTAGAAATAACTTCAATTTCATCATCTGAAAATTGTCTGTTCATATTTTTTGACCATTTATCAATTGGAGAATGACTTGATTTCTTATAAATTAAAGTCAATTCTCTATACATTTTAGAAATGAGGCCCTTATCAGAACCTTTAACTGTAAAAATGTTTTCCCATTTTATTGCTTCCCTTCTGATCTTGTTTGCATTAGTTTTGTTTGTACAAAAGCTTTTAAATTTAATATAATCCAAATTTTCTGTTATGTGATGAATAGTGATTTCTAGTTCTTCTTTGGTCATAAATTCCTTCCTCCTCCACAAGTCTGAGAGGTAAACTGTCCTATGTTCCTCTAATTTATTTATAATCTTGTTCTTTATGCCTAAATCATGGACCCATTTTGATCTTATCTTGTTGTACATGCTTAGTTTCTGCCATATTAATTTCCAGTTTTCCCAGCAGTTTTATCAAATAATGAATTCTTATCCCCAAAGTTGGGATCTTTGCTTGCCCTTATTTTCTCAGGACCAGTGATGTTCCTGGTTTGATAGGTTTTTCTGATGCCCTCCCAAAATATTGACAGTGACCAAAAATAGGGCAACTGAGATTGGGAAAGGATTCATTTTTAGAATGATTGGCTTATTCACTGAAGAAAAATTAACCTGGCTACATTACATTTACCTGACAATGTTTTTTTCAATTGTTCTTCCTTTAGTTGCAACTTAAATTGTGACTCACTATCCAGAATCTTCCTGTTCTTCCTATTGGAAAGGCTGTATCACAGTGGGGAGAACTAATTTAACTTTTGGAATACTGGCTCCAGTATATCATAAAACCTAGAAGAGGTTTTTGGAGTTCTGTCTTGGCCTAGGATTCATCTATGATTTAGCCTGCCCAATGTGAGCAAGGAATCATGAGAGTATCCGTTAGCCATTTGTGCCTAGTCTTGCCAATTTTCACATCCTGACCTTTGAGTAATCTATTTTTGACCCTATAGATTAAATTGCCATGATATTGGACATCCCATCCATGATGTATTTAGCAATCCCTGTGAACTTTATGGATTCATTTCTAGCCCAGGGAAACATGAGTATTCCAGAAATAATATGTCTCTCTATTAGTAGTTGAAATAGTTCTTGGAGGCTCACTTAGGCACTCAAAGTATCTTCTCATGGGCTATAAGATTTCTGTAGTAAAACTGTTTCTAAAATTTTCAATCTGAACTAGCCTTAATGATTGTATGATCTAGGAGGCCAGCCCCTGTGGTTCAATTATAGAAACCTTTTCATGTACTCATTCTGACTCTAGCTTACTCTACTCCCTTGTTCCTCTCTCTACAACTTTGTAGTAATGTTGGGGTAAGTTGTCTGAAATCAGAAAATTCAGGTATTGTATGGGATTTGGGGAAAGTCAAATTCTGCTATTAGTATTGATAGATTCATTGCTTAAAACAGAGATATCCCACATGAGACCTATAATACTGCTGAGCGCAGCTATATGTAAACTTTATCTCTTTTACTTGCTAGCTGTGTAAACTTGGGCAAAGCACTTAACATTTTTCTGCCAGTTAGTCAGTAATCATTTATTAAGTGCCTACTATGTGTCAGGGACTATGGGAAGTGCTGGGTATTTAAAAAAAAAAAAGGGTAGAAGATAGATCTTGCCCTCAAGGAGCTCACAATTTAATGGAGGAGGACACATAAAAATAATTATAGACATACAAGATAGGTATAGATTTGCACTTGAATTAATAGAGATTGAGAAAGGCTCCCTATAGTAGGTAGGATTTAGCTGGGATTTCAAAACAGAGAAGTCTGGAGACAGAAATGAGGAGGGAGGAGAGCACCCCAGCTATGGTGGGCAGCCAGAGGGAATATGATGAAGGAAAAAGATGTGTCACTGAGTGGCAGAATTCCTGGGGGCAGAATGTGAAGTATAAGAAGACTGGAAAGGTAAGAGAAGTGGGGGTGGGGTGGGGGTGAGACAGCTTATAAAGGGCTTTGAATGACAAACAAAAGAGACTTTTATTTTTATCCTGAAGGTAATGGGAAGCTTTTGGAGTTATTTGAGAGGGGCATGAAGGAACACAGCATTTTAGGAAGATCATTTTGATAGTTGAGTACATTACCTGGGAGGGAGATGGGGGAGAAGAAAGAAACTTGTGTCATTTAAGCCAATCATCAGGTTATTACTTCATTTCCTTAACCTATAGCCATCACTTAATTCATTCTTAACTGTGCTTTTCTGTTAGGATTGAGTATTCTATATTTGTCAATAGAGTGATATAAATGCTAGCAATACTATTACTAGTCAATTTTATTTTGTATTGATTTTTTAACATAAAACATTGCTTCTTAAGAAAGAATGGATTTTTTTTTTCTGACAAAGAGAAAAGTGACTGAGTGAAATTTGACTTGTTTCCATTATAAGATACTTTCTACAAAATACTACATAGTGCCATAAAGAACATTTGAATAACAAACCAACTATAAACTTGTGTCACTATCTTAAAAAGTCCAATTGTATCTGTAGGGGAACATGTTTACTGCTCATCAATAGACAAAAGCCATCTTAAAAGTTAATGTACATATTGACAATTTTTTTCTGTCAATTGAGATTTCTAAGAAGTGTCACTTCCAGTAATTGTAACTTATTTGAACTGAGATTAAAATGTGTCTGAATCTAATTTCATAAAGTACATGAATGCAATTAAAAGTTCATCTAGACTTCAGTACAGTACAGTGTGTGTGTTATTTTGTGTATGACAGGCAACCCAAAATTATATTGATGAATGTCCTGGGAACGGAGTTAGGAAGAAAATACATAAAGACCCTCCCTCTAACTGAGACTAATTTGTGTGAAACTGACAACATGCAATCAAATCAACTTCCTTCATCATCTGTTGACAACCTAAAATCTTGTCAAAAGCTAGAACCTCACAAGAACCCTTTTTTACCTGAAAGGTATGTTTAGTAGTTAATTTTACTCAATACAATAATTGTATTTATTCATAAAACTCCTTTTTCTCCCACAGATATTTAATTCCTCTGAATGGCAGTTGTGAAATGAAAATGGGAGTGGTGGAGAAATCAGTCTTGTGGGATTGTAATTTTTTTCACGTTTGTTTGGCTTTCAGATGCAACAGTTCCCTTAATATTTCAAATTTCAAAAGGCATTTGACTAATATAGCATACATGATTTGCCATTGGACAATAGAAAATACTTGATAAAATAGAAGCAGTGATTGAAATATAAATCCAGAGTTTCCTCTGGATCATTAAATAGGAAAAGGGGAAATTTGATCCAGACAGGAATTTTGGGACATTGTAGTCAGATGTGAATAAGGGGTGGGAAAGGGAAGAGCAGAGGGAAAAGGTTGTTAGCAAATGTTAGAACTTTTAATCATTTATCTGCGCCCCCCCCCCCCCCCTTTTTTTTTTTTTCCTTTTTTTTTTGCTGAAGGAATTGGGGTTAAGTGACTTGGCCCAGGATCACACAGCTAGGAAGTGTTAAGTATTTGAGGCCACCTTTGAACTCATGTCCTCTTGACTTCAGGGCTGGCATTCTATCCGCTGCGCCATCTAGCTGCTCCTATCTGCCCTTTCTTAAACATTTCCAAAGCCTTTTCTTTATACCTTTGTGCTTTAAGACTACGGAAATTGCAATTTTCATCTGGGTTAAAAATTGATTTTGCTGCCTTGAATTTGCTGCCTGCTTCAAAGGAAAATTCTAATTTGCATTTCTGTTAGTGCCTCTTTACATCTAATTATGATAATGAATACCTAATTACTCCTTTCCTTCTTGTTTTTCAGATTTACTTTTGGTATCTGATCTTTTTCTTCCAATATCTAATTCACTTTTTGGCATTCTTTGCTTTCTATCTGTTTGAAGTTTGAAGAAAATTTTTAGTTTGCTTTTTTTTTTTTTTTTCAGCTGAATTTTTATAGACAAGTATGTTGAACTTTATATTGGGCAAAACTATTTGTTTTGGGTTTCAGTGTTAATCACCCTGGCTACCAAACTGAAAATTCATATTGGAGAATATCAGAAATATCTTCTTTCTTTATAATTGATTGGTCAAGTTCTGATCAAAGAAGTTTTCCTGTAAAAGATTTACATTAAATTACTTGGTCAGGGTATTCAAACTTTTAATTGTCTTCCTCCTATCTTCCCTTTAAGTATGAGTATTTTTTATATTTTAATTTACTATGAAAAAAAGGAGAAAATTCTTCATAGATGTTGAAAAGAGTTTTTAAAAAGTGACTTTTTATTGCTTCATTTAGGTTTTTAAAAATACAAAGTTGTAATAGAAAGAATTCTGCTTTAGGAATAGCAAAACCAATATTCTAGTCCTCACTATCATTTATTTGTCATGCAACTTTGAAAAGGTCTTTCAACATCTCACTCAAGTGTCTTCATATGTAGTATTTGAATTACCCTATCTCATAAGGCAATTAAGATCAGTTGATAAACTGTATGTGAAGGTACTTAATAACTATTAAATACTATATAAATGGGAGTTGTTAACAGGAAATATAATTTTAAATTTATTACTTCAATTCAGATTACATCAATGCATTTCTCTTTCATCTGTTGAGAAAATATACTACTATTATGAGTCATTTTTAGAGATAGTAAATGGATTTCAGAGTTAAAAAAAAAAAAACTTAGAGTTAATTCAGTGAAAATCCTTATCCAAATCACAAATCTCATCTACAATATTTACAAGAGGTGATCTAGCTTTCACTGGAAAAGTTCCAGTGATGGAAAACTCACTAACCTTGTCTAAAATAACTCTCCACTCAAATAAGTCCATTTCATTTTTAAAAAGGTCTTAATTATTTTTTCCTGTATAACTTAAATTTTAAAATTGATATATTTCATTTTTATATCATGTTCACTTTTGAATTTACTTCTCCCCACTCTACTACCTGGTGACTCATTTCTTCTAACAACAATAAACCTTTTTAAAGAAAATTTTTAAAAAAGAAAGCAGTTCAACAAAATTAACCAAGACATCCATCAACTGAGGTTGACAATTTATTCAGTGTTTCACACTCTTCAGTCACCCATCTCCAAAGAAGAGAGAGGAAGGTACATTTTCTCATTTCTTTTTAGGGAACATTGCTTATAAAAACTTTTGAGGAAGGCATCTATAATTGCTCAGTCTTGTTTTTTGTTTTTTTTTTTTCTCTTTTCCTACATTGTCATATTCATTATTATTGTTTTCTTGGTTTTGCTTGGTTTGACTCTTTGGAATATATCTTTCTATGCTTCGCTGAATTTTTTTGTATTCACTATTTTTTACAGTAATCTTCTGTTAACTGTTACATACCCTACAAGTGTCTTATTTTGTCCCAGTGTCAAACTTAAGCTATCAGCTGACCTTAGTCAGTCCTAACCTAGAATAATGTACATGAATGTATTTAGTCATTCTTAAGTCAGTTGTTTCTAATAACATAAAAAATGTTGTTTCTTTCTCTTTTTGAATTCCGTGGTATAAGACCTTAGCAGTGACATATCTTGGTTAAAATGGATATGACCATTTTAGTATTTGAAATTGCTTTCCAGAGGGTTTGGATTAATTTACAGTACCACCAATAGTGCATTCCTGTATTTTCATAAACCCTTCAATATTGCCTATTTTCATTTTTAAAAACCATTTTTTTACCTATTAGATATCTATGAGAGAAAACCTCAGAGTTGTTTTCATTTGTATTTCTCTGATTAGCAATTTGGAGTAATCTTTCATATGTTTGTAGTTCTTTTGAGAAATGTTTTTTGATAACATGTAACAGTTCTATATCAATCAGTCAGTCAATTAAATTAGTAAACTCTATGTGTCCTTCTTCTTCCTTCCCTCTCCCCCCCAACACACATACAAACTGTGCTATTTCAAAAATAAGTAGTAACATAGTACCTACCCTCAAGAAATTTATAAAGAGAAGATCACATATAAAAGAAACTGAAATGGAGAGAGGTAGAAATCCCAAATGAAGGCTGGAGAAATGTAGCTGGGCTGGAAGCACAAAAATATTCCATAACATCCATATATCACAAATTTGTTTAACCATTCCTCACAGGGAGACTTCCTCTTAGTTTTCAGTTTTTGGTCTTCCATGAAAAAGCTGCTATAAATATTTTTGTATATATCAAAACTTTTAGTCTTTCTTTTATTTTTCTAAGCTTACAAGCTTAGTAGTGGTATTTAGCTAGTTCAAATAGTATGCATTCATTTAGTGATTTGGGATGTATAGTTCCAAATTGCTTTCCAGAGTAGCTGGAACAATTGCTCTATCAACAGTGAATTAGTGTATCTGTTTCCCCACAACCCCTGCAACATGTCATTTTCTTCTTTTGTTATCTTTGTCAGTCTTAACACTGTAATTGTTAATGATGTAGATCATTTTTTTCTTATGTTTGTTGAAAACTTAGATTTTTTTTCCTTTGAAACTGGCTAACATATATAAAAAGTTACATCATAAATAAAATAGAGGAATAAAAAAGAAATTACCTTTCTTTTGTATATATGGATAAAGGAAGAATTTATGACTAAATAAGTGATAGTATCACACAAGATAAAATAACTAATTTTGATAATGTAAATTTAAAAAAATTTTGCACAAATGAATTTAATATAATAAAAATTAGAAGGGAAACAGGTGACGGAAAAATCTTTATAACAAGTTTTTCTGATAAAGATATCATTTTCAAGATATATAAGGAAGAGTTTAAATTTTTCTTCAATAGATAAATGGTCAAAGAATGGAAGTTTTCAAAGTCAGCCTATCATACTTCACACTTTTGGGGTTTTATGCAGATGAATAGGACTAAAATAAAAATGCAGGATATACTGGAAAACATAGGGGTCAAAATTTGGTCTATACACTTTGTGACTAAATCAGATTGGCTAAACCAGAATAACAAGTAATCAGACAATTTTTTTTTTTAACAAAACCAGTAAAAAAATGTTAATTTGTGATTTTTCTAAGTCAATATGCTGCTCACTGGGATCAATTCTATTTAATTTTTATACTATTGCAAACAAGTTCTTTATTTTTATTGTCTTCTTATAAAATTGAATCATTCAAGCCTAAGATTATACAGAAAGTATACTATGATAACTATATCTGAAGGTTTTCTTTTTTACAATAGTGTTTGTTTCTTAGAAGGAAGGCTGGAATGAATCACTGACTCAAGACAATTTAGAAGGTAACATTATTTAAAAAAAAACACACTTATTTAATATGTATATATTTAAAAAGAAAAACAAGCTATACATGACTTACATCTGCAGAATAAGGTATAACCTTTTCTTTGCTGCCTATATGAAAGTGCTCATTTCAGTTGATGTATTTGCTAAGTTCATAGTCTAAAAAACCTTTCAATCCCTGCTTTTTCTCTCCACATATATGACTTTCAGTTTTTGATGGTCTCCTAGTCTGAGGCATTGGGGAAGAATACTTGGAATCCTTATTGTGCAGGCTTTTATACTTGGTGATCAGGGTCTTGATCAAATTTCAAAGACAGTTTCAAAAGCTAGCCCAAATTATACTGTAGGGCTTAATGGAATATTGCTTTTTTCCTACTTTCAATGGAGCCCATCACTTGAGAAATATTCCTTATAGAAAACACATGGCAAATGCAAATACTTTTCTTTAGATAGTTTTAAATGCATATTAGTACCATTTCTGTGAAGTTAAACTGACCGTTACTTTTAGTATTTGTAAGGTTAATTTAAAAAAAAAATTTGTAATTTTAAAATAGCTTTTCCCTAAGAAAGTAAATTTAACTGCAAATAAGATATGTAGATATGGATAAGAAAATTATTTTTTGAAAGTATTTGCATATAGTAAAAGTAAAGAAGATTTAAAGAATTATTTTTAAAACAGCTCTTTGCATTATTTTTAGTTGCTAGGCAAGCAATGTTAATTACTTAGTGAAAAGAGTTCAAACTACTGTTTTAAATTTCATTAATCTAATTTTACAGATTTTCAATAGAGGGAGCCCAAAGCTTTAAAATAAAAATGGAACGATTTTTCACGTTTTATTTTCTTTCTGTTGATTTTAGTTTTTCATTTATGTGAGTTAATTTTCTTTTTATTCTTTTGGAACAGGTTATTAGTAAAAATATGGAAAACATTTATGGCTTTTTAGAGAATATTTCTAACTGGTATGTTTTTAATTATAAAGATTAGTCTGATTGATAATATACTAAGTAATTTTGAGAAAGCAAAAGTAACCCACAGTTAAAGACCAAAAAATGATAGCAATCTTATTGTTTTAAAATTGTCATAAAAAGAGTGAGTTCTACCTCCTAGAGGACATAATGTGGCTTTGGTTTTCAATCTCTTAGTCTGCAATTACATAGTACTCTATAACATTCAAGTTACAAATATAAATACTGGCTTTTTACTTTGAAAATGAAATTCTTACAGTGGAAATTTGTGCAGTTAAAGTAAATAGTCAGGTCTTGATTTTTATACTTTATGTTGTATTATTCTCTTACTTGGTGAGGTTTCAATAACCTCTGTACATCACTTCTAAGAATCTTTACTTGGTTTTCCAGTTGTGCAATGATTCGTTATTGGGAGTGAAAACAAAATAGTGTTTCTGCCAATTGCTGTAAAAATAACAGTCTTTGGGCTGATAGACATTGCATAGGATTATGCATTTAATGTTGGAAAGTCAGTCAACTCATAACCCAGGTTAGAGAGTATATCTAGAGTCTGCTAGAGACACGCTGGAGAGTAATGGCTGGAATCAGCCATCATGGAAATCATGGTTGATATTTTCATATATGGAATGGTATTCTTAGGCTCTATCCCTTAACCTTTTTCTCTGGTGTCCTTGATTTATACTGTTACTCTGTTGACTCATTGCATAAATCTTTCTTCATTATTCTCTTACCACCATACTTGGGCTATGTGAAAGCCACTTTTTGCTGAAGCAATCCTGGTTTAAGACTAAATCCTTATATACTTTGCCTCAAACTTCCTAGATCCAACCCAAAACCTAAACCTTATACATCATTCATCCTAGCCTGTAGGATAAGAGCCTTAGTTAATAGACCTTCAAATCTCTAGCATTTAGGTCCTCAAGTGAGGATCAAATACTCAGATATTAGACTTTTTTTGCATTCAGGACATCCTATGGGAAGAGCTACTGACCATAGGCCCGATTTTCTTTCTTCTCTATTGCTTAGAAGAGAAAATAATTGCTCTTTGTCATTAAGAGGACTCTTGAGGTCCTAGTCCCAATCAAAAAGGAATGTTGTGGCTAACAAGCTCCTATATCTTCCTTTCCCAATCCTGATAATGTTGAATTTTTGATGGAGCAAAAACTAGCCCCCTTTTCTGCTACTACTCCCTGTTTTCTTACTCCAGTACTTTTCAGCTCTGTCCCAGAACAGCTTTATTTGTCCCTTCCATTTTATACTCTGCAATATTCATTCTATTGTTTAATAGAATAGAAGGTTTACCTCCCTTCAGCTTGGCATCTTCCTCTTGTGTTCCTTCCATCTTCTAGCACTTTTGAAGAACTGACTTATTCTTAAAGGTATTTACTTCTCTGGCCAGTCTCTTTCCTTCCTTTCTTCAAGTTCCCTGACACACTGGACTAAGAATAGTCCTATTCTTTGCTTTACTCTTCTACTTCAAGACCATTGTCACCCAACAACCTGTTGTCCTTTGAGGTTCACTTTATTGAGATATGTCACCTCCTATAGATCTTGGTGGCAATTCTTTTCTGGCTTGTAGGTCCTTCTCTATCTTTTCTCAAGGTATTTAGCACCTGATTTACAGAATTAGGAGCACTTTCATTAGAGGACATTAACATACGTGTTGGTTTTCCCTCAAATATTGTAGGTTTTCAATTTCCCAGCCTTTTCCACTCCCTGGAATAGTTACACCCTTAATGTCATCCATCAACCTGGGTATTCTACTTCCATCATTGAAAACTGAAATTCTATTACCTTACTATAACCTCCTCTCATTTCATATCTACCTTCACTCCCTCTTTTTATACTAGTTAACTCTGTACTGTCTACAAATTCACCCAGCCCACTTTCATTATTATTATTTATATATATATTCATTACTCTCACATGACTCTATTTCAACATTGTAGTATATCTTTGTATTTAGACCAGAAATAGTGGAGAAAGCCGCTTTATACTTGTTGACTTTGTTATCTCCTCTTCTTAATCCCCTAAAATTTGGCACATGACCTGATCGCTTATTTGAAATTGTTCTTTTCATAGTTATGAACATCTTAGTTATAAAATCCAATGACCTTTTCTTAGTTCTCATTCTTAACTTTTCAGGAGCCTTTGACACTATTGACCTGTCTCGTCCACCGAGACCTCGTTACTCGTGTGGGCTTCGAGGGGGGATCCAGCCTGAGGAGAAATGAGCGAGAAAGAGGAGGGAGACGAGGCTGATTGTTGCCAAGGTCTCAGTTTATTGCTCTCAGGATACAACTTATATAGGAAAAAGCATGGGAAAGAAAAGTAGGGGGGTCTGGGAAAGGAACATGGGCTATAGCTGGTCCAGTGAGCAGGAACATAGTGTGGTGACAACTCAAGATTGATTCTCAAGACCGTTTTGCCCGGTTGCAGTTCTCAGGATTGTTTGACCACCTGCTCGATTCTGTTGCAGCAAGGGGTGGGGAATAGGCACCTGGGCTAGGGCCATGAGAAAGGCATCTGGGGGCCTTCGGCTTCCAACATTGACCACTCTTCTCTCCTAGATACTTGAACTTCTCTGAGTTTTCATTATGATCTCTTACCTGTCTCTGCTTATTTGCTGAATGATCATATGTATTCAACTGAAATTCTGTTACCTTACTGTAACTTCCTCTCATTTCATATCTATCTTCACTCCCTCTTTTTATACTGGTTAACTCTGTACTGTCTACAAATTCACCCAGCCCACTTTCATTATTATTATTTATATATATATTCATTACTCTCACATGACTCTATTTCAACATTGTAGTATGTCTTTGTATTTAGACCAGAAATAGTAGAGAAAGCCGTTTTATACTTGTTGACTTTATCTCCTCTTCTTAATCCCCTAAAGTTTGGTACATGACCTGATCACTTATTTGAAATTGTTCTTTTCATAGTTATGAACATCTTAGTTATAAAATCCAATGACCTTTTCTTAGTTCTCATTCTTAACTTTTCAGGAGCCTTTGACACTATTGACCACTCTCCTCTCCTAGATACTTGAACTTCTCTGGGTTTTTATTATGATCTCTTACCTGTTTCTGCTTATTTGCTGAATGATCATATGTGTTCTGTCTCCTCAATGTAGGTGTACCACAAAGGACTGGCCTGGGATTTCTTTTAATTTCTCTCTATACATTATCTCTCAGGAATCTTATCAATTCCCTTGGGTTCAATTATCACTTTTATACAGATGACTCTCAGATTTATTTATTTAATCCTAATCTCTCAATAGTATGTGTTATAGGTATCTCAAACCTAATAAAAATAGAATTCATTATCTTTCCACCCAAATTCACCCTTTTTCCTCAGCTCCTTATTTTTTTTTTTTGAAGCTATCACCTTCTTTTCAGTTACCAACATTGCAACCTGAAAATTGTAATCCTTCACTTTTCACCCCCCCCCCCTTTTTTTTTTTTGGCTCCTCCCCTACTCATTCAGTTATTCACCAAGTCTTATCAATTCTACCTTAATAACATGTATTGCATCAGATTTCATTCTCTCCACTCATACCATAACTATCTTAATTCAATCTCTTATCATTTCTCACCTAGCTATGTAATTGATTTTTCCATTCAGACTTTCTCTTTGGTGGCATAGTGTGTAGAGCACTGCCCTTGGAATCAGGAAAACTTGAGTTCAAATGCTGCTTCAGATATTTTCAGGATTGTCACTCTGGGCGAGTAATTTACCCTCTTATCCTCTATTTTCTTTCTTTTTTTTTTTTTTAAATTTTTTTTTTTTGCTGAGGCAATTGGGGTTAAGTGACTTGCCCAGGGTCACACAGCTAGACAGTGTCTGAGACCAGATTTGAACTCAGGTCCTCCTGACTAAAGGGCTGGTGCTCTATCCACTGCGCCACCTAGCTGCCCCTATCCTCTATTTTCTCATCTATGAATTGAGAGTAATAATAGCAGCTAGGTTACAGGGGTTGTTATGAGGACCATATGAGATACTATATGTAAATTTAGAGTACCATGTTAGTTACTGTTATTGTTATTATCATATACCACACAACTGCAAGTTATTGTTTATAAAAAAGATTTGACCATTCTTTTCCCTGTTCAAAAAGCTCTAGAGGTCTGATCAGCCTAGGATAAAATATAAACTTTTCAATTTTGGCATTTAATGTCCTTCATAATCTAATTCTTATATTTTTTTAGGATTAATATGTATTTTTCTCCTTCATATATTTGATGGTCTGTTAAATTTAAATTAATTGCCAAATCCTCACATATAACATATTGCTCATCTCCTTTCAATGTGCCTTTGCAGAGGTGGTCTGAAATTTCTGAAATGCACTGTGTACCTTGGCTTCTTAGAATCCTTAGCTAATTAAAAAACTTGGCACAAGTTCCAAAATATGTAAGACACTTTTAAAATTCTTCCAATTACTAGTTCCTTCCTCCCCATTATTCTTTTCCTATTATTTTGTATTTACTTCGAGTGTGTGTGTATGTATTGTTTCTATTGATAGAATATAAATCCCTTGAAGGCAAGACAGGCTGTTTCATTTTTTGCCTTTGAAATTGTAATATCTAACATAATGCCTGTAACACAATTGTAGTTTAAGCAGTACTTGTAATTAATTGGTTAGGTGCTCCCTTCCATTGCCTGTGTTTAGTATGTTAGTTTTAGATAGGTTATATTAATTTGCTACATGTCATATACTTTATTAGATAAGTAGATAAAGAGCCAGTCTTGGAGTCAGCATGATCTGATTTCAAATCCTGCCTTTGCTATTGCATATGTGACCATGGCAAGTCACTTAACCAGAGAATTTTCTATTATTCTAAGTTGTAGTTAAAATGCGATCTAATTTAAAATAATCTATTTCACAGCAAGGCATTTAAGTAAAAACTAAGCTCTTTATGGTAGGAATTATGGTTTTTTTTTTAAAATAACTTTTTATTGATAGAACCCATGCCAGGGTAATTTTTTACAGCATTATCCCTTGCACTCACTTCTGTTCCGCTTTTTCCCCTCCCTTCCTCCACCCCCTCCCCCAGATGGCAAGCAGTCCTTTACATGTTGAATAGGTTACAGTATATCCTAGATACAATATATATGTGCAGAACCGAACAGTTTTCTTGTTGCACAGGGAGAACTGGATTCTTAAAACCTGGGAAGAAAAACAAACATGCAAGCAGTTTATATACCCAGTGTTCTTTCTTTGGGTATAGCTGCTTCTGTTCATCCTTGATCAATTGAAACTGAATTAGCTCTCTTTATGGAAGAGATCCACTTCCATCAGAATACATCCTCAAACAGTATCATTGTTGAGGTATGTAATGATCTCCTGGTTCTACTCATTTCACTTAGCATCAGTCCATGTAAGTCTCGCCAGTCCTCTCTGTATTCATCCTGCTGGTCATTCCTTACAGAACAATAATATTCCGTAATGTTCATATACCACAATTTACTTAACCATTCTCCAATTGATGGGCATCCATTCATTTTCCAGCTTCTAGCCACTACAAACAGGGCTGCCACAAACATTTTGACACATACAGGTCCCTTTCCCTTCTTTAGTATCTCTTTGGGGTATAAGCCCAGTAGAAACACTGCTGGATCAAAGGGTATGCACAGTTTGATAACTTTTTGAGCATAGTTCCAAATTGCTCTCCATAATGGCTGGATGTGTTCACAATTCCACCAACAATATATCAGTGTCCTTGTTTTCCCACATCCCCTCCAACATTCCATATTATCTTTCCCTGTCATTCTAGCCAATCTGATAGGTGTGTAGTGGTATATCAGAGTTGTCTTAATTTGCATTTCTCTGATTAATAATGATTTGGAGCATATTTTCATATGTCTATAAATAGTTTCAATTTCTTCATCTGAGAATTGTCTGTTCATATCCTTTGACCATTTATCAATTGGAGAATGGTTTGATTTCTTATAAATTAGAGTCAATTCTCTATATATTTTGGAAATGAGGCCTTTATCAGAACCTTTGACTGTAAAAATGTTTTCCCAGTTTATTGTTTCCCTTCTAATCAAAGTCTGCATTTGTTTTGTTTGTACAAAAACTTTTCAATTTGATATAATCAAAATTTTCTATTTTGTGGTCAATAGTGATCTCTAGTTCTTCTTTGGTCATAAATTCCTCCCTCTTCCACAGGTCTGAGAGATAAACTATCCTATGCTCTTCCAATTTAATTTATAATCTCATTCTTTATGCCTAGGTCATGAACCCATTTTGACCTTCTCTTGGTGTACGGTGTTAAGTGTGGGTCAATGCCTAGTTTCTGTCATACCAATTTCCAATTTTTCCAGCAATTTTTGTCAAATAATGCATTCTTATCCCAAAAACTGGGGTCTTTGGGTTTGTCAAATACTATATTATTAAAGTTATTGGCTGTTTTGTCCTTTGAACCTAACCTATTCCATTGATCAACTAGTCTATTTCTTAGCCAATGCCAGATGGTTTTAGTAACTGCTGCTTTATAATATAATTTTAGATCTGATACAGCTAGGCCACCTTCATTTGATTTTTTTTTTTTCATTAATTCCCTTGAAATTCTTGACCTTTTGTTTTTCCATATGAACTTTGTTGTTATTTTTTCTAGTTCATCGAAGTAGTTTTTTGGGAGTCTGATTGGTATAGCGCTAAATAAATAGATTAATTTAGGTAGTATCGTCATCTTTATTATATTTGCTCGCCCAATCCAAGAGCATTTAATATTTTTCCAGTTGGTTAGATCAGACTTAATTTGTGTGGACAGTGTTTTATAGTTTTGCTCATAAAGTTTCTGATTTTCCCTTGGCAGATAGATTCCTAAATATTTTATACAATCAGTAGTTACTTTAAATGGAATTTCTTTTTGTAGCTCTAACTGTTGGGTTTTGTTAGTGATATATAAGAATGCTGATGACTTATGTGGGTTTATTTTGTATCCTGCAACTTTGCTGAAGGTGTGGATTGTTTCTAATAACTTTTTGGTAGAGTCTCTGGGGTTCACTAAGTATACCATCATATCATCAACAAAGCGTGATAATTTGGTTTCTTCATTGCCTGGAATTATGGTTTAAAAAAAGATTATTTATGTCAAAGTTCTATTGGTCATTTGCTTCTAGGCCTCAGTTCTATCTTGGAGCTTGTCTTTTTGATCTCATTAGACATTACTTTCTCCCCTGCAATCTTTAATTTAATCAAAGAATCATTTTGTTCCTTACACCCAAAATCCTTTCTCCTATTTCCTTAACTTGACTTGTCTTTGCTTTGTCATTTTCACATGGCCTGGAATGCATTTTCTCCTTAATCTGCCTAAAAGAATTCTTCTCTTTAGATGAATCTCATGCATAATTTTTTTCATTCCCTTTGTGATTCCCGAGATTGCTAAGACTCTTCCTCTTTGCTAACTATCGTTTATTAACTATTTTGTACATTTTTGTATTCATTAACTTTTATGTTTTACTACATATGCTTATAAATGTGCTCATTACATTTTACTACATATGGTCCCTGAGAATAGAAATTGTTTCATTTTTTATATTTGTAGATCCTGGAGTTACTGAGCAGGGAAACTGAGTTTTAGGAAAATCACTTAGGCAGTTGTATGGGGGGGTACATTGGAGTAGAAAAAAAATAAGGCAGGTTTACCAGTTGGAAAACTGTTGTTAGTTCAAGTAAGAAGTGATGAGGGCCTGAAATACTGTGGGTGTGTGTGAGTGGTGAAAGAAGGGGGCAAAAAATGAAAAATACTGTGGAGTTAGAAATGATGAGATTGATTGAATATATGGATGGCAGCGAGGATGAGGTGAAGATGATACCATTGCTGAAAATTTATGTGACTAAGAGAGTGGTGGTGCCTGTGACAGTAATAGAAAAATTCAGATTATGGGTGTGTGGGGGACAACAACTCTAACCCAAATTAAAATCAGAGACTCTTGAGCTAAAAAGCAAAAAAGGATTTATTACTATCTTGTGAGAAAGGGCAACTCCCAACACACCAAGGTGTCAACAGTAGAGAAGTGCAAAGTGCAAGCTACAAACAGGATCATATAGACTTTAATGCTGGGGACCCCCCCACCCCTCACCCAACCCTCTCTTCCTGGCCCTTTTTTCCATTGGCTGGGAGTCTGGATTTACATTCTAATCTGCCCAGACACAAAAAATACTATCCAATGACACACTTTATGCCATATTAGGAACTTAATGTTAATGAAAAGGTAGGGGGAAGACTGGAGGGAAATTTGTGTTTATCTAAGATAATCAAATACCTTTGGCTTTGGCCTATAGCACAACTCTTACTGCAAAGTTTCAAGTTATAATTAGGCTACAGATTGAGGCCACATTCTCATAAAAAGTTTTCACTCAATTTATCCCATTCAGGTGGCTTTAGTAAGGGAAGGAGGAGATGATTAGTTCTGTTTTGAGCACGTTGAATTTGATTTTATGAAAATATGATATTTATGAAAGATTCAGTTTTAAATATTTAATAGAAAATTGGTCACGTGGGACTGGTGTTCAAGAGAAAAATAAAGGCTAGCTATATTGATTTTGAAATCATTGGCAGAGAGGTGATAATTGAAACTATAGAATGAATTTCACCAAGTGAAATAATACCTAGAGAAAAAAGAGAAATCAGGAAGGGCTACAGATAGTCTGCATGACACAACAAAGGAGATTTGAGGAGTAGTAAGACTGGTAGAAGGACAACCAGGCGAAAGCAGTACCAGCAATATCCGCAGAGGAGAGAAGGTCCAGGTGAAGAAGGTGATCAGCATTTTCAAAGACTGAGGAAGAATAAAGATGGAAAAAAGGCTATAGATGTGGCAATTAAGATATTGTTGTGAACTTTGGAGAGTGTACTTCAGCTGAATGATAAGATCAGAATTTAGATTGCAAAGGATTGACTGGAGAAAAAGTGAAGCATCTAGTATAGTATAGGTGTGATATAAGTAGCTTTTTCAAGCTACTTATGATTGCTGGGAGAAGATGCCAGATGGTAGAGGAGACCTAGGGATATTAGTAACTTGTAGGGAAAGAGTCAATATTTACAGAGAGACTGAAGATTAAAGAGATTGGGGGTAATAATAGGGATAATTTGCAAGAGGAAAAAATGGGGAAAAAAGGATCAAGGAGATTCTTTGGGAAGGAGAGGATCATTTTGTCAGAGACTGGAATGAAGGAGGAGTAATTGGGGGATGATGTTTGAGGGATGTAAAGAGAAAGGAAGATGTTTTGAAAATAGCCTCATTTCTCCTTCCCCTCCCAAATGTGATATGAGGTAAGCTTCTCTTCTAACAGGATTCAGGAGACAGTGATGCTACAGGTTTAAGAGAAATTTTAGACTAGCATGTGATGGAGGGTGTATAGAAGAGGATAGAAAGATTGATTTATAATGAGAGCTTGGTTAAGATTAGATAACATAAATTTATAGTAGATCCAGGACAATTTTCTGATTTCCTCAAGCTTCCTTCAAAGAAACGTGGTTGAAGAAGGTGAAGAAGGGAATAATTTAGAGTTTTTACAAGATTAAATTGGCAATACTACAAGAAGACAACGAATTGAAGAGTAGAATGTGGTATAAAGTTAACACAAAATTGCCAAAATATCACAGTTAGAAGGCAAAGATAGTGCATTCATAACAGGATTATGCCTTGGTATTTCTTGGTAATTCCTGAGACATGGAGGGATTGGAAGTCAAAATGAGGACAAAGAATAAGGTTATAAGTCAGAAAGCATAATGAAAAATGAAATGATAAAAAATGATAAAATAAAATAATTTTGGAGTTTGTGAATATGAATATGGAATATTTGTAGTTGATTGAAAGATTGAGTAGTAGAATCATTTCTATTAGTTACTGAGGTGGAGTTGAAGTCACTGAAGCTGAGTTATTTGAAGAACTGGAAAATTAGTGTCTTTGAAGGAACATTGATATGTTTCAAGTTGAAGTTGAAAGGAGGAATTGGCATGAAAAAGGAGCTATGATCCAGGCATTACATTTATTGAGAAAAGAGAAAGGATATCCTAGAAGTGGTAACAAAATGCCATGAAAGTTCTGGTTGATTGTTAAATATCTCTTTCTATAGTGTGAACTTCAAAAGAAGGAAAATTGCTGAATGATGGTCAAGAAAGTTTGCAAGTGAAAATGGGAAGCAAAGGGAGTATTCTGACTCTCCCACTTAGTATTTACATATTCAGATACCTGATAAGAGTAAAAATAAAAGTAAAAAATAATAACATGAGTGTAAAATAAAATAAAATAAAATCTATATATCATTTAGAGCAGTTAAGTGGCTCTTTAGATGGATCACCTGACCTGGAGTCAGGACAACCTGAGTTCAAACCCGACCTCAGGCATTTACTAGCTGTGCGTTCTTGGGCAAATTACTTGACCCCGTTTGTTTCTGTTTCCTCATCCATAAAATAAGTTGGAGAAGAAAATGGGAAACCTCTCCAGTATCTTTGCCAAGAAAACTCCAGATGGGTTCATGAAGAATTTAGACATGACTGGAACAATTGAACAACAACATAGATAATTTTAAAACAAAAAACAAAACAGAAGCACAACAGTTCTCTATAAAATAAAACTAGTCATTGCTTCTTGATTTAAAGATAAAATAATTTTTGTCCTGCTAAAAATGATTAAACTAAAAATTATTTTGTATATTATCTTACTTTAGTGGTATGCTTGATATATACCATCTTACTCCATCTAATAGAGTCTTACAACTCATGAGAGTTGTATACCTGGGGATGATTTTCAATTTAACTAGTATTGAATCATTTGCACCCCAATCTCCCAGAGCTCTATCATGATGTTACTGTACATTTGGTAGCCTTGCTGAGTCAGATGCTGACGTTATTTTAATAATTTCCATTTTTTCTTTATCTGATCAATTGAAAGGCACAGGATCTATTTTTAAAAGAGATAGTAATGTCAATGACAGCAACAGCATGGTTCTTTATGGTCAAGATCACTAAACCTATTGAAGTATCTCTTTCAAACTTGGGACAGTCAAATTTAATCCTATTTCAATAGTTTCCAGCACTCTGATATCCTTCACTGGTGTATTTAAAATGAGATCATGCTGTTGGATAAATAGCCCCACTTAATTGAGTACTGCTATGGTAGAATATATTCAGCACTTGTTTCCAGAGCCAGTTTTCTTGGCCCCATTCAGCAATTCATTCTAACTTGACTCTGAATTACGCAAGTCTACAAACTGGTAAAGGATCTCTTTCATAAAAATAGTGGCGGCTGGTGCAATAAAGGTAATGGAATACATTTTATCCTGTTAGGGTTTGTTAAGTAAACAAGTCTGAGTACATGAATTAAAGTCCTCTCCACCCTTTCTGGGATCCAACAGCTATCATTGAGCCATAAGAATGAGGATATCAGTTATCTCCACTTGGAAAAAGTTTTGTCTACATACAGTAGGAATTTACTTATAGTTGGAACCAAATGTTTGAGGTAATTGTGAATTCATTCCCAGATGGTCCCTCCATTTAAGTAAGGTCTTCTCATGGAGGTTATTAGGTGATGGAATTCTAGTCTAGATGGAACTCTAATCTAGATAGGAATTCTAACTAGAATTACTTTGTTACTGAGGAAATAAGGAAAAACCTTACCATGATCAGCTGAAGCCAATGGCCTCATCCTGTGAACCACTGCCCAATAACTGCTAACAAAACTAGGGATAGTGGATTTACTTTCCTCTTTTTGTCAGGGATATATTGGACTTCAATGCTAGTTTTTTGAAACTATCCCTTGCCATTTTTTTTGATTGTTCATCCAAGAAACTAAGGATACTATTAAGTACCACACTATTCTTAACATGAAAAATATATACAAGATAAGATAAAAGTGTTTACTGCATCTAGTTTTTGCAACTATAGATCTATAAGATCCAGATCATTGATCACATCGATTGATGTTAATATGTTCTTTTATCCTTGGAAGAAATTGCAATATGGAACTCCATTGTCTTTCTGTGTTGAAGTATGTCTTCTTTGTCATTACATAATAAATTGAATGGGAAGTAACCTCTTTTTGGCCATCAATCAACAGGAATATATGTTTTCTCCATTAAAATGTTTTTAAAAGTTTTATTTTCAATTTTAAATTCCTTAGATTAGGTCTAAATTTTCTTGTTCTTGAAGATTTTTTTTTATTATATTAACAGCCCTGTCATGCAAGCCAGCTCAGCTTAATGCCAGTGAGATAGTATTATGTAGCATTGAGCTAGTTGTATTAATCAGATCCAGCCAGGCTCCCCACATGGTGTGTGTGTGTGTGTGTGTGTGTGTTTGATTTCATCTAAGACAGACTGCAACAAGAAATAATGTTCACTGAAGCCATCGGTTTTCATAAAGCCCTTCTGGCCTTGCTGATGCATCCATTCCTAGAGTTCTTACTCCTGATCTTTTTGATAGGACCAATGCTTTTATATTATTACCAAAGGATATGGGTCTTTGGTTGGAGAGCAAATCAGATAGTGTTGGATAGCTGTTACTTCTTTGGGACTTAATTATACTTATGTGTTATCCTTTTTGGTCATGCAACATGATCTCTATTCTTATAAAACTCTTATATAAAAAACGCATAATGTTACTTCAGTATTTTAAAAGATCCATGATTTAATCAGTGGGGGTGATGCCTCCAATACCAGTTGATACTCCTCTATAGTTTTCATCAAAAATTAAACAACATATATACACTCCTTTTATGGGTCAGCATTCAGAGGACCAGATTGACAAGACTTGATGTTGAGAAAGGTTGGTCTGTTTACCATTCATATTTTCAGTATGAAATACACTAGGAATCTTATGAAGTCAAAACAATTTAATTCTTGAGGTCTTTGGTAGATAACTTTCTTTTGACATTTTCAGTTACTGCCAAAAATATGTTGAATTTATATTAATAGAGGTACATCTTTGGGGAGACCTGAAGTTTTCATAGGATCTGATAGATAGTTTCTAGTAGTAGCTATAGAAATAATAACCCATATTTTGGCAAATAAAACTTCATTCACATTTATCTTCAGGAATGTTTGACATTTTCAAATGCAGAATATATTTTTAGCTGGTCTTTCCAGACTCAGCAGTTTCTAATGAGAATAGCAATGACTAGCTAATCAATTGAAGCATTTAGAATATTTCAGGTTGTTGGGAATTAGCCCACTGTCAGTTTAGCTGGCGAATTTACATATTTTAAAACTTTTTGTGCCAAAAAAGAGAAATATAATCATAGTATAGGTTTTTGGTGTTTCTGTTCTATTTAATTTATTGTTAAATATCAAATAAGAATCTTCCTTTTTTCCCCATTATTTTACTTTTCCATCTGAGAAACTCTATACAATTTTGTTGTGTGGCTCTACAAAGTATTAGACTTGGAGCCAGGAAAAGCTAAGTTCAAGACCTGACTCACATACTTAATAGCTGTGTGACCCTGAGCAAGTCTTAAAGTGTCTTAGCCTCAGTTTGCTCATCTATAAAATGAGAATAATAATTAGAGGATAAGGTAATATGTGTAAAACACTTTGCACACCTTAAAGTAACGTGTGAGTTATAATATAATTCTCATTCAACAAGAATTGTTTAGTGCTTTCTGCATGTGAGACATTATGCAAGACAAATTATGGGGATACAAAGACAAAAATGAAAAAATTCCTGCTCCTCATAACGTTCTTCAGGTTAAAAAAAGTAAATGAATCCTACAGTGGACTAAGGTAAAATAAGTTTCTTTTTTTTAAAGATGGGTTATTAAAGCAAATTCAAGGGCATGTTTTGATTACTCTATTACACTAAGGTGTTGCACTGATTTTTAGAAGTAATTTTTAATTTGATAATCTATAAAGACAAAGATATAGGTATATGTATATATATATGTGTACATATATATGGGCATGTATATATGTACATATATACATATATACACATACATATAGACAATTTAAACATAAAATAAATTACAAAATCCAATTTAAATAAAGTTATAAAAAGCACAATGATGTCTCCTTGTGGGGTAGAGGTAGTTCTTTAAAAAAAGTTTGTTTTTTTTTTAAACAGTTTATTAACATAACAGCAAGAGATAATAAGAATGAATTTCTCATCCAGGTTTTTTACAAAGTAATAGAATGGATAGAGAAAGTTCAATTTTAAAAATTAATAAATATTGTAACCAAATCTAAGTATTGATGATGTTGTGATGATGATGTAAAAAATGTTGTTATTGTTATTTAAAATATTTTAGCAGTATAGACTGAATTTTCTACTCTCCAAATTTCTATACATATACTAGTAGATGTAGAGCTTTTTCTAAGTCTCAATAAATTTGAATACTTACATTCTCAAACAATAAAGCAAGTGTAAAATTGGATGACATTGGGCATTAACTAAAATCAGTTATGTTTTAAATGTGATATTGTTGTCACTGCAATATTTTCCAGCAGCTGGATTAACCAAACTTGAAAACTAGTCTTCAAGAACAGCTTCAGTCATCTATGCTTTCTTATGTGATCACCAAAAAACTGAAAGCTACTGGTTACAGCCTCTGAGCATCAGGACTTTGAGAGCAATAAACAAGCTCTGATTTTAAAATCTGATTTTAAAAGCTCTGATTTTTATCACCTTCCAATAAATGTGTTAGGCAATGCATAGACACTTCCAATCCAGGTGGAAGTTTTTCTTTCTTAGAAATATAAGTTCTAGAAGGCATTCCTTTCCAGACTAAGCCTAGTTCATTCACATTAAAAATTTGATCAGTGTAGCTACTTTCAATAATTTTCCTCAAAACATCAAGATATTTAATTGTCATATCTTTATCTTTTACTGGCTGCTTCTTCTGTAATTTTAATAGTATCCAATTGAACTTGATTTTGAAAGCAGTCAAAGAAACCAAAATTTGTAGCAAAATATTCTTCACTATCTACTTTATTTGCATTTTTTGGCTGTCATAAATAAACCAGAAGCTCTTATATGAGACATTGATTCTTGAAGACTGCATATGTACAGTTAACTTTCTGAATAATTGCCTTTCCACTTTCCCCTAACCAATGTACTTAGCACTTTATCCCTAAAATCCATGAGAGGCAACTCTGAAGACCATTGAATTACTCTGTCTACTCTCTCATAAAATTACATAATATAACTTCTGTGTGTCAGTCATAGGGTCACAGATTTAGAGCTGCAGAGTATTTACATTTGATTCAACTCCTGTATTTTACAAATGAAGAAACTGAGACCTAGGGAGATTAGCACAATTTGACCACTGACTAATTACAAAATAAATAAGTACCAGAGACAGGATCAGAATCCAGGTTTCCTGACTCCAAATCCATCAGACTTTCTATATCTATCTATCTATCTATATAATATATATATAAAACATACTGCTTCTACTTTCATCCAGTAGTGAAGAGAATTTAGAATCAGCATAATTCTGTTTTTCAGGTGTTCACAATCCCAGAAGAATCCAAGTGATAGTTTTGCAAAGCAAGGTGAGCTGACTAAAGAAAAAGAAAGAAGTGATGCTAGTTCTCTTGCAAGATGGTCTGATACTGAACCTAAAGGTTTGTAAACTATACAAGGCTCTTTGGAATTTGAATTTTTGCTTATTGCATTTCCGGTAACTTGATTTTTATTCTAATGGCAAACATTTTTTAATTTCCTTGTGTTTAAAATATGTAAAATGCACATTAGAATAAAGTATAGTTTTCATTGTGAAAATATTAGCAAGGATCTTTTCTTTTCTTTTTATCCCCCTGAGGCAATTGGAGTTAAGTGACTTGCCCAGGATTACACAGTTAGAAGTATTAAGTGTCTGAGGTCATATTTGAACTCAGGTCCTCTGCCTTCAAGGCTGGCACTCTATCCATTGCACCATCTAGCTGCTCCCAAGGATTATTATTATTATTTTTTAAATAAAGACATCTATCTCAACTTAACAACTACTTATCAAAGTTAAACTTGAATCTTACATTTTCATATAAACCTATGGAGCTATACTGATTGATAGGATAGTGGGTGTCCCCAACATCCAGCAAAAGTGCCTGCCACATAGTAGGACTTAATAAATGCTTGTTGACCATTTAAGGAATGACATGTGTTATGACAGTCAATTCTGGGTCATACTGTATACCTGTACAAGTTCGGACCAGGTGCATGGCAATCAATTGGTTTAATATTCTCATGGCTTATTTTTAACTGTGAAATACTTTTTCATGAAAACTTCTCTCGTATTTCAAAAGATACTAACACAAAACTGTTTTAAAGCAATTTTAAAGGTAAAAACCAGCCTAGACAAGAGAAATCCTTTTTTAGGCAGTAGATGATAGAACTTATGAACTGTGTTCTTTCCCATAGAATTTTCACCAAAATAGTTTATTAATTTTATCTAAAACTTTTTAGTAAAAAGAGTTAATATTTTTAACTCTCCTTAGGAATTTCAGTAACTTGATTCAATTTTTGGGAAATGGTTTTCTGATTGAATTTTTTTTTTTTTTAAACAAGTTACAAAATATAAAAGGCAGTGTATCTGTTAAGTTACATTAGATAAAAAAAAAAAAAATCAAAAACCAAAAAACAACTTTCCTCTTAGTACCAAAGGTAACTATAAATACTACTTTTCCATAAGGGAAATAAGTAAAAAAAATCAAAAGGGAAGTCACTATGAAAAGTTTTGTGGTCATACCCATTGCCTCTTTGTCAATTTGGGGATGTTCATAGATCCTATCTCAGAATGATGTTTTTAAATATTAGTGTAAAGTAAAATACATAGGACTGCAACAGAAAAATACAGTTTTAAACATATTTTTAAAGTTCATGGTTTTCTTAATCCCAAGTTAAGAATCTCTGCTTAGAGAGACAGAACTTTTATTTTATATAATTTTATTATATATATAAAGCAAGAAATTTACAACACATATTCAACATACTTTTTTCAGTTATATTATCCATAATTAGTAAAATGAAAATATAAAAAATAGCAGAATTATAATGCAGTATTATATAATGCAGTCCACTTAATTCTATAAGCCATCACATGTTGCCTCTTTCTGAGGAAAAATGGAGACTATTTAAATACAAATTATGATCATTTATGTACTGCTGTCTGATATCAGAGAGAATGAAGTGAAGTGAATGTGAAAAATATTTGTTTTTTTTTTTTTTTTGCTCTCAGAGGGAATCAGTGACATGTAAAGAATGTATATGAAATTGAATCTTAAAGCATATTTATATTATGATGACAGCCATTATTAGTGTCGTTCCAATAAAGGGGAAATTGGTTGTAGAGAAAGCTGCTGAAGGAAACAGGTGATTAGACTGTTAAGGTCTTCACTCTAAGTAAACTTTGTAACAGTTGGTGGTGATGTGTTTTACGAGGCCTAGTAATTTCACTTCATGGTAATCAGGATTAGGGGGTCTGTGTAGAGAGCAGTATGAGATGGATAGGTTGATGTTTGGTTGGGATTGAGTTCTGGAGTACTGGAGAAAGAATTGAGTCAAAATCCAAGAAACAGAGATCAGTGCTGAATCTGTACATGAAAGTAGAGTTAAGTAGTCAGATGGACTTGATCAAAGGTTGATGCACTTCAAAAGGCCAGGCTGCAGCTAATGAAGGGCTCACTGGGGGGGGGGGGGGAGAAGGAGGAGAGGGGAGGGAGGGGAAGGGAGAGGGCGAGGAGAGAGAGAGAAAAAAAGAGAGAGGGAGAGGGGGAAGGGGAAGGGGAGGAGGAGGGAGAGAGAAAGGAAAGAGATATTAGATTGGATGAAATTTAAAATGTTTTTCTAAAAAACATGCTTGTGGTTTTTAGAATTTCTGCATTTAAAAAATTTCCCCCCTTTTAAAAAACTTTGGGGCTTCATGCCATTAATGGGACATATAAAATTAAAAGGACTTCATCAGTGCTGAGTAGAAAGAAATCGTGCCGTATTTATGTGATGTTTTTGAATGATCACATCTGATTTGTTATTCAGACTTGCTGCTTTTATTTTGCTACCTAATAAGAGCTGAGATTTCTAAATCCTTATCAATTGTTTTTCAAAGGGAAAATCAATTTATAACATTCCAGAAAGTCACATGTTAAGAAATAAAAAATATGCCTGATTTTCTCAAGATTATTTTATATTACAATCAAATACAAGTAGGGAAATAGCAAGAGTTAGTAACCTGGTATCCATAAAATTTTTTTTAAGGTATTTTGATAGCTTTATTTTTTATAATTATCTTTCTTTTTCATCCAGTACATTTTATATATTAAAACCATCATTTAGAGAAACGGTCTGCAGGTCCCTGATACACACAAAAATGAAGATAAATTCTTACAGTCATCAACCTTTAGTCATTGTTCTGGAAGCATCAAAATATCTTCTTTTTTTTTTTTGCCTGAGGCAGTTGAGGTTAAGTGACTTGCCACACAAGCTAGGAAGTGTTAAGTGTCTGAGACCAGATGTGAACTCAGGTCCTCCTGATTTCAGGGCTGGTGCTTTATCCTCTATGCCACCTAGCTGAACCCCAAAATATCTTCTTTTGCAGTTTTCTGCTCCCCTTTAGTCATACTTTGAAGATTCAATGCATGATAAGCATTTGATTTCTGTAAATAATAAATAAGCAATAAAGTGCATAATGTCTTTTGTACACTCAATAATAAGTTTGTTTTAATGAGTCTGAATACAACATAAGAGTAAGATTCATCCTGTTTTATTTTGGCCATATTTATGCCTCTTTTGTCTTTTAAGACTTTAATCGTGGAAATAGAGATCATGACCATCAAGAAGAGGAGAGCAGAAACCAAGAAGACATGTATTCTAATTCAAAAGGGGTCCCTTATTCAACAACCAAGAAGACAAAGAAAAGACATAGAAGTCATGTCCTTGAATATAGTAATGTTCCTTCTCTGGAGGAATCAACATTGCAGTCAGTAAGTTTACAGGATTTAGGTGGGTCTAATATGTACAGTATTGATATTACTAAATTATGGAGGGTACACTTATAAAAGAGTCAATAAAAGACCTTAAATTCTGTTGCTCATCTACTCTATGATCTAGCAATTTATCTTTATTGGTTCTATGGTTTCATTGATTTAGGAAGCTTTTGCTCTTGCAAATCAGCATCTTCTTGGCAATATTTAATCAAAGAAAGTTGTGTGGAACACTGGGAAGTTAAGTGACTTCTCCAGGGTCATATAGCTACCCAACCAATGTGTGGTTTAGGGGCCAACTCTCTATCCACTGTGCTAGATTGCCCCTCTCTTTTTGCCTTATTTCCACTTGAATCTGTATTCATGTGCTGTAATTTTGACAATTTAGAATTATATTTCTGTCATGTATGCATAATATTTAGATTAGAATGTTTAACTGCATGTTGTGACAAAAATCACATGTAAAATATAAAAACCCAAACTATATTGATGAGAGAGATGAATGAAAAGCCTGAGAGACAGAGTTTCTGGGCAATTAATAATTAATAATTATTAATTAAGCTAATTGATGATTGATAAATTGATCATTAATGGGCTCAGGAACCAAAGCCAAGCCATGAAGATCACCAAATGCTTAAATGGCTTTGGAAAAGAAATTTCCCCTGACAGGTAAAAATCAGTTTTAATTGATGAACAATTAATGAAATAGTGGACATATTAATGAGGAGGTGGGCTGAAAGTCTTCAGCTTCTGAGTATGTGGCTTGATCATGTGATTCAATTGCCTCCAGCAATCTGAACAAGGGAATCCCTCTCTATCTAGACTATTCCTGGTAAGCTTTCTCCTTCATAAGCTGGCTTCCCCTGCATTCCAGTGCAAGAGAAGAGAGGAAGAGAGAAGATGTGTAAGGGCATAGATTTAGTTCCTAAGGGCGAGAATTCACCTAAATTAGATTCTCTTTGTAACGTCTTCTAGTTGGGTAGGATATTAGACAAGATCAAAGAGCATATACAGGGAGGATTTGGGCAATATTATATATAGTTATGTACTTCACAGATTGATCTACAGGGACTAGTCGCCTAATAAGGGAATAGAAAGGAAAAACCTCTATCCTAATAATTAATAATTCGTTATCATAGTAGGTAATTATATAATAAGAAAAAGCATCACTTCTCTCACTGTAAAGATTTTTTTTGTTTAATGATTTTAGAAATCGTGTTATTCTTTGAGACATCGTTATGACTGTTATTTATCATTATACAATATTATAGTTACAAAAGATTTTAGAAATCAAAATGATCTTGTATTAACTAATTTTATTTGGAATCAGGGTTTTTTGGATATGTTCCTTATGTGGGCATGTTTACTTGTTATTTGTTACTTGTTACTTGTTACAAAATAAAACAGAACAAAAACAACCCAGTTACTTGGTCTTCCTGATTGTTTGGAAATAGGAAAATAGAAGCTTACTGTGGATCTTTTGAAACATTTTAGTGGACTACTTTTAGTTGTCATTATCATAGTTGTCTTTTGTTAATTGTTTTGTTAACATGCTAAGTATCCTTATGTTGTAAAATTCTACAAATCATCTGACCTGTGATTATTTATAATGTTTTATATCTTGCTGCTCTTCTCAGATATTGAATTACTTCAGCAGAAAGGAAATGCTTCATTCAGAAAAACAAACAAAAAACTAGCTAGCTTTTATTAAGTCTTGTGAACACTGCTTTGTATAATAGAAGATTCCTAGAAGAGCTATACTTTCCCAAATTCAAACTGTGCTTTTTTTTTTTTTAATCTTTGGCTTTTCTTTTCTCTTCCTTCTGTACCAAAGCATATTTGAAATTAGTGTCTAGCATGCATAGAATAATTTAATTAGGACTTCAAGCAACCTCTTGTCTCTATGATTACTGCTAATTCTATGTGCTTGTATAGCACATATTCTATGTGTTATAAGTTAAACAGGAATGAATCCTGCTTTGGGAATCTGAGAGTTGAAGTTCAGATCTTAACTTTACTGCTTATTACTAGTATGAATTTGGAGGAAGTCTTTTACTTCCTTTTTGTCTTAGTTTTTTCACGTGTAGAATGAGAGGCTTTTAAATTAAATGATGTCTTACACACTTTTCAGATCTAAATCTTTTGGCTTGGTTTTTTACCATTTTTCCTTTCCTTTTCTTCAAATCAACCAGCTTATTAAGTTTTTGGTTGTGTTGGTTGGTTAATGATTGGTCAGTAATAGTAGTAATAGCTAACATTATAGTGCTTACCATGTAGCAAGTACTTTAGAATAATTATTTAATGTGATCCTTACAACAATCCTGGGAAGTAGGTGCTAAATAACTCCTTTTTACAGATGAGGAAACTGAAGCAAATGGAAGTTAAGTGGCTTGCCCA
Organism: Antechinus flavipes; assembly: GCF_016432865.1. Taxonomy (NCBI): domain Eukaryota; kingdom Metazoa; phylum Chordata; class Mammalia; order Dasyuromorphia; family Dasyuridae; genus Antechinus; species Antechinus flavipes. The sequence goes on along the minus strand of NC_067400.1, from coordinate 291,150,740 downwards.
AAGTCATATAATTAGTAACTATCCCAGGTCAGATTAAATTTTAACTCGGGCCTTCCTGACACCTGCCTTGGTGCTCTGTTTATCTTTGTAGATAGATTTGTTCAATCATTTTCATTATGTCAAACTTTTTGTGACCCAATTTGTTTTTTTATTTATTTTTTCTTTCTCCAGTTCTGGGGCCGTATTTAAACTTGAGAAATTGAGTTTTCTTGACTTCAGGTCTAGCACTTTATCTATTGTGCCACCACTATTTTATAAATGACCATAGCCATATACTTTCCATATCAAGGGGTCTGAGATTAATATTGAGACAATTTAGGAGTAATACAAATATTAGAATTTCAGTATTGTGATTAGGTCTTAATTTTCAGATTGCTTGATTGTTTTATATTTAAGTTAGCTGTTCTTGCTACTTAGACAGCCATTAACCCAGTTGTCTTATATTTACAGAAGTCAGAATGTTTTTTAAAATCTAAAAATCTTCCTTTTATTATAGTTAAGTAATTAAAAAAAATCTTTGGCCTATGTCTTTTTCTTTAAGATTGACATGATATTAAAAGTAAATCTGAATAATACTAATGTATATTCTGTACGTTATTTGTGTTGTATAGAAAGAACAAGAACATGATTCATTGCCTTCTGAATGTGGAGATCCGAATGAAAATGACTATTTGCATGATCTTAAAGCCTTACAAGGAAATACTCTAGAGACAGTGGAAATTGGTTTTATGAAGTCTCCCTCTTTTGAGACCCAGGAGGTTATTGTAGGTTGTGCCCAGAACAGCTTTTCTGACTCTTCAGCCACCAGCACATTTCAGAATCTGAACCCTATTTGCAGTGATGCTCTGGAGATTTCTTCCATTGTTGATAATGTCAGTATGTTGGTGACAGAGGCAGAAGTTCCTGTTCTAAGAAAATTGCGGAGCAGAAAATATGAAGAGAAACAATTATTTGTCTCTGTTGAACCAAGTAAGTATCAACTATTGTTTGATGGCTGAAACAGATAAAGCTTTGGAGAATTAACCATCATTTTTGTACTTTCTTCCCATATACCTGCTTGCTTTTTTTCACCTCTCTAACCAAAGGAAACAAGTTTGTATGTGATGATTCTAATGTGTATTCTCTCTTAGAAACTGAAGGTTTTGCTGGTTTGTGTCACAGAACTTGTTATATTGTCTGACTGGTTTAATGGTAGTATGAGTTCTTGATGGGGGAAGTGTTTTATTATCATTTTTCTAAAATGTAAATTTATTAAAGAACCAGTATACTTATGTTCAGGAAGTTAAGATACAATGAACTTGTATTAAACAGAATATTCTGTTGTTAAAGCTAGAGCCCAATCTGAAAAGTCCTTAATTTTTATTCATTTAGGCCTCTGAGTACCTTAAGAATTGGGGCATAGTTTGCATTTACAGAACAACATTAATTTGGATTGGGAATAAGAAAATTTAGGTTTGTATCTTCTACCTGTGTGACCATGATCAAATTATTTCATTAATGTTAGGTAAAATTTCTTCATTTGTAAAATAAAAGATTTTAGACTAGATTTTCTTAAATGTATATTCAACCTGTAAAGTCCTATGATTGGTAGAAAATATATCATATATTTTAGAGGCAAGTAAAGCATTGAAGGACAAGTCAATTTTTGAATTTTCCATCCTGTTAGGATTATTTCAACTAGATATTATTCAATCTAAATGCTATTCAGCATCAATTACAGGGCTTTTTTATGTTAATAATAATAATTCACTTTAAAAATGCATTTTTCTTTTTCAGTTGTTGTTTCCAGTGATGAAGAAGGGCCTTTTGAACACAATTCAGACACACTTAATTTACAACCTGAACAAGACTATGAGCTTGTCATTAAAGATGAGGAAGGAGTATCTGAGTTGGATTTGTCAGAAGAAACACTTATGACAGCATCTAAATCTTCACAGGTAACCCACCCTGATATAGTATTAATATTGGCTAAAAACCTTTTTTTTTAAAAATTATTATTTACAAGTGGATTAATTCTAGTCAGAAACACTTTAAAAAGTTATATCTGACATATAAGTACATATACATATATATATACAATATAACATAATCATGTTATCTATAGCAAAATATATAATTCCTTTTTCATTTTGAAGTAAAATAACAATGCCACTTCATCTTGTCACTTTTAATTCAGCTGAAAGGTTCTTTTGATTTATATTTGCTTGTATTTGCTAAAACCATTAGTGTCATTATTCTAATACTCGTGTAATACTAAGACAAATACCTGTAGGACTGAGACTATTTGAAATTTTGGCTTCTCATTAGTACTCTGCTCAAGTTTTCATAAAAGATGGTATTATTGATTAAGGGTATTGAAATAGTTAGCTGAATAGTATATGGATGAGTCAGGAGATAGACTAGCAGGAGGCCAATGCCACAAGATTGAAGAGCATTTGGGGAAGACAATAAGGTTTAAGAAGGCCAGAGAATGGAAAGAAGAGGCAGTGTTAAAGCTTTGAAAGCCAAACATAGACGGGGCAGCTAGGTAGTGTAGTGGATAGACCTGAAGTCAGGAGTATCTGAGTTTAAAGGCCTCAAACACTTAACACTTTCTGGCTATGTGACCCTGGGCAAGTCATTTAACCCAATTGCCTCGGGGGGGGGGGGGGGAGGGAACAAAGGAAAAAAAAGAAAGCCAAACATAGTACCCATGACCAGCAAATTGGGAAAGATGACAAAAAAGAGGAATGATTCAATGATATTTTTATTGTATAAATTGTTCTCTTGGTTCTGCTCACTTTATTATCTACTACTATATACAAGGATACTCTGAAATCCATAATTAAAAAAAAAAACTACACAGTAGTGTTCCTTTATATTCCCATATCATATTTTTTTAGCCATTTCCCAATTGGTGGACATCCCTTTAAAGTCCGGTTCTTTGCCATGACACAAGAACTGATCTTAACTCTTTTTTCGTATGTGCATATGAGTCTCTTATTTTTTTGTTTGATTTCTTTACAACATAAGCCTTTGATGGTTCAAAGGCAAAGTATGGAGTTGAACTGTTCAGTTAGAAGACTGGCAATCTTGGAGAATTTTGTGAAAATAGGGGTGATGGTCTCAGGATTGGAGGTCTTGCTGAGGATGAAGAATAGGTTAAAAAGGAATGAGACATAGGGAGAGATGCAATTAAAGCAAACTATGTTAAGCAAAAAGAATTTCATAGTTCTTGATTATGGAAGTAGAATACTAATAGACAAGATCCAGTGGATGATCTTTGTTGTATGTAGCTGAGGTGGAGTGAAATTTGTGGCATTTGAGTAGGATGATGAACTTGAAGAATAGCCAAAAAAAAAAAAAATTATTACATGAAATTAAAAAGTTTTTGCATACAAAATTATTGAAAATCTAGGACAAAATTATTTTATCTTGACTGTCTTTGAAATAAAGAAAAATAATTAATGGCTTTTAATCTGAATAGACTCCTTTTTCTATAGTGATGGTGGCAGAAGATGACATACAAAAGAAGATATTATTAATAGATATTACTATCATAGCCACTAGGATTTGGGTAGGGTTATATATTGATGAATTGAATCCCAAAATGATTTTGTAACCATTAAAAACAATTTGACCTGATTACTTACACAGGAAAAAATGAATGAAGACCATGTTTTTACTTAGATTTGACATGCAGTTGGAGAGCTTTGTTTATAATTTGGGAAACAATATAAATGGACAATGTTAGGTCCATAAATTAAGCCAAAAGAAGAGAGCATGCCTTTAGGAAATTTCATGGTTCCTTTAATCACTTCAAATTTCATTCTCAAATAGGATCCCAGTATTTTAATATCAATATTATATCAGTGTTATATATAGCTATGAGGTTTAGAACAAAATAGTCTTTTGAAGAATTGAAAATTAGTATCACACCAGTCAGTGGAAAAGTGCATTGTTGGTGTGAGAAGGCTTCAAGGAACTTCAAAGAACACAAAGGCAAATATGTAATGGGAAAATAATTTGGACTAATCTTATAGTAAAGACACAGTGAAGATAGACAAGTAGATCACCTTAGTGTTTCTGTGGTATCTTTGCAGTTTTAGGAGAGCCTCAAAAAAGGTACATTAAATGAAATCCCTGCTGGTGAAATGATAATACAGACAAGAACACAGGATAGGCAAATGTGTATGAGTTATAATCTATATTTTTGAAGTGAATAGCCAAGTCAGTAAGATCACAAATCCATGTGAATTATTTTTGAATACAGTTGATAAATTTATAATTAAAAAAAAAACTTAGTTGATCATACTGAGGTAAAAATCTTTCTAAATGAGTTACATTTCCTAAGTAGCGTGCAAGTTGATGTTTGAAATGTCATCAAATTAAGAAACTAAGGACTACTATGTGAGAATGAATACAACATAGCAGGTTTCAACAGTCATCTCTATGGGAATAAGATCTTCATTTCCCTTCATTTTTGCCATTAATGATGAAATAAATTTGACTTCTGTTATAGAAGGGCAGCTGGTTGACACAGTGGATAGAGTACCAGGTCCAGAGCCTCAGATACTTAACTGGCTGTGTGATCCTGGTCAGATCACGTACTCTGTTTGCCTCAATGAGCTGGAGAAGGAAATGGCAGACTATTACAACATCTCTGCCAAAAAAACTGCCTTATGGATTTACAAAAAACACAACTGAAAAAATTGATCAACAACATTTATGAACTACATTGAGCATAATTTTGTAGAATAAAGTGTCTAGTATTGAAATCTGAGAATATGTTCACTATTGCAAATCCGTGTTAACAATGCATGAGAAAAAAGACATTAAAATACTTTTTTGCTTCTCCACCCCAGCTATTGATATATAGTTTATAAGAAAATGTGTTTATCATTTTAATATTCTAATCATGTCTTACAAATTGTGAAGGCTCTGTGAAATTTTCTTTCTCTTTAAAGACTCCACTTGTAAAAAAAAAAAGTCTAAATTTTCAATCTGTGTGATTATAGCTGTTTTAGCCTAGGCCTTGCTCAGGCCAATCCCCTGAAATTTGTTTTATTTTGGAACAAAACTAGATAGATACTTAGAGATTATTCCGCAATTAAATACAACAACAACAAAAAGAGATTTACTCAGCCATAGCAGAAGACTATTCAGCAAGAATAGCTTTTGAAGACACTGAATTGATTTAGCTGTGGGAAGCTCTCTTGCTTTGAGATGTCTATTGTGATTCACTAATGAAACATCTGAGAGCTCCCTGAGCTCTTTGTGGCTGCTTTGCAGTTTGGCGATCAAGAAATGAAGTTTTTAGTCCCCTGACTTAGCCAACTAACATTCAAGGTAGACCTAGTGCCATTAAAGGAAAAATTAGGCTATCTTGCATGGAGAAAGAGAGCTTAATACATGCTTGTCACAACAGACATGTGTGATGGGGATTGGTTTCCTGCCTTTTTATTTTCTGTACATGTAGGGATAGTAAAAGGATCGTAAGATTAAAGAAATTCTAAGAACTGGGCTAGTAACTGTATTACACATGGCTTGGTATAGAAAACATTTGTCTAATACATATGGTACACTGAAAGGGAATATGAATGCAGGCTGGACAGAAAGTCAGCCTAAAGAAATCCTAATTTCGCTAGAGAGAATTTGGACAGAGTTGTTTAGTTTGAATAGGAGCAATATATTATCTGAAGTCTTTAAGTGATGATGAGCAGCATCCGCCTCTATAGGTAATAATAAGCATATAGATATCATAATGGTAAAGCAAATAGGAATGGCATGACAGAGGGTTCAGAGTTACCACTCCTGTGCTCACCAGAAGTTATGTCTTGGTTTGTTAGGAAATTACAACTGAATGCCTGAAATGAATTAAGCCTTGTAGGGAAGAACTTTTTCTATGAATAATTGAGGTTGTTAATTTCAGTAACATTTATTTAATTTCAGATGAGATATAATTTAAGAACTATTTTAAATTTTTCATTTAAATTTCATTTAAGTTAATTTAAAACAATTTTTTTCCACAGTAAAGTTATTTTTATTGAGAAAGATGTTGACCAAAATGTTTGCTTGATTTGCCACCCACTACTTCTGAGTGTAAATTGTAGACATTGGTAAATTACAGAGTCATAGTTCTTCTTGGAAATTATCTGATTTAACTTAATTTTTTAGATGAGAATGTAGGCCAATTCGTTATGCAATAGTGAATTATTAAAATGAGTATAATAGAAGGCATTTAAAACTGAATATGTACATTAATTTTTTTCAGTATTTTATACTAACTTAAAATTTAATGTATTAATATTTAATGTAGTTCATTTTATCCTTTATTTCCCTGTAGGTTTCACCAAATGTATTTCCAGGAAGTCTTGTCATGGACAATTTTTCTTGTATTATACCTAGTGATGAGGTGGATCTACACTTGGATATTACATTTACCTCTATTTATATTGGCAGTATAAGAGGAGTTTCTAGTGGTTATGTTACTGTAAGTATTTTTGACCTGAGATATTTTTGTAAGTGATCACTTATAAAACATTTGTGAATTTCTTTGAGTAAACATACTTAAAGGATTTAGAGATTAATTTTTATTAGGTGCTTTAGATTTTAAAAGTAGTTATTTCAATCTTCATTTATCTTATTTTCAATTCTTATAATTTTTAATACTCAAACTATAAAAATTGCATATATTTACATAGAAATCAAAGATTACAAAGTGTTTTATGTTTTAGAGACTCAGAAAAATTGACTGATTTGCCTAAATTCTTATATCTAGGAACTGGGAAATTGTAATTGCAATTCTGGTCTTCCATCTCAAAAGCTTAGTTTTCTTCTATACTATATTGTTTTTATTTTTAAGCTTGCCCTACTTTGTTGTCTTTGTGTTGATATTACTTTGAGATTAAAAAAAAATGACAAGTTTATAATCTAAGAGAAGAGTTTACAGCTCTTTATACTTAAGTTTTCTCATATGTAAAATGAGTGTTTTGAGCTAGAAGATATCTCTTCTAAAATTCTCTGATTCTCTAATTTTGACACATTCCTTAAAAAAACACACACACACTTTGTATTTGTTTTTTACATGGAGCAAAAGTTTCTTTAAAGTACAGTAACAGAATATAACAAATTTTAGAATTCTTGATGTTCCATAGAATTATATACCATGTGTATATTGAAATGTAATTCTTAAATTAAAAAAAAAAAGTAAATTTTCTAGATCCCAGGTTAAGAACCATTGTCTAGGAACTCAAGCTAGGCCTCTGTGTTAAAGTCTTTCAGAACTTCTGGAGTGGCAAAGTCTTTAGGGTAGTTCATTTGCATATGGGGACTATATATGAATTAGATATATGTAAGTCCTGAATTGCTGTTATTAAAATTATGCAAAGGTTCAAGAAGTACTATCAACTCAATAGAAAAAAATTAGGTAATGGAGGAAATTGTTGGGGAAAAGCATGGATGTATAATTTTTTCTTCTTCAGTCCATATTTGATACTTGCTGAATGTCTATTACATGTTAACATGGTATTAGGTAAGAAGGAAAGGAAAAGGATGAGAGTTAATGTGAATAAGATTAAGAATATGAATATGAAGCATGTGATTAACAGGGCAGGGAGTCTCTCTCTCCAATTCCACCTGACAGATCTAGAAAATGCATTCAATCAAATTCTTATGGAGAAATCCAAGAAAAAGTCACAATGAATAATTTTCATAGCCCTAGTCATCATAGTGGGACAGAGAAATCTTGGACATTGGAAATGGGGGTCTAACCAGGACTTGCCAGGAAGCTAGAGATACCACATCATCAGGGTACCACAGGATGTGGGAGAAAGGGTAAATTGGCAGCTTTGTCATTCATCTGCCTAGTTCTTGTTTGTTCGTTTGTTTGTTTCCGGCTGGGCAGGGGGTGGAGAGGCGGGGAGTTGCAAGGCAATTGGGATTAAATGATTTGCCCAGGATCACACAATTAGTAAATGTTTAGTGTCTGAAGTCGGATTTGAATTCGGGTTCTCCTGATTCCAGGGCCAGTGATGTATCTCCTGTGCCATCTATCTGTCCCTACATTCTTGGTAATAAGTTCTGGGTAGTATGTGCAAGGGAACCTGTGCCAATCTATTGTTCCAAAGTAGGGAGTACCTGAGGTGCTAGGCTGAGAAACAAGTTTAGAAGCAAACAGCAGAAATATGATGTTGAAAGCCAACGTAATCATTGTTTTGTCCCCTTCATCATAAGAAGGACTTTCTTAGAGCAATTACTGAGAATGCCCAAAGTTTGTGCTTGTCTGGATCATGTCAACTAGCGCTCTTTGTTTGATAATACACAAACTGATTTCAGCCTACATGAACTACCTGAGTCCCCAAACTTATGCTGCTCAAGTTATTTGTTTTGTAAAATCATCTACTTTTTTTTTTTTAGTCTTGTCTTGTCTTCTTATCTTCCTTGCTTCACTTAGTCCCAGCTGCCTTTTTTCCATATTTTAATTTTTACCCTTTGAGCTACCATATTGATGTTGTAGAGAATGTAATGGTTTGTTAGTGAATTTAATAATATATATATTTAACCTTGCTACTTTCAGTATCCCTTAATCTGTGGACCCTGATGTTGTCTCTGTTCTTCTGCTAATTCTGTGTTAACTGCCGAAAATGTGTTTCTGGCTCTTATTCGAAACATTGCTTCCATTGTAGGGAAGCTTTTCACTTGCTTTTTGAACTGAATCTTAACTGTACTGATGGCATTTGTCCCTGAGAACTTAATTGATCTAGTATGAGTCTTATCCCCTATTCAGACAGACTGTTTAGGCCTGCTTTGTGAGTTAGAAGAGAATATTCATGACTGATCTTTCCTAATTTTCTTTTATTCATTATTCTTATATTGCTGGGAGGAAGACAGAATTGCTATCCATTGGCAGTGCTGATACCACACATGGAGAAAAATGATCAGCTGATATGAGAATGCCATACTTTAGGCACTTGCCTTCCTGTCTACTGAAAACTAGTGGCTCAGAAATGAAATCGAATTGGAGTGGACCTCCATAGTCAAAATAATGTCCCAAACATTCCTTGGCCTTAGCAGAGCTTTTTTGACTTAATAGTCCTTTTCAAAGACCAAGGAATCTTAATTTTTTTGGTGTCATGAATCCTTTTGGTAGTCTGGAGAAGAATATGGGCCTCTTCTCAGAACAAATATTTTTTAAATGTGTGAAATGAAATACATAGGATTGCAAAGGAAACAAATAATATTGAAGTGGAGTTACTAAACTGTTGAATTTATTTTTAAGTTCACAGTCCTAGCTTAAGAACCCTTAAAAGTTCTTAAAAGATCATTTATCTTAAGTGATCAATCAAAACAGGCCTTTCTAGCATCCTTGTTAGTGACATCTAATATTGGTAGCCCATATTATTCCTCCTCGTTTTTTGCTCTTTTCCTGTCTTCTAACAATGACATCAGTCTCTTTGCACACAACTCAACCTGTAATACCTTTCCCTAAAAAAAGTCGAGCTACCACCCACAAATACTACTTCTGTGTCCAAAAATTTTGAAATAATCCATTTTCACTTCTCCCTCTCCCTTTCTTTACAAAACTCTTCTCTTTGTCATTCAAGTCTCTCCAATCCCTTTACCCCTCACTTCTCTCTCAGGCCATTTCCCTTGCAGTAGCCATTCTCTCCTTTTCCATTTTTGACTCTTGGATGAACTAATTAATTCTACATTGTTGTTCTTTTAGAATCCCTCCCCTATCTGTATCATATCTCTGTATTATATTCAGACAAGCCTCATTCAGCTTGGCTCACCTAGATCACTCTCACTATTCACCACCTTTGCTCCTATATACATGAACGAATGAATGAAAATGAAGGAAATTGTGCAACCATTCTGATTGGGTCTATTAAAATTTTATATTATATGATTTTTACCTAAGCTCTCACTGCTGCTAGGGAATCCTATCATGCCTATACCAACTTACTGTTCCATTCTCCGTAGTGGTTCTTCTCAGTTGGGAATCTTACCTTATAATTTATAGAAAATATTGAGGTCATACATGGTGAATTCCCTATTCTTCCCTCTTCCTTATCTCCTCTCATTTAGATGGCTTTTATCTTTTTTCCCCCCTTTATCTCTATTGCTCTCACATGAAGGAATGGCATTACTTTTTTTTTTTTTAATAGCTTTTTATTTACAATATATATGCATGGGTAATTTTTTGGCATTGACAGTTGCAAAACCCTTTGTTCCAATTTTTCCCTTCCTTCTCTCCACCCTCTCCCCCAGATGGCAGGTTGAACATGTTAAAGCATAAGTTAAATATAATATATGTATACATGTCCATACAGTTATTTTGCTGTACAAAAAGAATCGGACTTTGAAATAGTGTACAATTAGCCTGTGAAGGAAATCAAAAAATGCAGGCAGACAAAAGAGATTAAGAATGCTATGTAATGGTTCATAGTCATCTCCCAGAGTTCTTTTGCTGGGTGTAATTGGTTCAATTCATTACTGCTCTATTGGAACTGATTTGGTTCATTTCATCACCAAAGAGGGCTGCGCCCATCAGAATTGATCATCATATAGTATTGTTGTTGAAGTATATAATGATCTCCTGGTCCTGCTTATTTCACTCAGCATCACTTCATGTAAGTCTCTCCAGGCCTTTCTGAAATCATCCTGCTGGTCATTTCTTAAAATTAATATGTTCAAAACAAAATTATCTTTCCCTCCAAACCCTCCCCACTTCCTACCTTCCCTTTTACTAGCAAGGGCAATACCATCCTCCCAATTCCTCAGGCTTGAAACCTAAGTCATTCTGGATTTCTCATTGTATGTAAACCATCTTTCTTCTTACACTCCCACCCCAGCTATAATTATTCTGTTATCAAGGTGTGTTGATTTCTCCCCTGTAAAATTACTTGAATATGCCTCCTATTCTCTTGTAACATGAGCAGTACTATTGCAGGCCATCATCACCTCTTGCCTGGATTATTTCAATAGCCTACCTCCTAAAATATGTGGCTAACTCAGGTCTTTCTCCATGTCAGGTCATTTTCCATTCAACCACTAAAATGATTTTCCTGAAATTCAGATCCAGTCATGTTACATCCTCAGTGCCAGACTCAATAAACTCCAGTACCTCCCAGTTGCCTTCAGAACCAAATAGGAAATACTCTGTTTGGCATTTAAAGCCCTTCATAACTTAATTTCCTCCTACCTTTCTAGTTTTCTTATACTTTACTCTTTGATGTGTACTCTTTGATCCAGTGACTTCCTGATTATTCCACAAATAAGACACTCCATTTCTTGGCTTCAGGTATTTTCACTGACTGCCTAAAATGCTTTCCATCCTCTGCTTTGACCACCAGTATCTCTGGCTTTCTTTAAGGATTGGTTAAAATCCTATCTTTTACTGGAAGCCTTTCCTCTTAGTTAGCTCATGCCATTTAGACAGATAATGGTAAAGTCTTTTTGGTAGGACTCTGTTAGGTAGGACTTTATTAAGATTCTGACTGATTTTGGTGATCTACTGAGAATGGAAAATGCCAATCATTGCATTTGACAGTTCTGTAAAGAAAAAGTTGGTACTGGAGTATTCTAGGGACTTTTGACAAAAACTGGCTCTGATTTCTCTTTTAAAAGATATATGACCAGCTAGCTGATCAATGGTATTCAGAGTGAAATAAATTTTACAAAGTTAGTTAGTCCTTTACTTACATAATTTGTCAATGAAGCATTCATCCATTCAATTTCTGATCATTTCTGCTCCATGGTCAGAGATCAAGCTCTATTCCCCAGCAAAAATGTAACTTGACAGGATCTGATCTCCCTTGCCCTGTCCAAGTGTGCCAAATGACTTTGCTTATATTGTGTCTGTTGTTTCTCCATTGGTTTTTCTATCAGGAGACCACAAGAATAACGGGAAAGTAGAACTTCCTGTAGAAATCATGAGGTAGGGAGGTATCTTGTCAAACCCTTACTATCCTGGGTCTCCAAGTACTGTAGCTGAAGTTGTCTCACAAATGGCTGATGAGGAGCTATGTCACGGACTAGGTATGAAGCTAGGGTGTTTTTAAAGAGCTTAATAATCAAAGTACTGGTCCAGCATTACCAAATCCACTCCATAACTACACAGTAGCAGTGCTAGTAGACAACAGTTATAATAGTGCCAATAGTTATAATCCTTTGAGATCCAGTTTCTGTTGGAGGGGGAAATGTCAGATGGAGGAGTATGCATACTGAATTTCTCATGTTAGACATAAATAACATGATGGCCACTATTCACTGGTGTGATGGAAATTATATAGTTGCTTTAGCACAACTCAACCACTTATAGTCAGACCATTGGTGGATTGTATTCCTACTCAGCTTATTACATATAGTTAATAAGGTTTGGGTTTAAATCTGAAAGATTTCTTAGAGAGCATGTAGTCAAACTTCCTTATTTTAAAGATGAGAAAACTGAGGCCAAAAGAGTTGCTTGATTTATCTTAGGTCACATGGATGGTAATCAGCTAATATGAGATTTGAATCCAGTTCTTCTGATTCCCCATCTCCTGCTTTTTCAAGTATACTATGCTGTATTCCCTACATAGACCAGAAGATTAGGCTCTCGAGAATTCTTTAAAGCAAAGGTTGAGGAAAGATTCATTCTTTTATCAAAATCTCCTGTCTTTCCCATGTAAATAACTGAGTTTATCAAGGAAGAGAATATAAAAAAAAAGAAAAAGACCTATTAAACTTGGAAGATGTGTACTCACACTTGGTGGGAGTGAGGAAGATGATGATTCCGGAAAGTAAACTCCTACAGCAATTATAGTAGAAGGGTAACCCACTTGATCACACTGGATCAGAGAAAACCCTGATTTAGATACCAGTCAGCCACCCTATTCCTGTGAATCAATGGAGGGCTTATGCTTTCTTTTTAAGAGACATTGAGCCCAAGATTCAGTCCTTTTGGCCCCACTTGCCCTTTCACTCCTTATTTTGTTTTTCCCCACCCCCATTTCTCTCAGTGAAGCAGCAGCCATCTTTCAAGCAGCCCAAGGAACACTTCTGCATGTCCCTTGTCTTACAAATATTAGGAAAGCTCCAGAGAGAGAGATAGAGAGACAGAGAGTGACAGAGGCAAAGGCAGAGGCAGAGACAGTCCCTGATAGTGCTTGGTTGCTTTTATCACAGGAAAGCCTTCTTTATCAGAGCCTTATCTTTATCTTATCAGGTAATTTTTGGTAATTTTGACCTATTGACTCTGCTCTTCCACTCCATATTATTTTATCAGACAAGATGAAGAACCAGAGTGGGGGAATGTCCAAGAAGTAGGCATGTATAATAGTATCACAAGTTGTAGAAATCTTAAGAGGGATGAGGACTGAGATAAGTCTATTGGATTTATCATTGTAAGAGAAAGAGCAATGTTAGTTAGATGGTGGGGTCAGAAGTTGGACTGCAAGGGATCAAGAAGAATGGTAGTAGAATAAATGGGAGCATGATTATTGACACCTTTGTTTGGAAAAGTGAGTTTAGTTGTAGGAGAAGAGATTTGGAACAATTGTTTGAAGAGAAGTTTTTGTTTTTAATGATGGAGAATATATAGGAATCTTTTGTAGTGGTGGTGAAGGAGCCAGTGATTAAAGGGAAATAAAAATGAGAGAAAAATAGTTAAGATCAAGGGGACAAGTATCTGGAAGAGACAGGAGAGGATGGGATTCAGCGTTCAAGTAGAGAGATTAGCTTTGGTTTAGAAAAGACCCACCTTCCTCTTTAGTAATTAGAGCAAGGAGGAGAGGATGGGAAATGATGAGTTTTAAAATACGGAGTATAGAAGAGGATGCTTATCAAGTCAAGTCAGTAAGCATTTATTAGATACTGTGTACACTGTGTGAAATTCTAGGGACACAAATACAAGCAAACCATCCCCCCTTCCCCTCCCCCCCATTCTTGCTTTTAAGGACCTCCTGAGCTCCTTATTAAAAGATGATGCATAAAAAGGAGCTGAAAAGCTGAGAAAGGAGGGAAGAGGAGGTAGCCTCAATTAGCATGGTGGTTAAGCCTAAAGAATTCAATGCTGGTTTCTCAGAATGGAGATTCTGGGTAGAACCCATAAATAGAAAAAGGGAACTACAAGGTCAGAGGGAGAATTGAGGTCTGGTGATCTCTTTATCTAGAAATAAAATCCAGGTTTTGTTTTCTGAAAAAAGTATGACGTCCCACTGGGGAGAGAATAGAAAGTTTTATAGGAAGTTGGAGAACCGAGAAGAAAATTTGGAATCTTGACTGTGTGATAGTAAATTAGAGAAGAAAAGGATTACTGTGTAGCATGAAAGTCAAGTTGAGATTGGGAAACAAATTTGTAGTAGTCCCCATAAATACAATTATGTGAATTTTTTTCCTAAGAAACATTTAGCAGTATGTTTATAGAATTGGAGTAAGTGGTAGCAAACCATAGAGTTTGGCAAGATGTGACTGATAGAACAAAAGGGCTAGGAGTTCGAGGACAGTTTAGGGTGGAACTGGAAGATCACAGGGTAAAAATTTTGAACTGAGGCGGGGTGAGGGGGAGATTACAGTAGGGGTGATGGACTGGGGGAAATATAAGGACGGAATATCATGATGAGGATGAAGAATAGGGTTAGTAGAGATGAAGCAAAAATAAAGATTAAAGGATAGGAGGCTATCTTCAGAGAAAAGAATTTAAGATTTTGGGATAAAGGGAGGTAGAATAATCAGGGGTAATGGCCAGATCAAGGACAGAACAATATCTGTGTGGCTGAGATGAAATTAAGATCCAAATCTTGTCACTTTATGAGGTTGATATAGTGTCAGTCCCAGTCGTTAGAGAATGAAAGTGCTTAAAAGTTTGTAGTTTTTCACTGCAACATGTATAAAAGGGCATAAAAAGGGGAGGAATGCTTCTCACAAGTTTTGCTTAGGACCAGCCTTACATATTTCTGTGTTACATTCATTGCAACATTAAACTTTTCAGTAGGAATATATTCTTTACGAGGAAAACAAATTTATTGTTACCAAAATATTTTTTATAAGCCTGTAGGCTCAATAAAAACATTTTAGCAGTAGCTTTAGACTTTGCTTCATTTGCTATAAAGTGTACTAATTTTAAGAATTTTGTTTTAGAAATCCACTTTCTTCTTAAGTTTTGGCAGTGGGCTAAATGCAAATAAAAGTTCTTTAAAAGTACCAGAAAAAAATTTATTTGACTTTATTTAACTGAATCTTTTTAGTCAAATCTGTAGCCAATGTATACAATCATTTTTTTTTCATGGTTTACTACTTGCAAGTAAAAAATTACTTGTAAGTAAAGCAGGCTCTCTGCACTAGATTCTCACTGACTTGTACCAAAGGAGTGTGAATTAGCTAACCTGACAAATCTATACTAGGAGTATATAGAGTAGGAAAACAAAAATAATAGAATTTTTGGAGAAATATAATTTGAAATGTAATAATGATTAATGATTTGTACTGTTGCACATTTATTTGTTTTATAAATGTAGAAAGTCCAGTATTTCACTGACAAATTTTTGCTATTTTTATTGAAATCTCTTACTAATTTGTGTAATGACTGCGTATTTAAAATCAGCTGGATAGAAACTGGAAATTGAATGGATGCCCATCAATTGGAGAATGGCTGGGTAAATTGTGGTATATGAATGTTATGGAATATTATTGTTCTGTAAGAAATAACCAGCAGGATGAATACAGAGAGGCTTGGAGAGACTTACATGAACTGATGCTAAGTGAAATGAGCAGAACCAGGAGATCATTATACACTTCAACAACGATACTGTATGAGGATGTATTCTGATGGAAGTGGATTTCTTTGACAAAGAGACCTAACTGAGTTTCAATTGATAAATGATGGACAGAAGCAGCTACACCCAAAGAAAGAACACTGAGAAACGAGTGTGAACTATCTGCATTTTTGTTTTTCTTCCCGGGTTATTTTTCCTTCTGAATCCAATTTTCCCTGTGCAACAAGAGAACTGTTCAGTTCTGCAAACATATATTGTATCTAGGATATACTGCAACATATCTAACATATATAGGACTACTTGCCATCTAGGGGAGGGGGTGGAGAATGGGAGGGGAAAAATCGGAACAGAAACGAGTACAAGGGATAATGTTGTAAAAAAATTACCCTGGCATGGATTCTGTCAATATAAAGTTATTATTAAATTAAATAAAATAAAATATTAAAAAATAAAAAATAAAAAATAAAATCAGCCGGAGTCAGGAATTCAGGTTAAGGGAAAAATCTTCAATTTTTATTGAAGTGAAGAGGTGAATAAGGATTGCAATAGCAAATATAGGCAAGAAAGATTGCGATAGCAATATGGGCAGCTGCGATAGGAAGCCAGCTAACAGAGGGGGAATCTGAGCCGAAAGGTCGTTGCAATGGCAAAAGCAAGCAGTCTCTCCTCCCCTTCCTTTTCCATTCCCCTGCCTCCACCCACCAAAATCGTCATTTCCTATACAACACATCAGGACTTGCACAAAGAGTGGGAGGGGGCCATTCTTTCTTCAAGCTTATATATTAATAGAGTATGGTCCAATTACTATTTAGCCTCATGTGCTTGGGACCTCAGTGCATCATCTCAAGCCTCAGCCCATTACAAATTTGATTGATCAGAGAACATTAATTTGGGGGCCAACATTATGAATCTGAACCTTGAGTGGGGACCATTTTAGTTTGTACTATCCAAAATTCATTACAAATCTTGACCAGCCATCTTACAAATTTGTCAATGTGAATTTGTGAATGTGAGTAGATGAGTGTAAATTCACCATCTCTAACTGTATAACATTCATAGCAAAATTTCTACAATGGAGCAGTATTTTCTGAGAATAATGGAAATAACGTTTTTTTTTTGGTGGAAAATTCTTAGAAAAGTAATGATGTAGACATGGGAAAGTGGATTAAAATAGCAAGTATCTCAAAAAAAAATAAGGGAAAAGCTTGGGGAAGGGTAAAGCAAAGTTTTGCAACATATAAAAACTTGAGGATTAGAAATAATAGTAGCTTAAATGAGGTGGGATATTATGTTCTTTCTAGACTGATAAGCTATCCTGGCTTCTCTATTTCTGTACCAGTGAAACACAACTTTGTACATGAAAGAAGATGTTATTGTAATTTAATGTTTGTTGGGACTACCTGAGTTTTTTGACTTACTGGTTTTAAAACTGAGCATGTGAGAAATATATCATTCTTAAATATTTATGATATGAAATTGGTTGAGAGGGAGACATAATTTTTATACTATAAGCTTTGGAATATAAGTTTATGATTTGAAAAAGAAAAATTTGAAAATAATTTTAAGTAGCAACATGGCAAAACTAACTAACTTTTTTATTTTTCCTTTAAGTTCACAACAAAGTACATAAAGATTCCATTTCAAGGTAAGCAATTATTGCTTTATGCTTTACTATAATTCTAAGTGTAAAATGTCATTTCTGCCAATTTTCTTTGAAAATATTTTCAATAACTTTATTCTTTTCCAAGTACTTTTTTGTTCTTAATTGCTTTTCATTATGGCACTTCAGCATAACTAAAAGTTTAGTGTTATATGGACTAAATTTAATTTACTAGTTTTCTTTTCTTTTTTTTTTTTTAATTTTCTTTTTTATTTTTTTAAACTTTTTATTGACAGAACCCATGCCAGGATAATTTTTTACAGCATTATCCCTTGCACTCACTTCTGTTCTGATTTGTCCCCTTCCTCTCTTTACCCCCTCCTCCAGATGGCAAGCAGTCCTTTATATGTTATAATTTACTAGTTTTCAACAGTTTTAGCATTATTGATTTTGAAAATTTCTTTATTTAAAACTGTTCTCAGAATAGTTCAGTATTTAGATATATAGTTTTATGTGTATTGTAACAAATAATGGCAAGTCATCTCGTGGTTTTCTTGGGAATAATTGAACTAAGTTCTAATGGAAAACTTTTAAAAATAGAGTTGCCTTGGACATGTGAAAATGGATGTCAGAGAAAAAGAGAAATGGTGAACATTTTAAAACAGTATTTTAAGGTATATAGGAATTTGTGAGATCTATAATAGTGGACTAAATGAGATATAATTTTATGTTATTTCTAGTTTGATAAGGAGATCTTGCTTCTTCAGAGGTATAGCAGCTAAACCCAAGTCTTGGCAAGTTCTTTCTACCAATATTGAAAAAAAATTTGAGGATGGGCCATTGATTCACTATATGTCTGTGTTCCCAGGATCAGAAAGTTAAGCATGATGAAGCCCATAATTAGATTAACATATGGTTTTGGCTACTATACCTCTTCAAGACTACTAAATTATAGAGGTGTTGATATCTTTGTTGGAAGAGAATGTGTAGATTGATAAAAGTATAGTTCCTTTAGACATTAAAGTAATAAAAGATAGATTGGACAATCTCAAGCTTATGCTTAGACAATTTGGAGCATTTTATTTTTCATTGAAAAAACTACTAGATAAATACTGACATTCCAAAATAAAAATAAAATACCAGATAGAGAGGTGTTATTTTCACCTGAACTTCAAGGAGAATTGATGAGGGAAATGGCGTGAAGATTATTTTAAACAAGAACATTAGAAGAGAATGCTTCTATTCTAATAATGAAAAAGATAATACCAAAGGCTATAAATATAAATTTATTTCCACAGAAGACTACTCTGCAGAAATTTGTAAATAATGAATGAGGGTGATGGTGTTGATGTTTAGGAAGTCAGCTCTCACAATATTTATATCATACTAAGTAAAAATACTAAGGTCTGATTAGGGCAATACAATAAATCATTATGAGATATTTCAATTTTAGTAGTTTGGAAGATAAAAATTAATCTACAACTATTAGAAAGTTTCAGTGATGTAAGTATTATGATTTTTTAGAAAAGTCATATTTGGAAAAACTTAGTGCAGAAAGAATGAAGGGAAAAAACAGTAACTGATAGGAAAGAGTCAATACCGGGAGATTTAATAAGTCAATTTATCCTGAAATTTATTGCCTTTTATTGCTGTTCATGATTTATTATATATCATTCTTATACTTGAATGCAAGTGCTTATAGAGGAGAAGGGAAACTTTAATTAGAAAGATGTCATCCTTATTAACAATTACCAGTAATTCACCAAGTATGAATTGAGTTTTGATTGGTATCCAAATCACTAATACTGTTTCATGGTTCTTACTGATAATACCCAACCTTTTTCAACTTTTTAGATTGCTCAAAGTGAGGGATTTATGTGGCCTAAGTTCTAACCTAAGGAAACTTTTCTCCAATTTGTCTTTTTGACAAATTATAATAAGAATTACATATTTTAAGAAACTAGACTCTATGAAGTTGAAGTACAATTAATGATTACTTACTATTTCTCTTTGTAGTTTTGATATGAATTCATTCTTATAGTTTCATATCCTTAAGGGAAAGCTCAGAAATCCAATTATTAAAATTTTACTATGTACTACTCACTAGGCATACTGAGATAAAAATTTCAAAATCTTAAAAGGCTTATTTTCAACTAGAGAATATAACATATTCATGTGTAATTAAATATAAGATTATTTGTGGAGGGAAAAATCTTAACATTATCTTAGTTAAGTCTTTTAGGAAAATAACTTCAGAAAGGCAGAAATGAGGTGGGAAGGAGATTACTTTCCAAGAATGGGGGGAAAAAGACTTTCCAAGAATGGGGGGAAAAAGAGTAACTTCTGTGAATGAATTCATGGAAGTAGAATGTAAAATTCTGAATGCAGGGGCTAGCAAAATAATATCCCATTTTATTTTTTAATATAAAATTCATAAGGGATAATAATGTCATATAGGGCTGAAAAAGTCATTTGGACCTAGATTGGGAATTCTAGACTGTTGAAAACTTTTTCTTTTGTTTCTTTAGTGTCTCTGAATAAGATTTCATTGTTAGTGGATACCATTCATTTAAAGAAGTTTGGCTTGTGGACACATAAAGACGACAACCACTGTAAAAGGAGAAATTCTATCATTTTCCTCTGGACATCTTCAGATTATCTAGAAATGATTGAAAACCAACTTGGGAAATCTGTTTTAAGGCAGCTATGTAAGTGTACGGTGGATTTAAAATTCTATAGATACAGGGAAATCTTGTAAAGAGTCAAGTCTCCTTTTCTAGTTTCCCTTTTGAGTTTACTTATTTGGTTTACTACTGTATGCTATAGGTAAGTTTTCTATATTTTTCCTCCTGTATCATTCCTCCTGATAATTATGAAGTATGGGATGAGTGGATGGGGTTTTCTTAGTATCTGAATCTGAAATTCTGTTAATTAGCTGCCATTTTAGACAATTTTCATTTATCTTTGAGATTCATACTTCTATGTTCTAAGAAATAGTGACAAAGTTTTTCAATCAGTGCTAAATTCCATTTTTCCATTCCTTCAACAATTTTTTTGGTCCTGGAAAGATAGCACTGATAATTACTAAAGCAAAGATTTGTCTCTATTTCTAAATAATCTGTATTTCTAAGTAATTTTTATTTTGACAGTTGAGCCTTAAGATCCTTTGACATTTTAGCAAAAGAAAGACCAGGCCACCATTGCTGCTTCAGGTAGTATCTTTATATACAGAGTTAGAAACTTAGTGGGAAATTTGATAAGTCTTGAACTCTTCAAGCAAAGAGGCCAAAGAAAAGAATAATGACTAGTACTTATATAATAGGTTAAGTTTTGTGAAATTTTTTCTTCATTGTTATATGAAGTAGAGAGTATTGTTTTTCTTATTTTACAGATTTAGAAATTGAAGCAAAGTCATTTTTCTATGATCTTGTAGATAGCAAGTGTTGAGATTTTTCATTTGAACTTAGCTTTTCTGATTCATCGTGCAGTCATTTGGAAAAAGCACTTGATAAGGAGTCAAAAAACCGGGGTTTAAATATTAGCACTTAAATTTCACCTCTTTAGGCCTTAATTTCCTTATTTGTAAAATAAAAGGATTGATTTAAATCATGTTTAAATTCTATTCTATCTGTAAATCTATGAGACTATGAAAAGCAGAGTTTACTAGAGGAAGAGATGTAAAGAAGTTTGAGAAATAATTGCTGACCTAATCAGTGACTAGAACTTACCTATTTCTTTGATTTGATTCATATTTATTATGTCAGTTGTAAAAAACATTCTGCTTAAAGCAACTCTTCCAGGACATTTTTGCAATTTTATATATGAAAAAGTTATATGCTTTGTATAGATTATATATCTTTATATACCTACATATAGTATAGTATAGTATAATATATCTATATGTTATATCGATAATATATATTGTTCTTGATTTTTTTCCCAAAAATATGCATAGAATCAGGTGACTAGATTTGTGGAAACAAAATTATATTTTATTTGAGAAATATTAACTATAAATATTCTGGGTATTTTCTCCTCTTTAATGTTTGGTTTCTATTACCATGATTTTATATGAATTTAATGAATTTAAATCATAATTGGATAAAATTAATTAGGAAATATGTTCCCCCCAATTCAGAGTTATTAGTAGTGGGCATAGTTTTATTTTTCATGAAGCCAATAAAACTGTTTATCACTCAGTCTTTTCTCTTGCTCTTGGTACCTAGACTTATTCAAAGGATTGAGAATTAAAATAGCAGATGAGAGGGAAAGTTTAGGAAGAATTTTTGTCAAATAAGAGATTGCTGATGAAGCATTTTATTTCTTGAAAGACACTTGAATGTATCTTAATTTATAGGAGAAAAATAAAGAGAAACATGGCAATATTGTGGTTACATTAGAAATTTCTTAAATAAGACAATTAGGAATAGGATGGCCAATCAGCATGAGTTCTGTTAATATTTTATTAATGTTTTCTTGTAGTCTATGATCATCTTTTAAATTAGAGATCACAGTTTATGCCATTATTAATAATCTAATATTTGTCAAAGTTTAGTGAGAGACAAAATGAAAACAGGGATTAAAATGGGTTCCTCTTTCTTTCTAGCTAAATCTGATGAATTCATATTCCTTGAGTTGAGCAAACCAGCTTCAGAAGAGGAGGAAGATAAACTGAATGAGGTGATGGCAGAAGTGAGCAGGAAAACGAGATCGTTAGACCTTTGTCATCCACTGCCTTGGAACCAGGCTCTTTCTTTGCTTCAAGGCTTATCTGCAAAAGAAAGCTCTTTTATCGATTATTATTGTTCTTCCTCAAAATACTGCCATAATCCAGTAGCTGCTGTTGAAACAAAGGCAGAATCTCCTCCTCAGGTCAGTGTATGATAATTTTATGGACAAAAAGGGCTTCATACGAGAAATTAAGCCACTTTTTGAATACTAGAAAGTAAACATTTCTCTGCTTCTCCAGGTAAACATTAGTTGTGTGTCAGTGTGATTTAATTATCCATTTTAGCTCTGAAGAAGAAAATACTTAAAATTATAGTCAGCTGTATTTTCAGGCTGATTCTTTTGGGCTGGAGAATCTATGGAAGACTACTTAACAGATGGAAGAAGGAAAGACATTTACCACTCTTCTCCCATTTATAATTTGGGAATATCAAAGACCTTAAATTTACCCTAATCTTTTAGGAGCTTTCCAGTTCATTATTTTATTAGATCATTTTTTTGGAGGAGTTAACAATTCTAGCATAGCATGAAACTAGACATTTGAAGTAAAAGAATCAGAAGGCACTGAAGTTTGCAACTGGTGGAGTGACTTCCCGTTTATTCAGATGGCATTCCTTCTTGTGCCCACACTTTTCATTTCTCAAGTTCCTTGGCCATCTGAATGTATTTCTTCTTATCATCATTTTTTTCAAGGCCACCTTGGATTCTCACAGAAAGTTAATTAGTCTGATTTTATAAGCTTGAGTGAAGTTTGTTTTTTCTTTATAAAACTTTTTTTTTGTTATATAGATGTATATATAACAAAAAAAAAAAAAAAAAAACAAACCCAAAAAACCTCCTCAAACTAAACTAAGCTAAACTAAAAAAAAAACCAACCAAATTTGAATCTTTAAACTAGATAAAGAAAATAATAAATGTGTATTAAAAATGAGTGTTTGTTTTGCAATATGTTTCATTACAGAATTTAAATAATAAGCTCCTCTGTTGCTTTTAAAATATTATCTGATTTATATTCATTTGAATAATTTACTTAATGCTATGCTATAAATGACACTGCTCACCCACCATAAGCTTTTCCACAGTGACAATGAATCTGAGCTCATACATTTCATATTCTTTCTGTTTACATTTGTGGCAATAGTTTTTCAATCATGACCTTTCCCTTACTGTGTGCTCTACTAGCTAATCTAACCAGCCACAGTAGTTTGTTTTTTCTTATTTAAAAATAAATTAGAGGCAATATGTTATTGTGGATATAGAGAGCCTGTCTTAGAGACAAGAATTTATGAGCTTTGTGACTGGGTGAATCACTCTTGTACCAAACAACAAATTGTAAGTAACATAGTTGACATTTGAACTTAGGTCTTCTGACTTTAATTGTAGCAGTATTTTCATAGTAACAAAATGCCTCCCTTGTATAAAAGCTATGAGTCTACTTATAGTGAGGATTTTAACAATTCACATTTATATAATTCTTTAAGGATTACTAACTTTTTTCTTAATAGTCCTCTGAGGTAGGATTGTTCATAATTGTCCATTTATTTTACAAATTATGAAACCAGAGAAGCTTTTTTTGTTCATGATTGCCCCACATATAAATGTTAGAGCTAAGATTTGAATCTCAAGAGTTTGTTTACACTTTGCCAAATATATTTAGATATAGATATATTGTTAATGTGATACTAATTCAGGTAGGTATCTTTCTCTATACCCAGGTTTTGTTTTTATTTTGTATTTTCAAGATTTAATATATACAGTCATAAAAACAACTTTTTTTGTTGTTGTTTATTTTTGTAGGCCTCAACTGCCAATATAACCAAGCCTAGCTATACTCTCTTGCAGAAGAGGGGTAGTGGTTGCTATTCACTTTCTATTACATCAAATCCAGATGATAATGAGTGGAAAGAAGTAAAAAACACTGGACCAATTAAAAAGTATGTACTAATTACCTTATCCTGTTTGTATTAGGTGGGCACAGTGCTTAAGGCTGAAAAGCAGTTTCCATTCCTAGCTGTCCAATTTGGAAATTTGTCTTTTGAAATGAAATTTTTCAGACTAATACATTTTCCAAAAGTGAAATCAAGTTTTGGCAATTTTGTTTCTCTTTTGATTTATGAGAAAGTGAAAATAAATACTTAAGAAAAGGTGTGGGGCAACTAGGTGATACAATAGATAAGAGAACTGGCCCTGGAGTCAGGAGGACCCAAGTTGAAATGCAGCTTTAGACACTTACTAGCTATGTGGCCTTAGTCAAGTTACTTTACTTTGATTGCCTTAAGACAAAAAAAAAAGAAAAAAAAAAGATGCTACTTTGCTGAGTTTTTTGGTAACTCAAAATGAGTGATAATATAAATTTCATATTTTATAGGGTTGATCTTTTAGAAAAAAATATTGTCATATTTGAGTGAAAGTGGTTTTATAAATTTTAAATTTTTGTATTAAACATTTCACATTTGAATCTATTATAGAAAAAACACAATTTGTGAAATGTGAATCATTTCAAATAGTACTAGAATTGCCATTTTGTTCATTTTAGTTTTCTATTGGGTTTTCATGCTGATATAACAAGGAGAATGCCTAAAGAATTAAGTATCTTGGGGCAGCTAGGGGGTGCAGTGAATAGAGCACCAGCTTTTGAAGACAGGAGGACCTGAGTTCAAATGTGACCTTAGACACTTAACACTTCCTAGCTCTGAGACCCTAGGCAAATCACTTAACCCCAATTACCTTAGCCAAAAAAAAAAAAATTGAGAATTTTTTTCCCCCTTAGTTTTCTTCCTATTATATAGAAAATATGAATGAAATAATAAAGTTATAACAAAGTATGGCAGCAACCCATGGAATTTTTGGATATCCTTGTTTTTCTTAGTGTTCATTAGGGCAAAAATTAAATTAGATGCAAATCAATTAGACAAACATTTTAATACACCTATTGTATGCTAGCCATTGTGCTAAATGCTGGACATACACATATACTGTCAATATCCTCCCCTCCCAAATCCATACTCAAAGGAATCTTAAGTTCTATTGAAAGAAACAATGCATATATATGTTAAGTATTTACAGCATAATTATATACTAAACAAATATAAGGTACTTAGGGATGGAAAGCACTAGTTGTGAGGGACTAAGAGGCTTAATAGAGAAGATGATGTTTGAGTTGAATTTTGAGGGAAACTAAAGATTCTTGAGTCAGAGGTATGAAGAGAGTACATTTTAGCATGGGGTATATGATGCAAAGGTATGGAGATAGAGACAAGAAATAAAGTATTATATATGAAGAACAGCCTCAAAGCCATTTTGTTCATGAACACTATAGTAATAAAGTTGTAATGTGCAAGAATTCCTAAAAGTTGTGTTAATGATGAGATCAGGATTTGTGGTGGTCAGGGAGTTAAATGATGAGGTTAGTTGCAGGTTTGGGGTTCAGGGAACCAAATGAAGAGGTTTGGCTCCCTTAAATCCCCTTAGGATTCGGCGCAGGGTAGGGAGTTGTGGGAACCCTCTCTTGGCAGTGCAGAGGTCCTTCACAAAGGAATTTACGAACCTGAAAAGCTAGACTGATAAAAAAAGTTTATTATTGGCTGTGGTGTTCTCTTCTTTTTTATATAATATAATGGTTCTCTCTGGGAGCAGGTTTCTTGGGGAGGTTTTTCTGGAGGCAGCCTCATTATCAGTTCAGATCAATAATCTCCGCAAATACAGCCAGCTGATAAAATCCAAACGTTTATTTTCTCCTTCCAAGTCTTGTCTCTTTCCTTGGGCCCGGAGAAGCAAAGGAGGAGAGCCTGCCACCACGGTAGTGTGAGATGGGATGAATGAATCTGGCTCCACGTTGGAGAGTGGGCTTCTTCTGCACTGACACTCCTCCACTCTGAATCTTTTGAACTGACTCTGCTGACTGAGCTCAGCTGTTTTTATGCTCTCTCAAAGATTGACTCCTCCTCTGAGAGTGGGATTATGGGAGGTGTGAATTCACAAAGTTACCAAGTTAACTTTGTGAGTCTCCCATACTTGTGAACTCCAATGAGTACTTAAATACATTAGTGAGTTAGAGAATTTGCTAAGTACCATGCTAAATTATGCAACTGACTTATCCCTTTGTAAAGATTCTAACAATTGGCATTAGGAAGTCAGCCTTTGCTATGCATGAATAGAAAGACTGAATTCCTTAGTGCCAGAGTCCCTATAGAGAAATAAAGTTTCTAGTAGATAAATCCTAACAGAGAGGTATAAAGTATTGTTAGGGAAATAGGTGAGAGAGTTAAGAGAGGGTAATGCTGAAAGAGAATATCATTTCAGTGGGCAGAAGTTGCTGCTATACCAGGAAGAGAAAGAGTTCCTTGGCATGGCATATTAGATCCTCTGCAAGGACTGAGCCCCAAGTTGGCTCTTTTTATAATAGAAGGCTTCACTATAAGCTGGGGTTTGCTCTTGATGGGAGCTGGGTGAGTTTGAGGTGGAATTGAATAGAATCAAATGAATCTTTCTTGACTAATCTTTAATTCAATAGGGTTGAAATTCTCCAGCTCCTGATTCAACTAGCCCTACCTAGATAAACCATTTTTATCTTGATTCCCTGGGGTGGGTCTCACTGAGGCAAGGTTCAAAGAGCTTCTCAAGTGCTCTACCTCATGGCTCATTCCTAAAGTCAGAGAGAAGGAGAAAGAGAAAGAGTTTTGGGGCTCCTCACTTCATTAGGACCAGGTTGTGAAGAACTTTAAATTCTTACCAGAGTTTGCATTACATCCTAAAGAAAACAGGAAGCCACTGGAATTTATTGAGAAAGGAAGTATCATGATCTTATCTTCATTTTAGAAAACAATTTGTCAATTGTGTGGATGATGGATTAAAGTGGGGAGAGATTTGAGGCAGGAAGACAAATTAGAAGGTTTGTCTTCTTTCCCCCTCCTTGCCCAAAAAGGTAACATTTTATGTAGTGCTTACTATTTACTTGACACTGCTAAACTCTTTCCAATTATTATTTCATTTGATCTTGGAAGTAGATATTATCATTATCCTTATTTTGCAAATGAGGAAACTGAGGCACAGAGGTGTGTAAGTCTTTGAGGTCACATTTGTACTCATAGCTTTCTGACTCCAGCCACAGTGTTCTTTTTACCGAGCCACCTCACTACTTGCTAGTATAATGCTGAGGTTACAAACTTAATGTTTCGAGGTGACAAAGAACTGGGGAGATTTGAAAGAAGAATGGGTTTGAGGAAAAAGATAATGAAATTAGAGACATTAGTTTTAGATGCCTATGGGGCATCCAGTTTGAAACATGTTGATAAGCATCTGGGACTGGAACTCAGACAAGAAAGCAGAGCTAGTTCTGTACTTCTGGGAGTCATCTTCAATAAAGATGATAATTAAGCCCATGGGAGTAGATGAGGTTGCTGAGTGACAGAATGTTAGAGAAATGAGAAAGAAGGCCTTATTCAGAGCCTTTGGAGGAGTATATCCACTATTACAAATGTGAGTTATAGATTCAGATGTGATAAAGGAGTCTGAGTGGTCATAGAGGAAACCAGCAACCCTTTTTCATTGAATTGGTTGCTTCCTTCACTACTATTCCAACCTAGCTTTGGGACAATAATTCACAAGTGTCATTCTTTATGAACTTTTGTACTGGAAGTTAGAGGAAAAGAGCTTGACTTACTATAGCTTGGTTTCTAGTATTTTCAAGATACTAGAAACTGTTACAAGTTTTTTTTATTTTTTCTATTTGGTTTATTTTCTACATATTTTGAAATTTATATAATATCTTTCTTTGGGGAGACTTGGATCCCAAGCATTTATTTTAGTCTTATTTTCCATTAGGTAAAAGAAAGATAAGCCAGTAAAGTATGAGTTCTTAATCTGGGGTGTATGAACTTATTTTAAAAAATAAATTTTGATGCTGAATTTCAACTTAATTGTTTTTCTTTGTAATCCTGCGTGTTTAAAAACTGTTATTCTGAGGAGTTCATAGGCTTCCCTAGACAGCCAAATGAATGGGTCCATGACAACAAGAAAGTTAAGACCCTCTTCCCTTAGAGTAACAAACTATGCTTTGTTATTGATTTATGGGGGGGGGGGGAGGGGAGAGGGAGAGAGATGAATGAATGAGAATGCTCTATAAGGAACTGTAAGGAAACTCACAGAAAAGAAATTGAGCATAAAATTTGATACATTAGGAAGAAGGGAAATATAACATTTATGGAATGTTATGGAACATATGGAACAAAAATGGAAATTTTCTGTGTCAGAATCCTGTTTTATTAATAGAACTTTGAATCCCAATTTATAATTATTTTAACTTCATTGTTACTTTTTAGGTTGATTGTATATCCCCCACCACCTACAAAAGGAGGATTAGGAGTTACTAATGAAGACCTAGAGTGCTTAGAAGATGGAGAATTTCTTAATGATGTTATCATTGATTTCTATCTTAAGTAAGTAAAATACCAAACATACTTGTCTATGTTTGATAGTAACACCTATTTTTGTTGTCAAAGGTTAGGGGGGGAAAGGTATTTTAAGTATCTTAATTAACTACACTCTCAGAACATGTTAGTAGAAACATGCCAGGTTTTAGTTTTGTTAGTTTTTTTTATGTGTAAATCTATTATCACTCATCACATTAAAGACATATCCACTAATGCCAAAATTGAAAAGTATCATACAAATATAGGTTTTTGGCCAAACAGCTCTACTGTTGACTTGTTCTATTGAATCTTCAGTTTTCTAATTGGTCATTATCATCCTGTGAAATTCATTTTTTCTGGCCTACCAAAATTTTGACAGCTTAGTTTCATTTTTTCATTTCCAATAGACGGTAGAATTCAGTATGACAGTTGTTACCACTATAGTTTTTTTTTTTTTTTTAATTTTAAATTTTTATTTTTTATTAAAGCTTTTTATTTTTCAAAACATATGCATGGGTAATTCTTCAACATTAGGCCTTGCAAAAACCCTGTATTCCAATTTCCTTCCTTTTCTCCCATATTCCCCAAAATGGCAAGTAGTCCAATATATGTTAAACATGGTAGAAATATGTGTTACAGACATTACATGCATACATATTTAAACAATTGTCATGCTGCACAAGAAAAAAAGAGAAGCAACATAAAATACAAACAAACAACAACAAAAAGAGTGAAAATGCTATGTTGTGAACCACACTCAGTTCTCACAGGTCTCTCTCTGGGCATAGATGGCTCTCTTCATCACTGAACAATTGGAAGCAGTTTGAAGCATCTCATTGTTGAAGAGAGCCACGTCTATCAGAATGATCTCCTGGTTCTGCTCATTTTACTTAGCATCAGTTCATGTGAGTCTCTCCAGGACTCTCTGAAATCATCCTATTGGTCATTTCTTACAGAACAGTAATATTTCATAACATTTCTATATCATAATTTACTTAGCTTTTCTCCAGCTGATGGTCATCCATTCAGTTTCCAGTTTCTTGCCACTACAAAAAGGCCTGCTACAAACATTTTTGCACATGTGGGTCCCTTTCCTTCTTTTAAGATCTCTTTGGGATATAAGCCCAGTAGAAACACTGCTGGATCAAAGGATATGCACACTTTGGTAATCCTTTGGGCGTAGTTCCAAATTGCTTTCCAATATGGTTGGATCTGTTCACAATTCCACCAACAATGTATTAATATCTCAGTTTTTCCACATCCCCTCAATATTCATCATTACCTATTCTTGTCATCTTAGCCAAACTGAGAGGTGTGTAGTGGTATTGCAGATTGTCTTAATTTGTATTTTTCTGATCAATAGTGATTTAGAGCATCTTTTCATATGACTAGAAATAGTTTCAATTTCTTCATCTGAAAATTGTTCATATCCTTTGACTATTTATCAATTGGAGAATGGCTTGAATTCTTATAAAATTGAGTCAGTTCTCTATTTATTTTAGAAATGAGGCCTTTATCAGAACCCTTAAATGTAAAAATGTTTTTCCAATGTATTACTTCCCTTCTAATCTTGTCTGCATTAGTTTTGTTTGTACAAAAACTTTTTAACTTAATATAATCAAATTATCTATTTTGTGACCAATAATGATCTCCAGTTCTTCTTTGGTCACAAATTTCTTCCTCCTTCACATATCTGATTGTTAAACTATCCTATGTTCTTCTAATTTATTTATAATATCATGCTTTGTGTCTATATCATGAATCTATTTCGATCTTATCTTGGTATAAGATGTTAGGTGTGGATCAATGTTTTTGCCATACTAGTTTCCAATTTTCCCAGCAATTTTTGTCAAATACTGAGTGCTTAACCCAAAAGTTGGGGGTCTTTGGGTTTGTCAAACACTAGGTTGCTATAGTTTTGACTGTTTCGTCTTGTGAACCTAAACTTATTCCACTGATCAACTCTTCTATTTCTTAGTCAGTACCAACTGCTTTATAATATAATTTTAGATCTGATACAGCTAAGCCACCTTCATTTGCAATTTTTTTCATTAGTTCCCTTGAAATTCTTGACCTTTTGTTCTTCCAGATGAATTTTGTTGTTATTTTTTTCTAGTTAAGTAAAATTGTTTCTTGGGAGTTTGATTGGTATAGCATTAAATAAATAGATTAATTTAGGAAGTTTTGTCATCTTTATTATATTTACTTGATCTACCCAAAAGCACTTGATATTTTTCCAGTTGTTTAGATCTGACTTTATTTGTGTGGAAAGTGTTTTGTAGTTTTGCTCATATAGTTTCTGACTTTCCCTTGGCAGATAGATTGCCAAATATTTTATCCTATAGACAGTTATTTTAAATGGAATTTCTCTTTGTATATCTTGCTATTAGATTTTGTTAGTGATGTATAAAAATGTTGATGATTTATGTGGATTTATTTTGTATTCTGCAACTTTGCTAAAGTTGTGGATTACTTCTAATAGTTTTTTAGTTGATTTTCTAGGGTTCCTTAAGTATATCATCATATCATCTGCAAAGAGTGACAATTTGGTTTCCTCATTACCTACTCTAATTACTTTAATCTTTTTCTTATTACCAAAACTAGCATTTCTAACACAATATTAAATAGTAATGGTGATAGTGGACAACCTTGTTTCACCCCTGATTTTATTGGGAATGGTTCCAGTTTATCCCTATTACATATGATGTTTGCTGATGATTTTAAATAGATGTTACTGACTATTTAAGGAAAAGTCCATTTATTCCTATACATTCTAGTGTTTTTAATAGGAATGGGTGTTGGATTTTATCAAATTTTTTTTTTGTATCTATTGAGTTAATCATAAAGTTTTTGTTAGTTTGGTTATTGATATAGTCAATTATGCAAATAGTTTTCCTAATATTGAACCAGCCCTGTATTCTTGATGTAAATCCTACTTGGTCATAGTGTATTATCCTGGGGATGACTTTCTGTAATCTCTTTGCTAATATTTTATTTAAGATTTTTGCATTAATATTCATTAGAGAAATTGGTCTATAATTTTCTTTCTCTGCTTTCATCCTACCTGGTTTAGGTATCTGTATGTCTGTGTCATAAAAGGAGTTTGATAGGAGTCCTTCTTTCCCTATTTTTTCAAATAGTTTATATATATATATATACACATACATATATATATATATATATTATATTGGAGTTAATTGTTCTTTAAATGTTTGGTAGAATTCACATGTAAATCCACCTAGCCCTGGGGATTTTTTTTAGGGAGTTGATTAATAGCAAATTTCTTTTTCTAAGATGGGACTATTTAATTTATTTCCTCTTCTTTTAATCTGGGCAATCTATATTTTTGTAAATATTCCTCCATTTCACTTAGGTTATCAAATATATTGGCATAAAGTTGGGCAAAATAACTCTTAATTATTGCTCTAATTTCTTCTTCTTTGGTGGAAAGTTCTCCCTTTTCATTTTTGATACTAACAATTTAATTTTCCTCTTTCTTTTTTCTAGTCAAATTAACTAAAGGTTTATCTATTTTCTTTTTATCTATTTATTTTAATAGTTTTATTTATTAAATCACTAGTTTTTTTTTAACTTTCAGTTTTATTAATCTCCTTTTATTTTTAGTATGTCAAGTTTTGTATTTAATTGGGGGTTTTTAATTTGTTCTTTTTTTAGCTTTTTTAGTTGCAAGCCTACTTCATTGATCTTCTCTTTCTCTATTTTATGCAAGTAAACATCTAGAGATATAAAAAATTTTCTTTATTACCACTTTGGTTGCATCCCACAAATTTTGGTATTTTATCAAATTATTGTCATTCTCTTGGATGAAATTATTAATTGTGTCTATGATTTTCTGTTTTACCCATTCATTCTTTTAGATTATTTAGTTTCCAGTTACTTTTTGGTCTATTTTCCCCTGGCCATCTAGTAAATGTAATTTTTTTTTTTTTTTTTGCACTGTGACTTGAAAAAAATGCATTTACTATTTCTGCCTTTCTGCATTTGATCTTTAGATCTTTATGTCCTAAAATATGGTCAATTTTTGTTACCACTGTAGTTTTTATGGAAGAAATTTAGACATTTCTAAGATGAAAATGTAAGACCATACAGAGTAAATAATGTTGAGAAAGTTAAATTTTAATTTAATATTATTGTAGAAATTAAGCATCTTTTTGGTTTGTTGTATTTTTTTTTAGCAGAATTAATTTTTGATCCAAATTTGGTAACCTTCAATAAAAACATTCGAATGACAAATGAAAATAAAAACTTCATTACTTAAAATTTATGTGTAAGTGAATATCAACTTTTACAAATTAATAATGTAAAACAAAAAAAAAACATTCTATTTGCTCCCATGTCTTTAGTTGCACACTTTTTGCTCTGTATATTCCTTTTGGTGTTTATTGCCATTATTATTTCTTTTATTATCACATATTTATAATCATTGTATGTATTGTTCTGATTATACTTTTTTGCATCACTTTTCATATTTTTTATAAGTTATTCCTCAATTATTGGACACATGGCTTATTTTAAAAAAATATTTTGTTTTATTGTCTTATTTTTTGTTATGTTTGTTTTTTATGTTTTTGTTATTTTATTTTTTTGTTATTATGACTACTGTAGCTTAAATGTTTTTTAATTAAAAGCGCCCCCTATCTCCCCTTTTTTTTTTCCTGTATAAAAACCTCTTTTGGAAAGTTTTATAATTTGTTATTTTACTACATTGTTTTCCAAAAAAGATTAATTTGGTTTACAACTCTTTCAGCAATGCCTGTTTCTGTAATGCTTTATAAATACTGAATTTTTTTCCTTTCTAACTCTGTGCCAACATAATAGGTTAAAAATGACATTTAAGGGTTGCTTTAATTTGCATTTCTCTGATTATTAGAGATTTTGAACAATATTTTGGTGACTTTTAAGAAACAATTTGTTTCCTTTATAAATTGCTGATTTCATAAACTTTATGGCAGTTTCTTTGAATGTTAATTTCTTTTCTGTTAAATCCTTTTGACCTCAAATTTATATAATAAATATTTACAGTGAAGAGTTTCCTCAAACCAATTGCATTGCTTTTGTCATACAAAAATTCCTTATTTTTCTGTAATTGAATTATCTTATTCTGTCTTCCATAACTTATTTTGTTGATTATTGTCTTCACAGTTGCAAGAAGTAAATCATTGAATTTCTGATAATTTTGTGATCTTTTAAATAAATAGATCATTGATCTAATTAGAAATATATCTCTTTATATTTTATATGGAGATATGCATCTAATCCTAATTTTTACTTTTAAACAGGATGAGATTTATATGTGATTTTCTTCCCTTGCTAAGGATAAACTTAGAATTTACTCTTTGTATTCACTGTATTGTTATTACAGATTTTGCCTGTGCTTTTGAATTGAGAAAATATATTTGGTTACTTAATAAGATTTAGTTTCATCTGTTCTACAGTATTTGTTATTTGTCTTCTTTGATGCTAAAGGGATAATCTCAAGGATGTATATTTTTGTTAGTGTGAGTACTCTTCCTTAAAAATTAGATTTTGTAGGATTTTAAAAATTTTTACCAAGATTACTCTCTGTGATCTTTATTTCTTTCAGAAAACCATCCTTTATAATGGATCCCCCCTCAAACCACCCCACACGGCCCAAAAAAAAGAAAAAAAGAGAAAGAGAAAGAAAATAGAACATCATCAAAACCCATCACTATATTGAAAAAAAAAAAACACCTGACATTTTATGTAATGTTCTACATCTCTGGATACTCTCCTTCCTCCCACTTCTGTGAAAGAGTTGGGGGAGGTATATTCTAGATTCTCTTCTTTGGGGTCAAGCTTATAATTTTTTACAACATTCATTTTTGAATTATTTCATAATGATGTTTTTTTTCTGTTTACAATATTATAGTCAATATTTTCTTTTTCCCACTCTTTATTTCACTTTGCATTAAGTTATGTAACTTTTTTCATGTTCCTCCATATTCATTATTTTTTGGGGGATGTATATTCTAGACTCTCTTCTTTGAGGTCAAACTTATAATTTTTCACAATATTCATTTTTGAATATTTCATAATGGTGGTTTTTTCTGTTTATAATATTATAATCATTATATTCTTTTCCTCACTCTTTATTTCACTTTGCGTTAAGTTGTATAAGTTTTCTCATGTTCCTCCATATTCATTATCTCTTATAGCTGGAACTCTCTCTTTTGATATAGATTATAGCCCCTTTATAGATTAGGAAATCACTTTGAAGAGTTGCTTTGGTCAATTTCCCTGTGTTCCTGTAAAATTTAGATAGGGTGGTCTTTAAACTTCTGATATGCTCTTTGTATTCTGCTGATATAACTTTTCAAACAGCAAGATTCCCTGTGCAGCAAAGCAGGATTTTGGTGAAAGAGGAGGTCATAATTTTATTAAATACATTAAACATTAAATGGGAATGTTTTATTACTATTTGGCAAATGAGGCTGTGTTGTAAGAGAAACAGACTAAGAACCAAAGATACCTGAGCTGTGTCTCCCTTATGACACTTATAGTTTTGTCATCAGTTAAGTCAATTGAACCATCTGTCAGATGTAATACTTATTTCACAGGCTTTTTGTGAAGATCAAATAAGATTATGTAAGTAGTAAGACTTTTTATAAACTTGAAAGCATTTTGAAACTTGAATCATATTTAAAGGTCAGATGAAATAATGAGCAGAAAACTTTTTGCAAATATTTTTCCTTCTATTAAAGTCCCAATCAGAGGTTTCATTTTGGTTTAGTGGGAACCTCAGGTTCTGAAAGACTATTCCAACAGAATGCATGCTGGAGCATGTGCTATTAAGCTGGAGAGATTTTTGGTTCTTACAAGACGTCAGGCTCTATTATCTTATCATTGGAAGACCAAAGAAGCTTGTTATTTCCAAGTTTGCTTAACCTGATAAACTTTTTAGTTAGAACAGTGTTCTAAGGCCATTTACTAAGTCTTAAAGATATATGTTTTTTATTGAAGAGTACTCTCCCTGACAAAAACCACAGATACTTGAAGTATTAGAATATGATAATTAAAGTAGAATCTTTTCTTTCTTCTTCTTCTTCTTTTTTTTTTTTGGCAGCATGAAAATAGAGAAATATACATAGATGTGATAATTATAGCTGACAAATATTTGGCTTAGGAAACAAATGACAGAAATACCTTGATGAAATGTAAAAGAGCACTGTGAAGAAAGTTTTCTTTTATCTCTTCAATGCAAACAGCTTCCTAGTTCCATAATTAAGTAAATACTATAATTTCAGATAGTTTTATGTGATCCTTGCTACATTTTCTTTTTAGTAGAAGTAGTCCTGATTTTACTTATGTCCACTGACACCATCATCCTTAATATAATCAGTTGCTGCAGAATTTATTCATGTAATCATTTCATTCTTATATTTTAAGAGAAAAAATGGTTCAAAATTATCTTTTAAATAAGATCTTTTATGGGAAGATTAAAAAAAAGGAAAGTCTGGTTAGTCTTCAGTTTAGTTTTGAATTTACTGTCTGTTTGGATTATTTACTCTGATTTTAATTTACTTTGATGCTTAAATGTACTTGTTTGATTTTTTTGTTAAAAGGTATTTATTTGTTTTTGAGAACATGTTTATTTTTTATTCTTTAATAAGCTATTGAAAACTGCTGATAAATGTTCTAAATTCCCTAGTTCTTAAGGACTTAAGTCTTCGGTTTGCTAGAAAAATTCTTGAAATAAAAAGAAACATATTAGTCAAAAGAAAATGTTTTGTGTGGCAATTATCTTGAAATGTAGTTTAATTAGAATTTTAAAATTTATTCAAGACTTCTTTAAGCAATTCTGGTTCTCCTAGCTCTTTTTTGGAAGAGGTGATATTTAGTTATACATTATTAAATTCTAAAACTTAGATTTTCCAGTATATATTATAAAATGCTTTATAAGAGATTGAGTTAAAAGTCAAAACTTTCAAGTCATAAATGATTTCTTTTGGTGTTACTCTACTTTTGTAGATATCTTATATTGGAGAAAGCATCAGATGAACTTGTTGAACGAAGCCACATTTTTAGCAGCTTCTTTTACAAATGCCTGACTAGAAAAGAAAATAATTCAATAGAAGAAAATCCAAATCTTTCGTAAGTTTACTTTCATAAGTATTGTTTTGTTTTGCTATTTCTTAGTGTTTCTTTTTGAACCCTGAGTTAACATTGCTTCATATGAATCAACATTTTAAAATATTTTGTTAAAAAAATCAATGTTGAACATCTAGCCTATTTAATTTGTATTATTTTAAGTTCAGAAAGTATCATTTTTCAGCCACTCCCTTTAAGTCTTCATTAGAATTCTTTTTCTATTCATTCTTATTCACTTTTACTCTATGTGGTCATAGTATATTACATAGTTTTAGAATTCTTTAAATTTTTTTTTTTTTGCTTTGCATTATTCATATAAATGTTTAAAAGTAATTTTTGTAACATGAAAGTTATAAACAACACATATTTGTATGTATTTTATACTTGTTGTTCATAAGTACATTATAGTGTTACATTAAAGTACAATAATTTATTGGTTAATTCCTATTTTTGGACATTGTTTTCAGTTTTTAAACATGATATGAAATTCTTTGTGTAGCTAGATTTTTTCCTATTAATATTTCTAGATCATACTGCAACAGTGGAATTATTGGGACAGAGGACATAATTATTGCTGTAATTTTATCATGTACTTTCAGATTGCTAGCCAAAAAAAGATCCTAGTTTAAAATTTCATCAGTAATGATTGTATCTATTCTTCCATAACCTCACCATCATTGAACTTCTTTGCTTTTAATTGTATTTGTTCACTTGATGGATGTGATTAATTCTTTGAATTTCTTTGAATTTGCTTCTCTTTATTAATGAATTAAAAAATTTTTTTCAATGATTAAACACTTAGAAGAAAAAAAGAAAAATAAAACTCTTGTATATTCATAGTATACCAAAACAAATTTCTACATTATCTATGATCAAACATGGATATTAATTATCCCAAGGTAAAATTTATCTTTTTTCTGTACTAAGACTTTTGGAACATTCTATATTTCATTCTATATCTTGAATCCATTACCTCTCTGTTTACAGTTCTTTGCCACTATTAAAAAAAAATGATTTGAAACAGTCACCTGGATAAGTAAAATTAGTGATAAATTCAAATGTAGTGAGACTATTTGAAACTATAAATTACTTTTTTTCTGTAATGTTGTTTATATCATGTCACTTTACTTGTAGAAGTACAATAGTATGCTTAGAATGAACTTAGTAAAATGGAGATTGAATGCTTTTCTCCCCAAACCACAGGCCTAGTAATTAATGCTCCTAAACACACACACACACACACACACACACACACACACACACACACACACACACCTAGAGTTACCATAATTTGTTACATGATATGTTTAAAATCCTACTTTGAAATGTAAGGATTAGAACTGTCAATGTTATTGATAAAATGGCCCTTCCAGGATAAAATAAAGAGAACAGTTGTTTCATGTATTTATCTATTTCTACTCCAATTTTGAAGAGAAAATGTAACTATTAGATATCCTGGGAAAATTTCACTCTTAAAAAAAATATAATGAAGCAGAATCTAATTTGTCTTACTTAGTTTTTCAGGGGAAAATAATCCATTTAGGTAAACACCTCAGAAGAAAACAACCTCAACATAAGATATTACATCAATGTAAAAAACAATTTTATGAATACAAAATTTAAAATGCTAAATTATTAAAAGTCTAAAATGCATTTTGATTTCATTTTTAAATAGATATTGTACTATTTTATTTTTCTACAAATATAGTAAATTTAATTTAAATTACATATGGATCTTGAATTTTATTTCTTTACTAACATGAAATCAAATTTCCCGGTATGGAGCCAGATTTTACCAACTAGTTAATCAACAAGCATTGAGCATCTATTCTTTAAGTAGCATTTTTAGGAATATTAAAGAAAACATATTCTTTTGCTTTTGAAAAGCTTAACATTTTATTGGAAAGTCAAGGCAAAAGATGTTAAATTATTAGCAAACAAAATAAACATTATATAATATGGTCTCACATTTTGTTAGGAGTTCAGAGAAGGAAGTGCTACTCACTTTGGGCTGAAATAGTCATTGAGAACAAAGTGCTAAGTACATTACCTGGACTGGAGCTTCTCCACTATAATAATGTCCTCTTTACTTGTCTGTTTTTTTAGAGATCCCTTTATCACACACAGACAACACACATATATTTTATAACAAGTAAATTCTTTTGGGTAGTCTACTTATATCTGTAAGAATTGCTCAATAATATTGTTTTATCAAACTTTCAATTTTTATACTACTTTACAGAATTAATCCTTTAAAATTGGGTCCTTTTGTATTATGTGTTGAATTTCATTAAGCTAAATAGAAAATATTATTTTTACTGCATGTCAAACAATTATTGGCAAGAAGTAAAAAAATTCTTGTGAAAGCACTTGTATTTCACATCTGATATACTTTAAAATGATTTGAGATCCAGTAAATAAAAGCATAGTAACTTTTTATGGTACTTATTACATGAAACGAAAATTGAAGCCAATCTCTCTAGAAGACTGGAACTCTTTGATGGTTTCTTTTTGGTCATCTTCAGTGTCATTTAGTGAAGCCCTATAATTAGTGATAATATAGTCACCAAAAATTTCTTTCATTGTGTCAGTTGATCAGACAAAGGTCTTTACAGGAAGAAACTGTCACTACTTTGTCTGTAGTTGATATTATGCTTCCATATTCTGAATCTCAAAGTATATACTGTAATTTTTTACATATGTAGATGGTGTTATTGACCTACCATTAACATGGTAGATATTTTGGAGTAGTTTTCCAAGAGAAATGATTAATTTTTATTGATTTATCTACATTCTCTAGTCTAGTACTTATGATCAAGACCATATGTTTAGATCTTAAAATTTAATCTTGTGCTAAATCTCAAATTTTCTTTGCCTTCACAGTTTCACACTTTTTTTTTTACCCCATCCCAATAGACATGCATTCTTTTTATGGTCCCTTTGGGACATCTCATAAGTTCCCCTTATTAGACAGATGACATATACTATTTCTTTTCATCCCACTTTTTTCATTCCAATAACTCTGAACAAGTATTTTAACTGATAATTCTTCTGTTCTTCCACAAATCTCACTGTAATTGATTGTAAAAAGAGGATTTCTATTTTCATTACTAGTATTCTTCTTCCTTCATCTTCCTTCCCCTAACTGCTACCCTACTACAAATTAGCAATATAATGTTTTAGAAGTTCTTACTCATTTTATTAATAATTTATATTATTTAAAAATTTTAAAATATAATTATAGCAAATAGAGAAAGACATAAACAATAGTATTTCTTTTCTCATGTATCTTTATGCTTTTTAAGTTTTAAAAATTAGGTTTTTTTTAGTTCTTGTATTCACTTCATCCTTCTTCCCCCTCCCCTATCCACTAAGGAAAAAACCCTAATTCATTACAACTATGTATAAATATGCAAAACTAACTTCTACATTAGCTATGTTCCAAGAAAAATTAAGCAAAAAAAAAAAAGTAATGGAAATATGATTTAATCTATACTTTGAGTCCCAGTTTTCTGTCTGGAGGTAAATAGCATATTTCATCATGAGTCTTTTGGAATTTTGGTTGATTGTTGGGTTAACAAAGTTACTAAGTCTTTCAAAGTTGATTATCTTTACAATATTGCTATTGCATAAAATGTTCTCCTGGTTCTGCTTACTTCACTTTGCATCATGCAAGTCTTCCTAGGTTTTTCTGAAATCATCACTTTCATCATTTCTTATAGAATAATACTATTTTATCACATTCATCTGCTATAATGTATTCATCCATTCCACAATTGATGGACATCCCTTTTTCAATTCTTTGCCACTACAAAAAGAGCTCCTAGAAATTTTTTTTTTGGTTTTCTCTTTCTTTGTTCTTTTTGGGTATATACCTATTAATAGCATCTCCAAGTCTAAGGATATATATAGTTTTATAGTTTTGGGGGCATAGTTTCAGATTAATTTCCAGAATTGTTGGACTTATTCACAGCTTCATCAATAGTGCGCTTTTGGAACAACAAAATATCTTCTGAAAATTCTGCCCGTGTAATTTGTGATTAAGTACAGTGTACCCCAAACATTTGCTTTATGTAAACAAATTGAATCTGTAAATAATTTACTTGGATGCCCTTGATAGTATATCCTCAAAATAGAATTCTCCCTTATTTGCTGTTGGCAGTTGATTCATGATGAAAGCATATCTTTGAGATTTTTTTAATTACTGAATAAGTTTGTATGTGGGATGTACATATCA
Organism: Antechinus flavipes; assembly: GCF_016432865.1. NCBI lineage: Eukaryota > Metazoa > Chordata > Mammalia > Dasyuromorphia > Dasyuridae > Antechinus > Antechinus flavipes. Next base: position 291,109,898 of record NC_067400.1, on the reverse strand, counting down.
TGAAGTGACTAAATCTCATATTCATAATGTCATTGATTTTACTGCAATTATATATGAAGTTATAATGCCTGCTTTAACAATCAAGTTGCAGTAGTTATTTCTTTAGGGGTATAAGTTATGAATTATTTTAAGTATGGTAGCCTAAAATTGTTGTATTTTGCTTATTAGAAGGAAATAAAGTAAAAAAGAAATGTTACGCAAAAGATTTTACTAAAATCGTTACCCATGGAAGACATTGTATAGAGATTTTAAAAAACAGTAAGTCAGAAGTTCCCAAACATTAAAGAAAAATCCTGTCACATTTTAAGAACTTAACAGATGCTTTTTGAGTGACTGATTTATGGAACCAAAATACTTTTTTTTTTTCATATTCACAGAATGGCTCAAAGAAGACATAAAAGAGTACGTACATGGACTCGTCATATAAACATCTTTAATAAAGATTACATCTTTGTACCTGTAAATGAGGCGTAAGTTTGGCTATTATTTTTTTTAAAAGAGAGTTTTTAGAAGATGTTGTTCTTTTAGATGTTAGGTGCACTAAAAGATATCATTTTCTAAATTTTCAGCTTTGTTTTTAATATGTCCTCACAAAAGCAAGTCAGTATACTACATATACTATATATGTATTTTTGTATATACTACACTGTAATTCACCATAATTCTCTTGTTCTAGAACTCAATGTGATGTGGAATGAATTGAACATTTTAAAAGAACTTTTGGGAAAACAGTTTGATTTTTTTGAACCCTCTTGCTCAAAGAGAGAAGGGAATGTTGCCCTGACTCTGAATATACAGTAAGACTTTTCAAGGGTGTCTCCTCAGTTTTATAATATATACTTATCCAGTAGTCATAACATAAATTTTGTAAACCCTCTCATAGCAAGAACTCCTTGCTATGAGCTGCCTTGGTGTCAGGAGCAGAGGGGCTTTAGAGGATATAGCCATCATATTCAACCGAGGATTAGAGAAGTATTTGTGAAAGAGGTTGGATGTAACATGGAATGGGGAAGGTTCTGACAGATGGAAATGGGGAAAGGGCATTGCAGGTAGAGGAAACATCTTGTGTAGAGATGTCTATGTACAGAAGTAAAAACTCATGATTTATCTGTATTAGGAGAGCTATGTAATATGAATCATAGAATCATAGTGATCTGTAAGGGACCCCAGAAGTTGTTCAGGCCATCTTCATGTGTTCTATGCATGAAATAACAGTCTAATAGAAGGCATGAGGCTGCCTCTGTTCCCACAGATTGTAATTATAAATTAAGATTTGAATCCAGGTCCTCTGAATTCAGAAGAGAAAAACCAGTAGAAGTTTTCGAGCAGGTACATAATTTGATTTGATTAGTTTTGATTTGGAAATATGAATCTGACAGATGCATAAGGCATAAAGGTGATACAGTAGGAAAAAATGATACAGAATAGTGAAGGTCTGTTCCTAACTTTCCCACTCATCATTTGTATGACTGAGTTCCATATTTGTAAATGAGGTAGTTAGATTAGATAATATCCTTTAGATAATCCATGATCTCCTCCAACTTTTAAGTGGATGTTATAATGCTTTGATTGAATTTGATAGATCAATGACCTTCACAAGTGGTGGAAGCTTATTTTAATAGTCCAGGTGGGAAGTACTTATCAAATTTCAGTTGAAAATGAAAAAAAACATTGGTGTGATATTGCAAATTTTGTAGGACTTAATAACATTGTATAAAAGAGGGAAAGAAGAGTGAGGTATAGAAGAAGATTTAAGATTTTGAGCCTATGTAGCTAAGAAAGTGGTAGTTCAGTTAAAAGACATAACCAATTTAGGAGAAAGTTGATATGAGAGCAAGATAGTAAGGATAAAAGAAAAATCTTGAAAAATAATAATATGATTCCCATTTTTCTAGGGTATTAAGATTACAAAGCATTTTTCCCAAATCATCATCATGTTTCTATATTTTAGGATCTCCTTCACTTATATCACCTTCACTTAATTACCTCTTCTCTGAATTTCACTCTATCCTTTCATATCATCTTGTCTACATCTTGGTGCCAGCTTCCTCCTTTTGAAGAAGTTTAGTATCTGAGTCACTATTTGCTATATATCAAACATGGCACATATATATTTAAATTTACCTGTTGATTTTTCTATTTGGAATGGATCATTGATTTCATTAATGTTTGGGAAGCTTTATGATAAATATCTCTGAAGGTATGTTAGCACCTTCTCTGAAATTCATAGTCTCAAGAGTTGCTTGCAAGATGACAGGTTAAGTCACTTGCTGAGGTTACACAACTAGTAGGTATCAGAGGAAGGTCTTATATTTCTTCCTGACTGCAACATTCTTCCCACTATGCCATACTACCCTCTATATGTGAATGTTTTTTCATTTTAATCTTGCTTCCTACTTTATCAAATTCAACTTCTGTGGTCTGCATTTTCATTCCATTTCAGTCACAAATAAGGATGATCATTTCCTTGTTCTTGTTATTACAAGTGTTCCACATTTATAATTTAGAACCCTGAAATTCATGTATCTAACATGATACATGTTAGGAAACATCAGTTTTCCCCATGATTCATTCTTCCAAAACCACTTTCTATTCTCATTATAATTTCTAGTTACTCCATTCCTTCCTTTATCCCATTAGCCATTTCTGCTACTCTGGTCTCATTTTCCTTCAAAATTCTTAAGTAAACCAAAGTAACTGTACACTATCTTAAAAACTCAAAAAACATTTTAAATCTTTGTTCTACTATCTCTATGATCCAGTCCTTGATTACTTCTATCATCTGCTTCTCTGATTTTGCTCCTGTGCATCTGAACAACCTGGAGTAAGTCATGTATTCATGCTGCCTGAGTCCCCTGCCACTTCGTTATCTAGTTCCAATGGGGCCCTCATTACCTATGTACCTCCCCTTTATTTTTCATTGACTCACTCTCTATCACACTTCCCACTGCAATTATTATAAACCTCCAGCTGCTTATACCCCTCCCTCCCTCTCTTTCCCTCTCTTCCCCCTCTCCCTCTCTTATTCCTTCTCCCTTTCCCTCCCTCCCTTTTCTCTCTCTTTCTTTCATGTCTGTCTGTCTGTCTCTCTCTCTCTCTCTTTCTCTCTCTGTCTCTGTCCCTCATTTCTCTCTCTCTCTGTTTCTCTCTCATTTTTCTCTTTCTCTGCCTTGTACTTGATTAAAACAAACTGATTTCTTCTGTTTCAGACTCCCTTTCTTCTCTGATTCTATGTTTAAAACCACCTCAGGGTTATCTGTCCCCACTCTCTCTTCTCTTTCCTTTTTAGTTCAATCTCAGAGAATGAGTTGCCAGTTTCAACTTATCTAATTATATCCTTGATATCGAATCTTCAGTATATCCCATTGGATCATCAGTCAACAAACATTCATGAAGTACCAACTATGTGCTTGATTATATACTGGGACTACAAAGACAAAGCAAAAGAGTTCTTGTCCTCAAGGAACTTAACATTCTAATGAGGGAGACAATATGTGTATGTATGTTACACAAAATAACGAATCTTCTTATTCACTAGTTTAATTCCCTACTGCATACCAGCACTGCAGATGTCATATATCCTTAAAAACCCTTCACGTCTAAAAAGCTGTGTCCCTTATTTCTCCTATTTTTTTTTTATAGTTTAACTCAGAGAAAAAGTTAACTTTATTCATTACCCACACTGTTTTCTCACTCCCACTCACTTTTCAGTTTCTTGTTATCTAGGTTCCTTTCCTATTTTCCAACTGTACTTGCTATAGCTAGAGTTACCTTTAAGCTCTTTATAATGCAAAAAACAATTTTTTTAGCGCACATTGCAGTAGTTTTTTTTTTTTTTAATTTTTTTTTTTACTCTGGCTATTTCCTCTTAATAGTTTCTTCACCCTGGATTTTCATTACATTGTTTTGCTGTAGTTCTCTTCAGATTTGTTTAAATATGCATTTAAAAAAAAAGTGATTTAGAATTATAGAACCCTCTTTGATAGAACTGATTTTTTTTATTCAGAATTCAAGCACGAAATAAAATAAGTATTTCCATACACAAAGTAAAATAGAAGATTGAACTCTCCTTTTGAACCCACAAATCCCTCAACCTCCTCTGAACCATATTTTGTTGGGTACTCAACTACTTCTACAATAGTACAATATCCAACTAAAATACAAACTGTATTGCAGAAACTGATATCTCAAAATGTACAATAAGCAATATTTCAGCCCTAGTAAAGTTTATTACAAACTCCCTGTTTCATGTTCTTACACTTCTGTGATGTTATTTCAGATGCCAGATTATTGTCTTTTTACTGGATGCATTATGTTCACACTCGTTCCTCTATAATTTTCTCCTCTGCTGTCAGTCTTGTTCTTGCCATACCATCACAAAGACAGGAGCAGAAATAAAAAAGCCTCTCATCTATTTCTCCTATTGAGAATTGAGCATTTATCACTTGGACCCCTGTCTCACCATTTCCTTTCTTATCTGAGGCAGCCAGGTATTAGTAATGGTAAGAGTGCTGTCAGGAGTCAGAAAGACCTAATTTCAAATCTGACTTAAGCCACTTTTTTTTGGTCTCAATTTTTTTTTTATTTGTAAAATGGGGATAATGGTAATAGCACCTGCTTCACAGGGTTGTTGTGAGGATCAGATGACATATTTGTAAAGTGTTTGGTCCAGCATCTGGCTCATAGGTGGTAGCTACATCAAGTATATGGGGATTTAATTTGGAAGGTCTTATTTTTAGGTACTAAAGAGGGAAAATAACTATGTATAATGAGAAGCATATAGAATAAACTGAGCATAGTCTCAAAGGCAAGACATGAAGATTAAGGAAGTCTGGGTAAGCCTTCTTACAGAAGTAACTGAGTCTCAGAGAAAGCCAAACAAGTTAAGAAGCAGAGATGAAATAAGGAGATAGTGTCTGTGAAATGGGAGATATACAGTTAAATTTTTTGGAGATGGGATATGTTGTGTCATGGGCATAACAGCACAGAGTCTAGTACTATTGAATGGAGTCAGGAATAAAATGCTTTGAAAGATAGAAAGGGGCCAAATTATGAAAAGCTTTGAAAATCAGATTCTATGTTTGTTCCTGGAAGTAACAAGGAGCTATTGGAATTTATTGCATGGGGGTATATAGGTCTGAAGTGGTGGTGATATGATCAAGTCTTTGGCTTAGGAAGCTCTATTTAATAGCAGAGTAGAGATTGAACTGGAGTGGGGAGCTACTTGAGGCAGAAAGATGCATCAGAAGGCTTTTGCATTAATTCAAGTGGGAGTGGTTGAGATTTAACTTCAAATTGATGTTAGGGTAAAATTGAAAGAGAAAAGAGACATATAAGAGTGATATGATAATGGATATAGATATATCTATATAAAATGATAAAGAACTTGACAACTGATTGTATGTGGGGGATGAGAGAGTTGAGGATTTGAGGATGATACCTATATCATGAGCCTGCATAACTGAGAGGACAGTGTTACCCTTGAGAGTGGTTCTTTTTTTTTAAATTAACTTTTTCCTTTTGTTATCATTAAAAGGGAAGTTAGGAAGGAAGTTTTGGATTTGGATATTCTAAGTTTAAAATGTTTATGAGACATCTACTTTGAGATAGGTGATAGAGATTCTAAGCTCTTCTACCTGAGTCAAAAGTTCACTGTTTAAAATACCAGTATTCTGCCAGAAGAATAACAATTTCTGAAATTAAAGTTGCTGGTCATCCAAAGGAAAGTAGTTGCATTATATTACCAATGAAAATTTTGGAGAAGATATGTAAAATATAATAGAAATTTATGACCAGAAATGGAGATAGAATGGTATGTAGTGAGAGCAAGGGATACTTGATGACCAACCTCCATTAGTACCCATACAACATCAAGAGATCTAGAGAAAGACCTTTGTCATGCTAGATTTGCCTTCTTTAAATGTTTTATGCAGAAACATGGAGAAGAGAGTTATACAAAATAAAAAGGTATGAATGATCTTCAATTTGTTGAGTTGGATGAAACATGCATAGCAGAGATTAATCAATCACAGATCTGTTAAATTGGCAAAGAATTTAAATTAGATAAGAGTTGTCTAATGGAATGCCACATTTGTTCTTAATTTTGTCCAGTTAAGCATTTTTAGCAAAACCTTAGAGGAAGCCATTAAAAAAAAATTCTATCTTTGGATGATAATTGCACAGAGAGGTAGAAAATACCTAATAAATTAGATAATAGGATTAATATTGCAAAAAGATGATGGAATTCTGGATTAATAGTCTTTTCTGTAGAAAAAGACAGAAGTTTTAATTGAATGTTAGCTCAAAATAAGTTATTAGCATAACATTAGCATGTAAAATTAAAAAAACAACAACAAAAACTCCAAAACAAACAAATCATTTAATTTTAGGCTGCATTAATAGCAATATCATATCCAGATTGATAGTGCTAATTATCTCACTGTATTCTCTGCTTTTCAGATCATATCTGGAATATAATCTGTAGTTCTTAATGTCTCATTCTTAGTGCATAACCACAGAGCAGAGAGATGAAGGGCACATGTGAAATTGTTGAAGGAAATGGAAATTATATGAAGAAGAGTGGAGTGGTGATGGTAGAGATGGGAAGGAAATATAGCTGTTAACTATTTGAAGTATTGACATACGGTATAGATATTAGGTTTTTTTGGCACTCCAATTATATTTGAGTATCTTTGGATGATAAAGATAAAATGTAATTGGGAAATACTTGTTTAACAAAGTAAATGAAAATATAATAAAATTCAGTATTATATTTAAAGACTAAGTTAATATGTGGTTCACATATGGGACTTTTATATAAGGATTAGTGGCCCCTGTTTCTTTTTGAGTTTGACACTACCACTCTAGAAGATAAAATTCTATTTGATGAATTAAAGTTTCAGAGAAGCAAATTTTAGCTTACTATAAGGGTTTTCTCATAGTCATTGTTTTTAGATTGATATAAGAACCATCAAGCCTATTTTACCAGATGTTGAAATAGATGAAATATCTTTGAGATTATTTTTTGATTGATCCTAAGATATTACTTCTTTCTTTCTTTTTTCTTCTTCTTCTTCTTCTTCTTTTTTTTTTTTTAATAGATCTCATTGGTATCTTGCAGTCATTTGTTTTCCATGGTTAGAAGGACCTGTGTATGAAGATTTTCCACACCAGTCATCTCAGCAATCCAAGTCTCATGACTTTGAAACTCCCCTGGGTAATATACATCATAGATGGTAGTCTTTTAATGATCATGTCAATAAAGTACAAAATATTAAAATAGAGTAGCTACAAAAAGCAATTTGAAATTAAAGGCAATAGCTAAAAATAATTTTTAAATGACTAGCAAGAAATCTTAGACTGTCATACAAGGAAGTCTTGTCTATTATGTTAAAGCAATAAATGATTGTGACATATACACCTCTAAAATGACAGAACTATAGGTAGAAATATTTTGTGGAATCCAACTGACCTCTATTTTGTGCCACTCATCTCCATGCATATCTTGTATTTATTAACAATTGTATATAATGATTATTACCTTCATAGGTAATTGTTCTCTTTTTCCCCCATTCAGATTTTCTACTACGAAATCAATATACAATGCAAAATAATGCTTAAATATATCTTGTAGTTGATATATATGTTTTGGACAAAACAAACATTAATAAAGATAGTCATTACATTATAGTCGAAACACAAAAAACAAAATAGATAAAATGGCAACATTCCCAGAGTTTCACTAACAACCTCTTGGAATTTACCATTCTGGTGATCAATAACAAAAGATAATTCTACCCCAATTAACTATTATTTATTGCCACACTTCTGTTATACTCTCCGGAATCACTACTCTATTGTCAGCAGACTTCCTTTCATCTTACATCTCTTTTCCCATCTTTTGATCCTGGTTAAACTTTACTTTTTCCTAAATATCTCTCATTTTTTATCAGCCACTCTGAAGCTGCCTGCTCCTTCTCTTACCTTTTTCCCTTCTCACAGTCTGCTGTAGGGCTAGAAAGTTGGGTCAGCAACAACAAAACTTCTATTTGGTTGGTCCTGCTACTTCCTTTGCCACTGTCACTCTGAACTTTCATTCTATAAGGTTTTATTATCCATATTAGATTATTATTGCTATAATCTATTGATTTCTAGGTCATTTTTCCTACTACTTCAATGAGTTTAGTACTTGAATCTCATTTCTTTTCTCCATATTAACTTCTGTTCTTCGTTATTATTTCAGCAATAATACTGATGATCCTTTGAACTTTTATCTTCTTATTTTCAGTGCCTTAGACCTCTTCATCTGTCATTAGGAGTTATCATAACTTAGACTTTCTCATAACTCCAAACTAAATTACCTTAGGCTTAAAATTTTGAGTCATCTTTGACCATTTCCTTTTTAGCAACTTCTTGTCAATATTCAAACAACAATAATGTAACAAATATTATGTCCCATTGATTGATCCTCCATAGTATTTCAATATTACTTCTTCTTTACCTATACAGCTATCACCTTAGATTATGTATTGCTGAGAAGAGCTAAATCCAGCATAGTTGATCATCATACAATTTTGCTATTATTGTGTACAGTGTTCTCCTGATTCTGTTCACTTCACTCAGCATCAATTCATTTAAGTTTTTCCAGATTTTTTAGAATCAGACTACTCAAAATTTCTTATAGAATTATAATAATATTCACATACTATAACTTATTCATCTATTTCTTATAAAACTGTAATAATATTTGATAATATTCATATAACTTATTCAGCCACTCCCCAACTGATGGTCATCTATAAAATTTCCAATTCCTTGACACAAAAAGAGCTGCTTCAAACATTTTTGCACATATGGGTCCTTTTCTTTCTTTTGTGATCTCTTCGGAATACAGAACCAATAAAGACAGTGCTGGATCAAAGGGTATGCACAATTTGGTAACCCTTCGAGCATAATTCCAAATAGATCCAGAATGCCTGGATAACTTTACAACTCCACCAACAATTACAGCACTCAATTTTATAACTTCCATTAAAATCAAACTGGATTACTAAATATTCCCCAAATTTAACATTTGATTTCCTATATCTGTGCACATCTACACAGGATATCCCCCAGGCTTGGAATATACTCCTTTCTCATCTTCACTTGTTATCTTTCTCCATTTCACTAAATCTTTTTTTAAAGATGTTTTTATCTTCAGTATATTTTTTTCATTTCACCAAATGTATTTTTTAAAGAGTAGTTTTCATCAGGCAATTTCTGTTTCTTTTCCAAACTTCTGAAAAGCTTTTTCTTTTTTCTCCATTTTTCTTCTCTCTTTTAAGATCTTTTTTGAACTCTTCCAAGAGAGCTTGTGAGCTTGAGACCAGTTCATATTCCCCCTTGAGGCTTCATCTGGAGGCATTTTGTATTTGCTGTCTTCTTCTGGGATTATTCCCTGTCTTTATAGAAGCTCTCTGTAGTCAAAACTTTTTTTTTTTTTTATTGCTATTTTGCTCATTTTTAAAAATTGAGATCTATTCCTAGGGTACAAGGGAAATTGTCCTGAACTTCCTCTACAGGGCGACGGGTTTCAGGCTGCCTGTGCTGGGGTTGCTGCTGCAGGCTTCCCAACTGAGTGAGTGAGCCTGGCAAAGTCCTGCCTGTTAATGCTGGGATTCATGGCTTCACTGTTTATGTTCTGTAGTTGCCTTGAAGGTCCTACAGCTTCTTTGCTAATTCATTAGCCATCTGAACTAGGAAGGAGTAGTCAAAGCTGTTATATTTTAGCTAGGAGCCTCTTGCTAGGTTCCCTGGTGCTGCTGGGCCAATCCACTCTGGGCATCTTCAAGTCTGGGCTGTGTTCCCCCTCTGTCCAATTAATACAGACCTTTCCCAAAGTCCTTCTAAGATATCTTATGTTGTAAAATTATTATACTCTGAATATCTGTGAATTCTGTCACTTCAAAATTCATTCAGAGGCTTGATCCTAGTATTGATTCTGAGGAAATCCAAGAAGAGCTCAGGCAAAGTCCTCTCTCCTCCTTTTCTGCCATCTTGACTCTACCCTCCTCCCCACCCCCCCAATCTCCACTTATTATAACCTTTCTCTTTATTTGAGGCTCAGATCAATTGGCACCTCTTCTGTTAAACCTTCCATAATTTTCCCAGTTGAAACTATTCTTTCTTTCCACAGATTTTGCTATAGAATTTATTTGAATCTTTCCCTTGCCTCTTTATATTATACTTATTGTGTAGGATGTATACAGTTCTATTCTGAAAAGCTCCTACATACATACATACACATATGCATATATATTTATATATATATGTACATCTATATAAATATGGACATATAACAAATATATGTATGCAGATGTCTCTTTATCTTTGTGTGTGTCTACATCCTGAAAGACTCCATAATACATATAAATAAACAAATATATATGTAATGTGTAGTGGTTTATGTGTACACATATGTACATAGATGTCACTTTATATCACATTTATTGTATAGTTTTTATATGTTTTCATTACCATTCTGAAAGGTTCAAGAATATATAAACATATGTATATACATGTAATTATATAATGCACATACAGATGCCTTTTTATATTTTATCATGTTTTATGTGTTTTGTGTATTTGTATGTATGTATATATCCTGATGCTAAAAGGCTTGAGAATTTCTTTCTTCAGCACACACATATATGTACACACAAACACATACATAGTATACTTTATAATATATTTAACATATAATTTAATAGTATATGAATATACATTTCTATTCCTGAAAGGCTCAAGAATATATATTTATATGTAAACAAACATGTATACAGATAAAATACATACAAATGAGTGTGCATATATAGGCATATACACATAGGTATATAGTTAAGTACATGTTATATATAGGCATTCACATACACATAATTATATATACACATCTTTTTGTTATACTTATATATGTATATGCCATATCTTTATACTTCTACTCCTCCCACAGTAGAATAGAAATTCTTTAAGTTTTGAACTTTGCTCATTTTTTTATCCTTTTATCACTAATTTTTAGCTCCGACCCTTTTATGTAATAAATATTTCTTAGGTTTAATTTCATTTTCATATTGTTGTACTTTGAACTTTTAAGAAAGATTGTCACAGCTATCATGGATTTTGGCCTTTGAGATTTGATGTTTATAGATAAGAATCAGCCTTTATCAGGTCTTTCCATTGTTTAAGCTTTTGCATAATAACAAAGTCTAATAGGTCCAGGATATTTTTTCTTTTACTATATGTATAGAGATGGAATAAATATTAGATATACACTTAAAAAAAAATAAATGCTTATGTTGTTTTGTTATTTCAAACTAGATAACGATCTACATATTACTTCCTCACTCTCCTTAGATACAGAGGATCCCCAGGTAAGTGAATTCTTTTTTAGATGTGAGAGGAGAACTTAGTAGACCACTATGATATCTAGGCAATGGGACATATTAAGATAATTCATTGCAATGATTATTATGGTCCTTAGACCATTATTTTTTAGACTTTCTTTTTTGGTGGGGAAGGGGTGAGATAAAGACTTATGTTACTTCTTAGCTAATCATTTTTTTTACTTTTATTTTTATAGTTTATTCTTCCTCCCCAGATATATTCCTTCCTAGATATTCTTCATCTTGCCTTCAATACTTCAAGGTTAAACTAAATTTTTTTTTAAAAAAGATTGGCAACATTATTCAACTTAGTATCATTCATGAACCTATTAACACATCTTTTATTCAACATTTCATCTGAGTTGTAGTTAAAGATCATTAAGGTCTGCTACAGGATCAACCTTTTATGATTTCCACTCAGCCTGCTGTCTTAAACTCATTTTACATAAATGTGATATAGTTTAGATTTTATTTATTATCCTAATTCATTGACAAGTGTCATATGATACAGTTTTAAGCTTTGTCTTATTTTTTTTCATAAGAATAATAAGTAGTACAGGGAATTTATAAAGCATTTTTTTTTCTAAAGCATTTTCACAAACAGTGAAGCCATGAATCCCAGCATTAATTTTGCTTACTTGTCTGTTTTTGTGTATGTATACATACATTCTGAAACTCCATGGTATCATTTATTATGCTTGGGTATATACATTCCTTTAAGCAAACTAGAAAAAGATTACTTAAAACTTATGAATTTTAAGAAGATTTTAAAAAATTTGAACATCATCTGCTGTCATGCTAAGAGGCTGTTAGTGCATCTGTGATTTCAACTATCAGGACTGAAGGAGGGAATTCTTTATTCTCTCTGATGCTACAGAGGGAAAGGAGTAATAGTTGCTTTGATTATAGAGAATTTAGTGTGAGAGAGATATTTCTATTCTGAATTAAAAGTTCTAACTTTGAACAGAGTTTCCTATAGTAATAATGTTATTGAGAGAGTACTATTCTTCCTTGAGTGTTCTTAGTAACAATGAAAGGATGAGAAAAGTTCAGAATGCAACACTTTGGCTAAGACATGTTAAGCTTTGTGTGGGGTTGTTTATCAAAAGCAGTTGATACCCCTAAAAATTCAACTAATTTGGGCCAATTCCTCAGATCTATCTTGTTTGTGGCGAGCACAAACTAACAACCAGTTTCATCCTTCCAGAAACTTTTTTTTCTGGGACCAGTATTTGAGTGGTCTTATATATTTCTTCTTGATTCAACTCAAACCAAAAAAGCAAAAGAGTCAGGAACTTGGATACTATATGGAAATAATTTCTCAGGCCTTTCTATACAGAATATTCATACAGGCATTCTGGCTTTAAATACATATTACATCTCTATTTTACTGTGCGATTAATGAAATCACTGACATCAGGAGCCTAGTACTTGTTGGTTAACCAGTTCCAGTGAGGATAGCAGCTGATCATATTGGAGTTTCATATGTGCCTTTCCCTATAGGATTCTCTTTGGTGGCTTCTTAGGTCTAATGAGCAGATTCCATTGTCAATAAAGGTTCCAGATGGGTGCGCTTTAATTCTTCTCATGGGCCTACATTCTGAAACTCCATGGTATCATTTATTGTGGTTGGAAGAAATTGACCTGTTTCCAGACTAATGTGGACCTTATCTATTAAAATGAAATTTAATGAAACTAAATATAAAATCTTCAATTTGGATTCAGAGATAACTTTATAAATTTAAGTTAGGGAGACATGGCTAGACAATAGTTTATCCAAAAAACTGCAAGTTCCATATGAGTCAACATTTCTATGGAGCCAAAAAAATCTAAAGGAGATGATAGTAATAAGACCATATTGGGAATATTATGTGCAATTCATAATGCCTTATTTTAAAAAGATGTTACCTTGGAAAGAATTCAGAGAGAGTGGCCAGAATGGTCAAGGGCTTCAGGGACATGCCATAAAAGTATTGATTTAAGGAACTGTGAATGTTAAAATTGAAGGAGAAAATACTTAGTATATATAATAGTTATTGTCTTATATTTGAAAGGCTGTCATATGAAAGAGAGATTAGACATGTTATATTTGGCTCCAAAGCACAGTGAGGAACAGGGGATGGAGGTTGCATATAGGCAGGTTTCAGGTAGATGTTTGGAAACATTTACTTATTAGAGCTAGCTACAGGTGACATTCACTGCCTTGGGAGGTAATGAATTCTACTTCACTGAGAATTTCAAGAAAAGGCTGGAAATTGTATATATTACAGAAGATTTTCTTAAAATGGCCTTTGATATTTTTTCCAGCTCTGCTGTTCTGAGACTACTGGTTCATAAAACCCATTTAGATTATAAGTGACAGCTAAAATACTGTATATTTACCACAGCATAATTTTCTACTACTACGTAAAGGAAAAGTACTTTTGCAATATACAGGGTTATATACGTATCTTTGTTGGTTAAAGTGAATATCTAAGCCAGTTATAACATTTACAGGGGTAAATGTGTTGAGAGTTACAAAGAAACAAATGACATTAGCTTTTGAAATAATATCCATTTGTATGTTGATCTATATAGATCCTTATATATGAAAATTGGAATAATAGAAAAAAATGTTGTAGAGTGAATCTTTATTTTATTAAGATTTATATAATAGATTTCTTTTAAATAGTAGTTCTCTAAGCATGTTTAAAATACAAGGAAGTTGATACAAATTGTTTTTGTCTTAACTTTTTAGGAGCACAAGCCATTATCTAAAGCACATTTTATTTCACCAGCATAACAATTGGACTGTCACTCCTCCCACATGTCTGGCCCACCTCCTTTCTTGCTCATAACTGTAATGAGTGATTTGTTTTATTCTGTTTATCCATTTGCCTATCACTGATAGTGGATGTATTGCTATCTTCTGATATCCACTATGTGTCTTCCCACCATTCTTTGATTCTAGTGGCTCATAATTTTCAGCCTACATAGCATCTCTGTGAGAATTGAGATAGGAATAGGAATTGGGCCTGTGATTTCATATATAGAACTTCCAGATAAGGAAACTCCCTCTACCAGTTCAGATTGTCATTTTCTCTGTAACTTCTAATCTTGAAGAGTTGCCTAGAACACCAAGAGAGTGACCCATTTAAGCCTGCACAGCTAAAATATGGCAGAACTGGACTTGAACTTCATATCTTCAAGCCAGCATTCTGTTCATCTCTAGCTCTCTTGCTGCTTTTCTTGGGAGATTATCAATATTGAAAAGATCACTAGAAATATTGTGGAATTTTCCACATGTTATGGAGTCTTTTTGTAATTCAGGACTTTGCTTAGCTGATTGTCCACTTCTGTCTGTCATAAGATATAGGTAGTTATTAGATTAATTCAGTGGAATGTGATATCTAGTTCTACATTATAATCTGAATGAATACATATTCTCTACTCTTTTTTCCCCCCTGTATGGTTTATTAGACCAGACTTTCACTGGACATGTTTTAATGCACCATGTGGTCAGTACAATGTCATGCAGTAGAATTTAGAGAACCTCACCAAATATGATGTATTCTTGTTTCACTTACACTTTACTTCAGGAAATACATAAATGGCAGTAGTATATACTTCTGAGTGGATAGTTTATTGGTCCATGTATTGATTAGAAGTGATAAAAAAAATTGTTGGACAAAGTTAGCTCTCTTGTTACATTTATCAGATAAACCTACATAACCTTAATATATACATGAAAGACATTTTGGAGGAGAGCCTTTAGGATTGCATTGTGAGTGAAATGAAATCTTTGTAAACTACAAATTAACACAGCAGAATCACATATTTCTTATAAATAGCAATAATGTGTGACTGAAGATGTGGTTTGTTAGAAGGAATGGTCTCTGATAGCCTGTCATTTACATAAAAGACTGTAAATTAATCTGTTAATCTGTAATCTTACTAAAATGTTTATAGTAGTAAGAAAGTACATATATGAAATATTGACTGATGTCATCATTATTGCCATTAGAATTTTTTTGATTGGTTTATTGATTTAATCAAGTTGAGGAATTCTTGGTGCGGAAACTGTTCATGTGCAGACAGGTAACATCTCCAATTTTTAGTCTTAAAGAGTTGTTTGGGTTACTAAGAAATTATGATTTGACTATAATAATCTTTGTTTCAGAGACAAGATTTAATCTCAGACTTTCTGACTCCACAGCTGACCATTGCTTTTCTTGGATGATTTTTAAAAAAAATTCTTTTAGGATCTTTTCCTCCTTAAAGCCATTTGGTAATCAGTTCTAGAGTATCTTAAAAATTTTTTTTGCCTCCAGCATGGATTTCTTCTGAGTTCAACTGTTTTTTGGCTTTGTTTTCTGACATTTTCAGTTTAATGTATGCTCCTTAAAGGGACTGTTTTGATTTTGTATTTGTATCCTCAGCATATAATTTTGTGGCACATATCGGGTGCTTAATAAATGCATGCTGATTTTCTTTTCTCTCCCAATTAGCATTTGTTTTCATCTTTGACAATCTGATAACTATGAAGTGAAATTAATATTTCTCTTATTAGTAGTAATTTGAAGAAATTTTTTCACATGGTTATTGATAGTATGCTTTTCTTCCTTTGGAAATTGCCTGTTCATAATCTTTGACCATTTCTTGATTGGAGAATGATCCTTGTTCATAAATATTCAAACCATTTCCCCTTATTAGAGAAACTTGTTGCACAGATTTTTTTCCCCCTTTCTGTTTACCTTCTAATTTTAGTTAAGATGATTTTATTGCTAAGTATTTCAATTATGTATTCAAAGTTCCCTAAATATTTTGGACATCAGACCTTTGTATGATAAATTTGCCACAAAGAATGTTTATTTCCAACTAAAATTCTTCACTTCCAACTGTGCATTAATTTTCTATAGAAACCTTCAGTTTTATGCAATTAAAATTGTTCCTTTTGTTTTGTGATAACCTTTCTTTCTTGTTTGAACAAAAGAACTCTTTCCTATCTATACTTGTAAAAGTAATTTCTTTCCCTTATCCTTCCCTATTTGTTCATGAAAAATATTCAGACTTTTTTATCTAAATTATCCATTCCTCAAAAGCACATTATGGTATATGGGAGTGAGATGTTGGTCTAATCCAATATCTGTCATACTTCTTTGCTATTGTTCTAGCCATTTTTGTTAGCAAGAATTTACCTCATTAATTCAGGTGCTTGGGTGTAACAATCACTAGTCTGTTCTCTTGTTTCTGCATTTTGTGCATCTAATCTTTTCCACTGATCAACTTTTCTCTTTTTAAATCAGTGCCAGATAATCTTGATTATTGTTGCTTTGTAATGTAGTTGAGGATATTGCTAGCCCTTTCCATCTCACTTAAAAAAAAATTCTTTGCGATTTCTAACATTTTGTTTCTACCGATGAATTTTTGATGTTTTTTTCTTGTTCTATAAAATAGACCTTCTTTACTTTTAGCAATTTGATTGACATGGCCCTGAATTTGAAAAGTAATTTAGGTAGTATTATCATTTTTATTATATTGGCATAACTCAAAACTTGAGCAACTATTTAAATGTTTTTATTTTTATGAAGTTTTTTGTAGTTGTATTCCCATAATTCTTATGTATGTCTTGGCAGACAGTTTCTTAGATTTTTTTTTTTTAATCTTCTGTAGTGATTTTTAAGAAAAAAAATTTTTTTGCTTTATCCTACTTCTGAGTTTTGTAAGTAACTTACAAAAAGTTTAATGATTTTTGCAGTTAATTTTATATTCTACTACTTTGTGAAGCTTTTTTTCAGTTGATAATGCAATTAGTCCATTATCATCTGGAATTCTCTTTATGCTTATTTTTCAGTTTCTTTTTCTTGTGTTAGTGATTTTGTCAAGATGTCTAGTTCTATATCAAATAGTTGTAGTAGCAATCATCTTTGTTTTACCTTTGATCCTACTCAAAAGTTCCCTGGACTATCTCTAATTACATGTGGTAGGTCTTTTTAATGATACTATGTAAAATTCCCTTTATGCTTGTTTATTTTTTAAAAAAACATGATAGAGTATGTTTTGTTCAAAAGCTTTTATTGCATTCATATAACGCTGTGAATTTTGGGTTTTTTTTTTTTTATTACTATAGCATATTATATATATAATTTTTCCAAAATTGAATCAATTCTACATTCCTGGTATGAACTCAACATGGTAATAGCGTAAATTTTTAAAAAATATGTTGTTGTAGCATTGTTGTTAATATTTGGCATTTTTGCATCAGTATTCATTAGGAAAAGTGGTCTGTAGTTTTCTTTATCTGCTTTATTTCTCCCTGGTTTAGGTATCAAGACCATAGTTCTTTCATAGAAGAAATTTGGTAGGATCCCTTTTTTCCTATTTTTGCAAATGATCTATATTGGTGTTTCTCAAATTGTGCTACAAGGAACCCTGAAACTCCCCAAGTTTTATTTATTTTTTTTGAGCATTTTTAAAAAAACACAGAGCTTGTTTGTTAATAGACATTAAAAGTAATTTTAGAGGATTTTACTACAAGTATTCTACCAAAGTATTATTTAAAATGAAGGATTCTACCATTATGCAAAAGTTTGAGAACCACTGATCTACATATTATTAGAATTAATTCTTATTCCTGAAATGTCTGATAGAATTCACTTATCCTTCTGGTCCTAATATTTTCTTTGAAATTCATTTGTGGCTTTTTATTCTTCTGAGATTAAATTTTTCAAATCTTTGGTTTTTTTTGGCCTATTAATTTTTCATTTTTGGGAATTGGCAACTTTGTTTTCTTCATTTTTTAATCTAATGATTTATCTAATTAAAACAAATCTGTCCAAGTTTTATTGATCAATTTAAATTTTTAAAAAATTGTTTTATTAAATAATCAAAATTTCTGGGTTTTTGTGTTTGATTAAGGATTTTTGATTTCTTGCTTTTCTGCTTTTAAAAAAATTGCATTCCAAATTCATTGATATTTTTAAAAAAACATGATAGAGTATGTTTTGTTCAAAAGCTTTTATTGCATTCATATAACGCTGTGAATTTTGGGTTTTTTTTTATTACTATAGCATATTATATATATAATTTTTCCAAAATTGAATCAATTCTACATTCCTGGTATGAACTCAACATGGTAATAGCGTAAATTTTTAAAAAATATGTTGTTGTAGCATTGTTGTTAATATTTGGCATTTTTGCATCAGTATTCATTAGGAAAAGTGGTCTGTAGTTTTCTTTATCTGCTTTATTTCTCCCTGGTTTAGGTATCAAGACCATAGTTCTTTCATAGAAGAAATTTGGTAGGATCCCTTTTTTCCTATTTTTGCAAATGATCTATATTGGTGTTTCTCAAATTGTGCTACAAGGAACCCTGAAACTCCCCAAGTTTTATTTATTTTTTTGAGCATTTTTAAAAAAACACAGAGCTTGTTTGTTAATAGACATTAAAAGTAATTTTAGAGGATTTTACTACAAGTATTCTACCAAAGTATTATTTAAAATGAAGGATTCTATCATTATGCAAAAGTTTGAGAACCACTGATCTACATATTATTAGAATTAATTCTTATTCCTGAAATGTCTGATAGAATTCACTTATCCTTCTGGTCCTAATATTTTCTTTGAAATTCATTTGTGGCTTTTTATTCTTCTGAGATTAAATTTTTCAAATCTTTGGTTTTTTTTGGCCTATTAATTTTTCATTTTTGGGAATTGGCAACTTTGTTTTCTTCATTTTTTAATCTAATGATTTATCTAATTAAAACAAATCTGTCCAAGTTTTATTGATCAATTTAAATTTTAAAAAATTGTTTTATTAAATAATCAAAATTTCTGGGTTTTTGTGTTTGATTAAGGATTTTTGATTTCTTGCTTTTCTGCTTTTAAAAAAATTGCATTCCAAATTCATTGATATTTTTAAAAAATTGCATTCCAAATTCATTGATATTTTCTTGTTAATTATTTAAAGACATGATTTCCCTCTGTGAATTGTGTTGTTTATATCCTTACAGTTTTAATATACTGTTATAACTTTCTTTAGTGAAACTATTTATCGTTTCTATGTTTTTGTCCTCAGCTATCGATTTAGGATTAAAATAGTCTCCATTTAAACTTGAACTTGACTTATTTCCTAAGATCCCTTTAATGATCATTCTAATTGCATTATAGTCAATAATGTTAAGTATTTCTGCTTTTCTGCATTTATTTATGAACTTTTCATGTCCTAACATATGGTTTTTATGAAGGTGATATGGGAAAATGTATATATATTCCTTTCCCTTTTCATGTAATAATTGCCAGAAAATCTAACTAATTCACATCATTAATTTCTTATATTTTTGCTTAGGTCTGAAATGGGCATATTGACTTGTTCTGAAATAGGCATATTGACTTGTTCAGTGATTATGGTTTTATTACATATTTCTTTCTGTGATTTAGTTATCACATGCTATGGCATTTGGTGCATATATAAAAGCACTAACATTTTCATTATCTCAGGTGCCTTTAAGCATAATACATTTTCTCCACTTGCCTCTTTTAAATCATGTTTATTTTTACTGCTATCTTGTCTCAGGTAATACTTGCTATACTTGCTTATTTATTTGCCTGATTCATAATAAATTCTTCTTCAACTCCTCATTTTTACTCTCTATGAATTTTTAATATTTCAAATATGTTTCTTGTAAATACCATATTGATGTATTCTGCTCTTTACTCCATTCAGCTTTCCTCTTCATCATATCCTCTTATGTTTTATTCACTTTTTTCCTTTTCTAAGAAGAGGTGAAACAGAAGGAATCAACATTATTCTTTTCCTTCCTCCCTTCCCTCTCTCCATCATTCCCTTCCTTCATTTCTTCCTTCCTTTTCTTTCTCCCTCCATCCCTCCCTTCTTCCTTCCTTCCTTTCTTCCCTCCTTCCCTTCCCTCACTCCTTTCTCCCTTCCTTCTTCCTTCCTTCTTCTCTCCCTTCCTTTTCTCCTTTCCTTCTTCCCTCCCTTCCTTTCTCCCTCCCTTTCTTCCCTCCCTCCGTCTGTCCCTCCTTCTCTTCCTTCCTCCCTTCCTTTCTTCCTTCCTTCTCTCCCTTCCTT
Organism: Antechinus flavipes; assembly: GCF_016432865.1. Classification (NCBI taxonomy): domain Eukaryota; kingdom Metazoa; phylum Chordata; class Mammalia; order Dasyuromorphia; family Dasyuridae; genus Antechinus; species Antechinus flavipes. The sequence continues at coordinate 291,089,408 of NC_067400.1, read as the reverse complement.
CCTTTCCTCTGTCCTTCTCTTCCCTCCCTTCCCTCCCTTCCTCTCTTCCCTTTTCCTTCTTGCCTCCCTCCCTTCCCTCTCTCCCTTTCCTTTCTTCCTTCCCTCTCTCCCTTCTCTCTTCCCTTTCCTCCCCCTCCCTTCCTTTCTTCCCTCTTACCTCCCTCCCTTCTTCCTTTTCTCTCTCCTTTCCTTCCTTCCTTTTCTCTCTCCCTCTTTTCCTTCCTTCCTTCCTTCCTCCCTTCCTTCCTTCCTTCCTTCCTTCTTCCTTCCTTCCTCCTTCCTTCCTTCCTTCCTTCCTTCCTTCCTTCCTTCTCCCTTCCTTCCTCCTTCCCTCTTTCCCTCCTTCCCTCTCTCCCTTCCTCCCTCCCTTCCTCCTTCCTCCTTCCTCCCTTCTCTCTTTCCCTCCTTCCTTCCCTTTTTCCTTCCTCCTTCCCTCCTTTCCTCCTCCCTCCCTCCTTCCTTCTTCTTTCCTCTTTTTTTTTCCTTCCTTCCTTCCTTCTTCCTTCCTTCCTTCCTTCCTTCCTTCCTTCCTTCCTTCCTTCCTTCCTTCCTTCCTTCCTTCCTTCTTTCCTTTTCTCCCTCCCTTCCTCTCTCCCTTTTTTACTTCCTTCCTTTCTTCCTTCCTCCCTTCTTTCCCTCCTTTCTTCCCTCTCTCCCTCCCTTCCCTCTCTCCCTCCCTTCCCTCCTTCCTTCTTTCCTACCTTCTTTCCCTTCTTTCTTTCACTCCCCTCTTTCTCCCTTCCTTTCCTCCCTCTCTTCTTCCCTCCTTCCCTCCCTCTGTCCTTCCTTCTCTTCCTTCCCTCCCTTCCTTTTCTCCCTCCTTTCCTTCCCTCCCTTCCTTTTTCCTTTTGATTCAATTTTCCTTTTGATTCAAATATATCTGGGTGGGTTTCTTAAAACTTTTTTTTTTTTGGCAGTTTTTTGGTTTAATTTTGAATTTTAGTGAGTCTATTTCCTAAATTCTCTCTTCTTGACTTGTTTTCTAGATCATTTATAACAAAGTTAAACATCTTACATTTCTCTCTCTCTCTGTCTCCTCTCTCTCTTTCCCTTCCTTCCTTCCCTTTTGACATTTTCCTTCCTTCCCTTTTGACAATTTCACTTTTCTCCTATGTCTATGTTCTGAATATTGTGGTCTTCATAAAGTATCACTAATCAGAATCCAAGTGTCATGCCCTCCTGGGGTGTTCATAGTCAAGAGTACTGCGGGCTTCTGGCCTCTCTGGAGTGTCCCCAGTCAAAGTACTGCAGGGTTTCAACTTCCTTGGAATATCCCTTGCCCCAGAGCACAATACATTTGTTTCTGTCCGGTTTCTCACCTTATCTTATCATACCAAGTTAAAACACTGTATACATCTTCAGTTATTGTGCTAGAAAGATTCAGTTCTGTTTAATTGTGCTCATGCAGACTTTCTAGTGAAGCCTTTTTTTCAGTAGTCACAAACATCTTTCTGTCTTTTTGTTATTTTCTTGTGTTGGATGTAGGTCCTTACTGGTTTTTGTTTTGTTTTGTTTAGATTTCTCAATCATTTTTTGATTTTATGTCTAATTTAGATCTTTGCTGGAGTTTGTGCTGGGCTCTTCTGCAACCATACATGTTGCCATCTTAACTGGAGGTTCTTTTTACTCTTTTGTGATATTATGTTGCTTATACATCATCTTCCACCATTCTTCTATATAATGTATACAAAGACAGTTGTGCTGATGTTGTCTGTTTGCTGAGTTATTTTGCTTAGAAAATAATTAAAAAATTTGTTAACTGGATCAGTGTTTGTGCTCTTTTGGCCTCTTTATTCTGGAAACTAATAACTTTGGTTAAACTTTTCTAAGAAAATTAGTCAATTTATATCTTTTATAAATTTTTCATTTTTCAAAGTCAACACATTGCTTAAATAGTTTGGATTAAGATTATTGAAATTGCAAACAGCTTTGTCTTAGTTGTCTATTTTCACTTTACTTTAATATTGACTATTTCTGTAGTCAATTGTTCTGCTAGTACAAATGATTACCAACTTAGAAACTAGTCATTTTTAGGCAATATATAGGCAAATTCATTTTTTGTGATTATGTTCCATGCTCACTATGCCCAGTACATTTTCTTTTTTTGAAACAGATTTATGTAGTATATTATATTCATAGAAAACACACACACACACACACATACACATACGACACATGTAGATATGGGGTTTCTGAATAATCTTAATATCTTTCACTTATTAATTATGAACAAAATTTTCATATTTTAAAAATATATTCATCTTCTTTCCCATGCTAAGTTTTGCATTTAAGTAACCAAATTTCAAAGTGTACATAGCATTCTCTAGGAAAGTTCACTTTCCACCTTGCTTTTTCTATCTTGGTTGGGTTAGATTCTCTATGTATCTTTTAAAAAAGTTGCTTACTAGCCCCACAGGTACATTTAACTTTCATAATTATACATAACTCAAAGCAAAAGCATTTGTTTAAAAAAATCACAATAAGAACAATAGCTATAAAACATTCCCCCATAAACCTAGGGTCTCCTTTTCTATATACTCGTATATATATTCTATATACTATATATTTCTCTCTCTATATGTATATATATACACATTGTATATGTGGCCATTGTGAGCACAAACTTAGTATACTATTAGGGACAGAATTCATATTTCAGAAACTATGTGCTCTTCATCATCTTTCTGTTCTCATGATGTCCTCATTCAAGATTATCCCTAGACACAGTATCACTAGGGGTTAAAATTAAAGTTACTTGGGTTCTTTGGCTATGCTTCTTTAGGCAATTTGACTCTCAACTGTCAGGGGTATTGTGCACTTGTATTAATAATCAACTTCACTGCTGTCATAGGTCATGTTCCTTGCTTCCTGCTTCCAAGTTTTTTGCTTCCTACTGGATCAGTAGCTTCAGTGAAAAACCCCATGGTTAATGGAGAGGAGGAAGAGAGAGAAGTCACCTCTTTCTCCTCCTTTTCCCTTCTGGTAGAGGCAGAGGGATCAAACTGCACAAAACTGTTTTTTGCCTCAACTGCCTTAATTGTCTCTTTAGATTTTGAAATGCTTTCCATTGGCCATCTTTCTAATTTCATTAAGAAAACAATGAATAATGCCATGTCTTTGCATTGAATTTGAAACATTAACACCTTGTTACCTTGTTGTTTGTTTTTTTGGTCCCTTACTTTTTCTGATTTTATTAGCTGGTCTGGAGGGAGAAGATCATGACTGTGAAACAATCCTTATTCAGTATAAAAATATTTGCTTCATTTGGTTTAAAGGATTTTGTTAAGCTTATTTTAGGATTTCTCTAGTATTTTTTCTTCTGTGGCAGATATTGGAGCATATGCTAAAACTTCCTTCATGTTAGTTTCCTTGCCTATAATCATCATGAGCACTCCAAAGATGAAATATTCAAATGTCTCATGAAATTACATTTTTAGAGACATGATGAAACTAGTCCTATGAATTATTTGGTACCAATACCAACTTATTTGTCCATCTAAAGAGATCTGTGAACCATCTTTCACTAAGCTGAAAGTTCTTTATATCTCCTGGTTTCATTTTGTTGTGAGAATTTGCAATTCTCACATTCCTTTAGTAGTGTATCAAATTGTTGATCATTGCACAAATATCTCACAACTAGAGTAAGACCAGTTTATGTTAATAAATATTCTAAAAGCTTGCATTCTTTTTCTCCTTAGGTAAGATTATTCTCAGATAACAGGACCTTTGTGTCCAAGACCAGAGTCTCCACTGTGCTGACATAACTCAGGATTACCTCTATGTTATAAAGAGGGATCTGAAATAGAATTAGTGATCTTATTTGTCTCATTTCAGTTCTAAGTTTTAGAAAATTATTTAATTTTCTAGGCTGGCTAAAAAAAAAAGTCTATTTTAGGTGTCATCTGAAAATTCCCTTTAGAAAGAGGAAATAGATTATTTGGGAAATAGATCTGATGCCAGCCACAAAGATGTGATATGGTAGTGATGGGAGATTTAAATTATTTAGACATCTACTGAAAAGTAGTAGGACTAAAAATAGGAGGAAAAATTCTTTGGTTTGCCTTAGTGTTAATTTTATCCTTCAAAGGGTGGGAAAAATGAACAAGGAGAAATTTTGTTCTGTATCTAATTCTTACTATTGGGGTGCTGGGAAACCCTATGAGTAGTGACTACTTCCTCTTAGAGTTTATGATTATGAAAGGAAAGTATATGCACTCTAGATTTTTGGGGAAGCATATTTGAATGGGTTCAAAGAAAAAGATTGGTAGGATTTCATGGACTAAACCACTGGACCTCAACTGACAAGATAAAATGAAATTATGAAGATACAAAGGAAAAAAAATTCCAGTGAGGAGGAAAAAAGGAAGGAAGGAAATAAGTTTTTATTAAAAACTTATTATGTGCCAGGCACTCTGTTGGATACTTTACAATTGTCTCATTTGATCCTCACAACACTGACTGATAGGTATTGTTGTTAATCCCTATTTTACAGATGAGGAAATTGACGGAAATGAGTTAAATACTGAGGATTATAATGCTAGTGTCTGAGGCAGGATTTGAACTCAGGTCTTTCTGATTCCAAGTCCACGGCTCTCTCCACTGTGCGATTTGGCTAGGATTTGTTTGAAGAGACCCATGTGGATGCAAAGGAAACTTGTTCAATCAATTGCATTTTAAAAATAAATTTATAGAAATGGAAGTAACGCCAAATAAGAGAAGATGAATGTAAGAACATCGTCATTCTGTAAAAATAGTGCCAGAAACTCAGAATGTGAGGTTGCTGAGGGAAATTAAGGATAAAGAGAGGATTTTCATTATATTGGGAGCAAAAGAAAGATTATTGTTATTGTCATTCAATTGTTCAATCATAACTGACTCCTGGTGACCTTATGGACCCTTCTGTCCATGAGGTTTTTTTGGCAAGGATATTGGAATGGTTTCTACTATTTGCCATTTGCCATATCACATAGCTAGTAAGTGTCTGGTGCCATATTTGAACTGAAGACTTTCTAGCTCCAGGCCCAGCACTTTATCTACTTGTCTACTGAACTACCTGGCTGCCTCAAAAGGAAATTAAAAATGGTATTGGGCCTTCAGGGAGTAGAAGGAATGATGGAAATTGACAAAAGGGGAAAAGTAGAGCTCTGCTCAGCTCTTACTAAACTTCCATTGTATTCACCAAGAAAGATCTGTACTCTGGAAGTGATGGAACAAAAGTGATTTAAAAGGTATTTTGATACTCAAAATAAATGAGCAAGTAAAGAGCATAAAATGTGGACTTAGATGAGGCATGATTAGATGGATTCTCTGTTTAGACGAGTTTGATAACTGTACTCCAAGAATAGTTGCATTAATGGTTCAATATTATTGGCCAAGGATCTCCAGTAGAGTGCACCCAGGCACCTTTGCTTGACTCTGAGATAGTGACTTGTAGATAACATATTTACTCAATTTGCAGATAACACCAAATTAAGAGAAAACTAACATATATGACAGAATCTAAAAGGATTTTGACAAGTTGGAGTACTGGGCTGAATCTAATTAAATGAAATTCAGTAGGCATAAATATTTGTTAGAATCCTTACATGGTGTTATGTCACTAGAGTTGATAGAAACAATGCTTATGTAATTGGTTCATACATTAGAGCGAATCCTTACAAAGTATTAAGTCATAGAATTGATAGAAACAATTCTTATGTTTACATCTTTGAGAGTTCACACATTGGATCACACATTGGAGTTCACAAGTCGGGAGATATCCAAGTTTACACCTCCCACAATCCCACTCTCTCAGAGGAGGAGTCAACCTTTTGGTTCACACCTTTAAGAGATCATATATAAGAAGCTCTCAGGCTCAGCGAGGGTCAATTGGAGATATTGAGAGCCACAAGTCAGTGAAGATTCAGTTGAGGGGATTGAGAAGCCAGGAGTCGGAGTTGAGCTAGAGGCAGAAGCTGGCAGAAGCAAAAGACTAGCAATGAGAGCTCTCGGACCCAAGGAAAGCTAACTGGGCTATTTTGGAAGAGACAATAAAGAGCTACTTTAACAGCTGACTGCATTTGGAGTGATTATTACTTGGAACTGAAACTAAGGCTGCCTCCAGAAACCTCCCCAAGAAATCTGCTCCCAGAGAACCATTATATTTTAGAAAAAGAAGAGAACACCACAAATATTATACTTGGATTCAGATAATCTGTTCCATAAATATAAAATTGGGGGAATTATGCTTAGTTAGTAGTTTGAAAAAGATTCAGGCATTTTGTAATAGAGTACAAGTGCAACATGTCTCAACAGTGCAATGTGATAACCAAAAAAATGCCATCTTGGACTGAATAAGAAAAGAGATAGTTTCCTGGATTAGGAAATGTCTAGATTTTATGTCATAGGACAATTAGTTGAAAGAATTGGAGCATGTTTAACCTAGAAAAAAGAAGATTTGGGAATGGTGTTTGACATGATAGCTGCAAATATATGAAGGATTGTCATGTTGAAGAGGATTTGACTTGTATTTGACCCTCAAAGACAGAATTTGGAATAATAATTGGAAGTTACAATAGGCCTAATATCAGGAAAAACTTAGAAAAATCAGAGTTGTCTAAAAATTGAATGGACTGCCTTGAGGGATTATGGATTTTCCCCTCTTTGCAGAGGAATGGCTAGCCTGATGACTTCTTTTGCATATGGTATAGTGGGAATTCCTTTGATGTATAAATTAAAGTAAATGATTACTAAAGTCCTTTCCATTTTTAAAATTGTGATTCTGTGGATAGCAGGAATAAATACTCATTACTTTGGGCACCAGAGTGAGTACCTAAATTGGTTTCACAGGCTAAATTAATTTCCCTGATGATGATGAACTTCATCAAAACAAAGTTTGGTTGGGTTAAATGTGTAAAGACCTTAACTCTGATAAAAGATAAATAAATAAAGAATGGAAAGACATGTTTGCAAATAATACTTCATATGAAAAAGATAAGGGATTTTAGTTATACATGACTTAATTGACATTATAATATGGCAGTCAAAAAACTTAATATGATTAGAAAAATATGTCCAAAGCAAGGGAAATGATAGTCTTGCTGTACTCTATCCTAATCAGATCATATCTGGAGTATTGTTTTCAGTTTTGGGCACTATATTTTAGGGCATTATAAAAGTGGAAAAAATCTAAAGGAGGATAGCTTGAAGAAACTAGAGACTTTTCTAGCAATTTCAAGGTATTTGAAGAGGTATTTGAAGGGCTCTTTGGAAGAGAAATTCAACTTGTCCTGCTTGGTGTCAGAGTCTGAAAATAAGAGAAGCCTGTGAAATTGAAGATAAGAAGATAGATTAAATGTACTACTGCTTAGATTTTTTTTGACCCATCTCTTTAGATAATAAGGTTATCTTAGTAGGTAACTGATTTTCTCAATAAGTAATGGATTTCTTTTCTTTGGATATTTTTGATAAAAAAATCAGAAAACTACTTGTCAGTCATATTGAAATAGGTTATCTATAAAGTCCCTTTTAACCTTGAGGTATTGTGATTTTTATTAAAGTGACTTACTAATATCCTACTGATCTGAAAAAAAAAATACCACTAGGCCATTAGAAGTTTTCAAACCAAAGTATTTTAGACCTCTTATTTAAAAAATAATAGGTACTGGGAATGTTCATTTGTCTAAATTAGCTTTACTGGAGAAAAATATACAAAAAGTAAATGTGTAATGTTATTTCAGGGTACCCTCAAGACTACACCAGAATCAAAGAAAATGTGCAAAAGGTATGTATATTTTACAGTTAAATATATGTTGTGCACTTAATTCAATGCAACACACATTTCTTGAATATCAGGCACTTTGCTGATACTAGGAACACAAAGATACTAGGGAACAGCCCCTGTTCTCTAGCTTATATTCAACTTGAATAAAGCTATATGTACATATATGAGTATGTACATAACATATAGAGAGTAAATGAAGAGTAATTTCAATCCAGAAAGAGCAAAAACAACTCAATGGGGGATCAGGAAAGGCCATCTGTAGAAGGAGACACTTAAGAGGGAAGATGGGGTTCTATACAAAAGAAAGTGATGTTGGAGGTCATCTCTTGTCTGCACAGTCTTTTAGGTAGGAGACAAAATTCATGCGTGTATAAATGCTGCTAACTTAACATTTTTCTTTTCTTTTTCACAGACCATGCATTCTCATATTAGATTCCTTGAAAGCTGGTTCTGTACAAAATACAGTTCAGATTTTGAGAGAGTGAGTAATATTATTACCATTTCTATAACTGGGGAAACTTTTCTTGAGAGTTTTTGACAGGTAAACTTGCAACTCCAAACCAAAAGAAAGGACTAATAACATGTCAGTTTTTAATTTTGAATGTATGTAGGTGAGGTTATTTTATCATTGTTAAATACTAATTACTAAAGTATTTTCTCAACTGATTTTTAACAAAAATGATGAAAAACTGTTAGCAATTAAAGGAAGAATTTTGAAGAAATATATATCTACTAAATACTGATGGTAATTGATGCAGCATTTTAAAAAGATATTTTCAAGATGGTAATTTTCTTAAATTAAAAACCTCTTAATTGTAAATTAATATTGTTTTACTATAAATATATTTAATTAATTTTACAGTTACTTTGCATTTTTCTAATTTTTTTTTAGTTTAACTTTGAAGTAAGATTTATGAGCATTATGTCTTTAAACTTTGAAAAGCCACTGCCATTGATCTTTGAAAGAATGTGTATTAGGGGAGAAGGACTGCAGGGTTTTTGAAGGATAGATGTTTTGATTTTAAAGAAGGGTAAGGGGAAAGAGAGTGAAATCTCCAAACTAGAAATCACTGAGCTTGTATTCCTTAAATTTTTATTTAAAATAAAATTCCTATAAAAGGAAACTGATCATTAAGAGCCAGTATAGCTTCATCAAGAATAAGTCATGTCAAATGAACTCATTTCCTTTTTTTTGACAGGGTTCCTAGAGTAATAGATCAGGAGAATGCTCCAAATATAATTTATCTAGATTTTAACAAACCACTTGACAAATAAATTCTAGCTTCTGATCAAACTAGAGATACAGGAGCTACAAGAGTATAATAGGTAAGATTTAGAGCTGGCTAAATGGCTGGCTTCCAAATTACCATTAACTTTTAAAGATTTAGAGTAGAGTTTCCCAGGGATCTTTATGTAAACCTGTGTTGTTTTAATATTTTTATCAGTAAGTTGGATAAAGACATAGATGACATTTGTATTACATTTGCTAGTCAGAAAGCTGAAAACAGCTAATATAATGGAAGCAAGATTTAGGATTGTAAAAGATATTACTGTGAGCAGGATCTCCTAAGTACAGTTTTAATGGAACAAACATAAAAGCTAATACTTAGGTTCAGAAAATCATTGTCATGAATACAAGATATCAATTCAGTTGAAAAAAACCTGGTTATTAGTGGACTTCAAATTCAAAATTAGTCACCTGTGTGCTATTAACACCCAAATAGGTACTTTAATCTTAAATTGATTTAAGAAAGACCCAGTGTTCAGGACTAAGATGGTGATAGTCTTTTTATATTTTTCTGAGTTCAGGCCACATCTGCAATGTTGTAGTCAGTTCTGAGTGCCATATTTTAGGAATGTTTGAAGGAACTATATATGCTTAGCCTGAAAAAGCTGGTGAGAACATACTAGTTTGTTGTCTGCAAGTATTGGAAGGATTGTGCTGTGGAAAAGAAAATAGACTTTGTTTTGCTTGCACCTAGAAGACAGAACTAGAAGTAATTACAGGTATCTAAAAATGTAGTGACTGACTAAGAAGATAATGGATTTCTCATTGAGTTCTTAGTCAACAATTTCTTTTTCTTCAAGCAGACTAAGCAATCTGATCTCTTCCTGATTATGTTGTAGGGGATATTCAGGTATGGGTTGGACTAGATGGTTTCTGGAGTACCTTTCAATTATGAAATTTAAAAAATAAAAAAATTTTAAATATATACCTAGTCCCTGTAGGAAATAAAAGTATGTATTTCTTAAATTTGAGGAAGGAAACATTTGAACTTTAAAATTTGAGGCTATATATTTGGTGTGAAAGGATAACATTTTCTTTATAATAGATTGACTTAGCAATATACCAAGACTATTGGATATGGTATTTTTTGAGAATACCTCCAGATTCCATCTTTCTTTTTGTGACTATTTGCTCTGGATTTGGGAGATGTGAAGTTAAATTGCCTCCTGGCCCACAAGATACACTAATGGCTTTGAACATTTGACTTGAATATAAATATAATAAGCTATACTAATGTGAAATTTTACTTAATTGCATAGCACTTTTAAAATAACCTGACCTGTAAATAAATACATGCAATATAATTTTGTACAGTCAAGTTTATCTTTAGGTATTTTGAGATATTAAATTCAGCAATAAATGTCATTCTTTAATCTTTGAACCTGCTGCATAGAGACAAAAACAATTTCTATTTGAATTACTCTACTCATTATTGGTTCCAGATACTTGGAAGTAGAATGGGAAGTTAGAAGAAAAACACATCGTGAATTCAGCAAAACAAATATGGTTGACTTGTGTCCTAAAGTTCCTAAGCAAGATAATAGCAGTGATTGTGGAGTATATTTACTACAATATGTGGAAAGCTTCTTCAAGGTATATGGAATTAATTAGATTATTTGTTGGATTTTTATGGAACTAAGAAGTAGGGATAATTTGGAGTTGCTATGTAACAGTTTTTAAAATAATTTTTTTCTGAACATCTTTTCTAAAGATTTCATAATGTTGCATATAAATATCGATTATATCATAATTTGAAATGTAAATTATACATTTAAATTAGTAGTAAAGTAATTTATCAAATAATATATGATATGCATGTTTAAAATGTTTAGTGAAATAAGGATTTAGTGAAATTAATGGTTAGTATGCACTATGAAGAATAACACTTTGTCTTTAACACTGAAACCCAATACATATAATCAGATAGTGATAAGGGGACAACAAGGAGGAGTTATTGCTTCTACAAACACGGAGATTAAGAATCACCTTTGGGTTAAGTGCTGTGGTTTCATTATTTCATGTATGATTGTCACCATTTAGGGACTTTGAAATCTGAGCAAGACCATCATGAATTTAATCAGCTCAGAACCTGCATGTTTCCTTGCATGAATGGGTCTCAAATCATCTGCTTAGAAGTTCTCTAAAAGCACACATACACATAAATTTTCTTTTGAAAATAAAATGAATATTTTGAATCACTGGGAAGTTGTGGGGGTTGGTTAGCCTGGAGCAATGTATACTATTGGCTTTCATTAAATATGTGTCATTTTGTGATTTTCCTTTCTCTTATTGTATATGATTCATGATAGCATTGATATGATACATGATAATGTTGAATATGACATTGTATCATACAAATAATATTAGTACAATATTGATAGTATTATATTAGTAGTATTGTCTAATACATTGCCTAATTAGTCTAATTAGTATATTGTCTAATAAATCTGCCTTTACCCTATCCAAAGGAATTTAATTAGCAGGAGACTAGCAGTCCCTGTTATTAGGCAGCATAAAAAAAATGGTGAACTGGGAATCAGGTGACCTGGAACTCTTTTTCTGCTCAGCTACTGAACAGCTATTAAATCTTCAAAACATAACTTTCTGGGTCTCAATTTATGTATCTGTAAAATTAATGAGTCAGACTAGATAATCTTTAAAGCCTCTTCCAGCTCTGTCATGTTAATCTATATTTCCTGTGCATGATATTATAATACTTTAAAATCAATGAATTCCTTTTTCCTATTTTAATGATTTTTCATGTTGAATTACATGATTATAAAAATTTGAAATGTTTTCTTAAAGTAATTAAGTCTTCTGTTTCCTGTCTTTAGGATCCTATTATTAATTTTGAATTACCCCTGCACTTGGAGAAATGGTTTCCTCGTCAGGTGATAAGGGCCAAGCGGGATGATATTCGGGAACTGATTCTGAAACTTCATTTACAGCAACAGAAGGGCAATAATAGTTAATTCATCATTAATGGATGTGGAACTGGTGTTTTAAGAGATTACTGGAAAGCTATATACCAGCATTTGTGCTATCCTGCTTGCAAAGAAGAAAACACCTTGTGATTATTTTGTAAATTGTTCAAAATTATTTAAATTGTATAATTAATTGATTTTGTTTGGATCTGATAGATGGGGATAAAGGGGTGGATAGGGGGAGAATGTAGATAAAGTTGTTAGGTTGAAATTAAAATTTGATAAATATTTCATATTTTTTTTCAGTGAATATGCTTGAACTATGCAATCAACATATGTGATGTGAGAATGTTTTAATAAGTGATTAAAAACACCAACAACAAACCACTATATGGTTTTAACCTGCACAAGATTTTGGGCACAGGACCACTTACTCCTTTGGTACCAAACCCATCCTTGGCAAGTCACTTCACATTGCAGCTTCTTTTTTTTTTTTTTTTTTTTTTTGCAACTCAAGCATGCCCTATGAATACTGTGTATTTTAAAACAATTATTGTTGAATGCCATTTATGGCATTACTTCTGTATAATATAAAATAAAAAGCTCTTAATGTGAGGTGGTAAAAACCTACTCAAACATCATGTACTTGGTCAATTCCCTAGTTAGGTAATAATTCCATTCTGCTTTAGTTGCAACAGTTTTTTTCTTTCAGCTACTTAAAGAGATTGGGGAATAAGCAGTTTTTTATTTAGGGTGAAATTGTGAAAAAACTTAAGAATTATAGTTTTTTCTTTTAAATGTGAATTCATTTTTCTTTTTAAAATTGGAAAATTAGTTTGGCTTTTAAGAAACACAATCTGAATACTTTTTAAAAACATTATATTCATTGATACCTTTGTAAAATAAGATAGAAATACTTACTCATTCATTGTATGAGTATACACACCCCATTATTGAAAAAGAGAACTCACTTTTATGAAGATAAAATTGTTCTCATTTGCTTTCTATATGCTTAGAACTTTAACAAGCTAAGTATTCACATTTGTCCAGACTTACTCATTAGTTTATTAGAACTCAATATGCATTTTAAAAATCTATCTACCGAACTTTTTTTTGCCAATAAAGCAAAAATTGTTTTCATCCTTTTAATATAATATTTTTTCTTCCCCAGAGGCTTTCCTAGGAGAGCTTAGTTCTTCAGTACATATTCAGGCAAAATTTTACTGAATTTTTGTGATCCTGATGGGATTATATCTGACTAGACTTCATGACTATCTGTTAAATATAATTCACTCTGATATTATCAGAAATATTCTGAGGAAGACAGATAATCATATTCCATTTTCTCAGATAAGAACTTTTTGTAAGAATATAATTTTAATCTCCCAACTCAGATTTCTCTTGGATTTTTATCATAATTGGAAGGAAGGAAAACTGAAGCCATTAGAGGTGAGACAGAAAGGTCAAACAGTTTATTCTAAGTAATATGGTTAAGGTTGTGATGTCTCAGTGACCTTTGGCTTTTTTTAATTTTGTCACCACTTTTATATTGTTAAAAATATTTGTCTTTTGGAGATCTATTATAAGGAGGAATATAATTATATGTCATTCCCAATTTGTGGGGCAATTTTTCTAGGTGACTTAATTATTTTGTATATCTTATTTTGAATATAGCAAGTACAGAAATCTTCTTGTGCTTTCTTAGTATTTTCATTTGTACATTTTTCAAAGATACCACTGTCATTATTTTTGAAGATTTGTTAAAATAACTTACCCTTCCCCTACCAATTGATGATGGAAATATTGTGTTTTGAGAATGATTAATAGTGTGTTTGATATTAAACACGTTTTTAAATTCATCAAATAAATGTGGTTTTTTTAAAGTAAGTTAAGCCTTATAATGGAGTAGATTTTTAGTTGTATAATTCTCAATGCATTTCATATAGTTGGTGCTTAATAAATTATATAATATACTACCTTGATTACTATAAACAATTAAAAAAGTATTTTATAATACTGAATAAAAAGTATTTTTGTGTACCTATGATTCAGATTAGATTCACTACCTTTTATAAATGATATGTAAAATGAAGACCAAGTCTTTTAGCCAACTCAAGGGTTGGGAGGCAGCAAGAAGAATTTGGTGTCTATTAATTCTTATTAAAGCATAACTACAAATCTGCTAGGGGTAGGAGGGCTGAAACTATTGGGTTGCTGCACTGAGGGTCAGGACTGCTGAGCACTTGAGGCTAATTACTGATTGGACAACACTCTATGAGCATATGCTTGGAAAATGGTCCTTTCCACTATCTGTACTGGCTCAATGATTGGTGTGTAGAGGATTGTAGGAGGGACTAGGGAGTGGAGTAAGACGAGCCAGGAACACTCTTGGCGATAGACGAGGGAGAAAGGGAGTCACGGAGATTCTGCTTCCATCTTGTTTAATCCTGAGTCTAAGGACTGAGAATAAAGATTAGGGACTTTTGCTTATCCTGACTCCAGCTGATTCTGGGGTGTCCTGGGTGCTAACACGGTCATTAAAGCTAGGTTTAGGCCATTTTGGAGAAGGAATTTCTTTAAATGAAGACCTTTTGCTATTTTCAGAAATTAACATCATTATTAATTATACTTTGTAAGTAATTCGGCAGTTTACATATTACCTCTATGCTTATTGTTTTATTTGATCTTCATGACAGCCCTTTAAAGTAGATAGAGCAGAACTTTATTTCTATTATTATATTTGAAGAAACTAAGCCTCAGTGAATTTAATTGATTTGCCCTTGATATTACAGATATTAAATGATGGAACTAAGATTCAAATCCATGTTGTCTTACTCCCAAATTCATTGATCTTATTACTATGGTAAGGTGACAGATGTTTTAATCAAAAAGATTTTACACATTGACTACAATAAAATAGGCAATGAACTAGTTTGTTGAGATAGCAATTCATTAACTTTCATGAAAAGAAAAATTGGTCTTTAATTTACTTCCCATTAATTAATAAGATTGTTGCATTGATAAAACTTTGATTTCATATAAAGGGTAATAAAAATGGATTATGTAATGATGAATCTGTCCAGAAGCAAGAAATACTCTATGCTTCATACATAGTACTAAAGTTTAACTGTTCACATGATCAAATAAGATTATATAAATAATCACTTTATAAATCATTATTAAAGTTCTATAAAAGCTACATACTACTAAAACTACCAGTAGCAATGAGAATCCACAATTTAGTTTCTAAAATCTCCTAACTTATATTTTGTCCAATTCTATGAATCATTTTGGAATTTGAAGGGAAAGTAGCTTTTTTTTCCCCCCTGAGGCAATTGGGTCTAAGTGA
Source organism: Antechinus flavipes (assembly GCF_016432865.1). NCBI lineage: Eukaryota > Metazoa > Chordata > Mammalia > Dasyuromorphia > Dasyuridae > Antechinus > Antechinus flavipes. The sequence continues at coordinate 291,074,085 of NC_067400.1, read as the reverse complement.
CTTGCCCAAGGTCACACAGTTAGGACATGTTAAATATCTGAGGTCAGATTTGCATTCAGGTCCTCCTGACTTCAAGGCTGGTGCTCTATACATTGTGATACCTAGCTGCCTTAGGGAAAGTAGCTTTAAAGACTGAAAACATTTAGAACTTTAAGGACAATTATAATCCAATAACACCAATTCAACTCTTTTCTTTGATTTCTTTGACTACACAAATAAGAATCAATTCCAAGTAATTGATTCCAGTTAAATTTTCCTCTGGATTTTATTAAACATGGGTTTTCTTTAAGACCTTTGAAATATGGCTATCATGCTACAATCCCACAGTTTCCATTTTCTACCCTCTCCCCCAAAATGTGACAACTAATTTTTAATAAGCTAAAATTGTACCTTATACATCTGGCTTGAGATTCATTGTCATCTGCTCTAGAGGCTAAAAATTCAGCCTTCATTGAAGTTTTCATATGGTACTTAGAAGAGCTTTCCTGTAGATATCAAAGCTCTCCTGCTTGTTAGTGCTTATTTCTTCATTTTCATTCCATTCTCTGCATTTTAGAAAAAAATGCCTCATCGATTCTTCCTTTTTGCTGCCCTATCCTTATTCCCTCTTGGACTCCCTTTCCGCTAGTTGAAAAAGAAAAAAGAAAAATCAAGTCCTTGTAAGAAATATGCACAGCCATACAAAACACATTACCAAACTGGTTGTATTTGAAAATATATACCTCATTCTGTATCTTAAGTCCATTAATTCTCATAAAGAGGTGGGTAGCATGTTTTAGCATTAGTCTTCTAGGGTTATGTTTAAAAGGTTCAAGAGACAATTTCTGTGTAATTAATAATTTTATTAATAATGCTAGCATTTTAATAAAAGAAGTCAGTGACATTCTTGAATGCCGAAGACAATCATGGCAATGGACTCAAGGCTTTATAAGCCTTTATAATGTCCTTGGAAAAGTAGATGTTCCAGAGTGTGGCAATCAACTTTGGTCAACAAATAGTGAGAGAGAATAAATATTACAATGAGGTGCTGAATCTATTCTAATGTACTTAAAGTCATTTACTTCCAAATTACCCCCAACCTAGCGCAAACTAATCAAAGAATTTATCCCAACCAACCTGAGTAGAGCATAGAGAACTTCCTCACCTTAGATTAAATTCTTTGTAAAGTTGAATGGAATCTGACCCATGATTGAGGAGAAAATTATTTAATGAGCTTCAGAGAATGAACTTTGAAATGAGGACATTAGAAAAAGGGGAACTCTGGATCCCCTCAAATCATTGGTTATTGATAATCATTTCTCTCAGGTTATAGTTACTACCTGTTATTCTTGTGGAACTTGCCCAGTATGAAACAAAACAAGAATTTAACCTATGATTATATTTGATGTAAGGTTCCTAATTATTTGGGACAAAAGTCCTCCAAACTCCAAGAGTCTGATTTACTATATCTTTAAATATGAATTGCATTATATGTTATGTCATAATGATAGAGGAAGGCTACTTGATTAGTATCTTAAGTCTCAAATTTGGTAGCAAACAAGCAACATTAAGAGGCCTTCAATTCTTAGTAGACAAATGGAGCTTGTGAAATAGATGTATTCATTGGCTGCAAAAAGATCATTAAGTAAACAAGAATGTCAGTTGAAATTTATAAGCCATTTGCAATCAGTAAAAACCATAGAAGTTGACTGATTGTTCATTTTAATTTGTGGATCTTGAAAGGCAGAAAAGAAAAATGTCTTATAGACCTTCCCTGATCTGTAGGCAGAGAGAAACTCAATGAATTATATGAGGCATATTGTCCTTGTTTAGCATGATGAGTGTCAGTAAAGAGCTTAGGCAGACAGATTAAAACAACAAAGAAAATCGTCTCTGCCATCTGCTATCTAGAGGAGTTTTTCTTCCTGTTGCAGCACCTACTTTATTCCCGGAAAGAAGTTAAAATTTTTTTTGCATGGAAAAGAAAATTGAGCGGGAAATATTTTACTTTAGGCTAATTTATACTGCCTTGGCAGTATACTCTAGACCAAAATTTAATTTTTAATAACAGTTTTTTTGTTTTGTTTTGTTTTGGTTTTTTGCTGTAAAGGCACAGAAGATTTCAAGATTTAGTTCTGGCTTAAGTACTTAACCTCCAAGTTCCTTTGTTTTTTTAGCTCAAACAAATATGTTCTCTTTTTCTTGGAAAACTTCTTTGGGTATTTTGATATTTGTCTTGATAGAAGGTGACCTTCAAACTTTAACAGGTAATGTCATTTTTTTCTGTGATTATAAGAGAATTTTTAAAGAATACTTTCATCTAAGTAACTGATAATTGAAAAAAATAGAATAAATGATAAGCATATAGAGCAAATGTATTTATCCTTGGTATTTGTTCTGTTTCAACTATCTTGAATCTCAATAAAGACCTTTCCTTTTGCTTTAGTAATTCCTTAGTCATAGCAAATTCACATATTTTTACTTCACTTTTGTATTATTTTTGCTGATGATTCAGGCCTGATAGTTCAGATGTTGATAATTTTCAAACTGGAAAGGAATGCTCAGGCTAATGGGGGAAAAACCTTTAGAGAGATCTTTTCATTATTTTGTAATATATCAAAATAAGATTGCTTTCTAGCATCTATTATTAATTCAGAACAGATGAAAGTCAGGTAGTATAGGCGTGTTTAGTTATAAATGTAGAACAAATGGGGAAGACATATTTTGATTTTTCTATTTTAAAGCTCCATTAGTATCTGAGTGTCACTTAAAAAAGGAACTCATGGAAGTTCTGCTCTTTTCCAGTGATCATTAAGTTCCATGTAGTTATCAATCTTTCTGAAGCCCAAAACAGTGTAGTATAAAATAATTGAGCAACACATTGGGCAATAACTTTGATCTCCTATTAATACATTGAATAATGAATGTTAAAAAACAAACAAACCCAAAAGCAAAATGCTTTCTCTTTTCTCTCATTTTGATATTTGATGTGTATTTCATCTTAGTAACTCTTAACAATCCTCAGAATAAGTTCACCAAAGAGTGAAAATACTAAGTGGAAAAATGATCAAATATTTATCTCTTCAATTTCCCCCTTTTGTATATGTTATCTTATACTTGGATCATTTTTAAATATATATATGTATATATATGTTTATGTATATATATATGTATGTATATTTATATAGTATGTAACCAACAGTATTTTTTAAAAAATTTTTATTTAATAATTACTTTATATTGACAGAATCCATGCCAGGGTAATTTTTTTTTTTTTTACAACATTATCCTTTGCACTCGTTTCTGTTCCAATTTTTTTCCCCTCCCTCCCTCCACCCCCTCCCCTAGATGGCAAGCAGTCCTTTATATGTTTAACCAACAGTATTTAAACTATATATATATATATAGTTTAAATACTGTTGGTTACATACTATTGTTTGATCTTTCATTTGGGGTAATCTTTCATCTTTCATCCAAAAGATTTGCCTATGGTTTTATTTCATAGCACAAACCTATTTGCCTTCAGAGAAGATCCAGGAATCGAAGGTTTCAATTTCACGATTCTGGATGAGTTTACAGCCCTCAGTTCCTCTGTATGCAGAAGAGAAGCCTCTTGACCACAGAAAAAATAAACAGCAACTATTATTCCGCCAGAAGCGAGCTACTTTATTTCCTAATGGGGTTAAAATTTGCCCAGATGAAACTGTGGCACAGATTGTGGCAAACCACTTGAAATATTTTAAAGTCCGAGGTAAGTATTCACACTCTCCAGCTCCTAATATACACACCCTACAGACTCTGTGTTAAAGATTAGAAGAGCTTTCTTATGTTTCTTGGGGGGTTTTCTTGGTAAAAATACTGGAGTAATTTACCATTTTCCTCCTCCAGCACATTTTATAGATGTGGAATTGAGGCAAACAAAATAGTAAGTATTTGAAGCCATATTTGAACTCAGGAAGAGGAGTCTTCCTGACTCCAGGCTTGGCTATCTATGTGCCATATAGCTGTATTCTATCTACTGAGATAGCCACTTAGCTACATGAAATTAAATGCAACAAAACCTCATTGGCAGTCAGAATTTGACAAATTTGTTAGGGTTAGGTTAAATTTGATTCTTGTTTTTTGTATGAAGAAAAGACTTACTGAGAAAATTAACATCACCAGCCAGGTTTTAGAGAAAATGTTTAAACTACTTAAGAGTTCAAACTATTTTCAATCACTATAAAGACACCTATTTATAGAAACATGTAGTATTTTTAACTCAAATATTAGATATGGGGTTTGAAGAATTTCTTCCAATCCTACTATTTATCGACTGCCAATAATATTATAATGTAAATGAAAACAACAATGAAAGACAAAATCTAATTAAATGAAATGACTATTTGTGATCATGGAGAAGTGATAAGTATATTTTTCAGGAGAGACTGGAGACTTCATTTGTGAAATATGAGATATATTGTTTGACACTTTGAATGTGTTTGTGGCTTTTGTTAAGATGTTTTTCCTCTATTAAACCTCTATTAAAAGGGTTTGGTGAGGGAGATGATGGAAAACAATGTATAAAAATATTTATTGTTTAATAATTTCAGTCCTATCTGACTCTTCCTGACTCCATTTGGAGTTTTCTTCGCAAAAATATTAGAGTGATTTGCCATTTTCTTCTCCAGCCCATTTTGCAGATGATCAAACTGAGGCAAATAGGGTTAAGTGACTAGCTTAGTGATCAAGACTTTATTTGAACCAAGGAAGATGAATGTTTCTAACTCCAGGCTCAGTACTTTATCCACCTCCTAATATATATGCTGCACAAGAAAAATACATACACACACACACACAGATATATATGTGTGTTTTTCTATATATGTACATATGTGTATATCTGTATGTATATGTGTATGTGTGTGTGTGTGTATGCAACAATAAATAAACATTTAAAAAAATAACTAAATGTGACCTTGGACTCAGTCATTTTACCTCTTTTTGGCCAGATGCTAGTTATTTTATATAATATATTCTCTAAAGATATTTGTTAAGTAGAACTTCATTATTAGGGCTTCTATCAAGACAAGATGCTTTTTCTATTGATATTTTCTTTAGATCCATTTCCACTTTGTAAATTTTAGTTATTGTATGAACCTAAAAGAAGTAACACTTTATTTTTTTAAAGTAGTCTATAATTTCAGACTAGCATATTTTAATATTATATGAGTACCTGGGGAAAGTGTGAGGTCTATAATTCTAGATAGGGAATTTTGGTCTTTTGGTCATCTAGTCCTACTTAAGAATATATAAATGAATTTCTGAGTGTTCTTTGAAGAAAAATTAATATATTGTACACTAAGCTTATCACCTAGAGTTTGTCAGTAAAGAGCTCTACATTAAAAGATAAGATTTGGTTGTATTGTAAATAAAGCTGGACTGGGGTCATAGAAAGTACTGATAAAGCCAGGTCTCTATTAAGCTTTATTCTGGACTTTTTTTAAATTAAAGCATTTTATTTTCAAAATATATTCATGGATAATTTTCAACATTGACCCTTGCAAAACCCTGTGTTCCAATTTTTCCTTCCCTTCCTCCTATCCCCTCCTCTAGATGGCAGGTAATCCAGTATATGTTAAACATGGTAAAAATATATATTAAATCCAATATATGTATACATATTATATAATTATCTTGCTGCACAAGAAAAATCAGATCAAAAGGGAAAAAATGAAAATGAAAATAAAATGCAAGCAAACAACAACAAAAAGAGTAAAAATGCCATGTTGTGATCCACCCTCAGTTCCCACAGTCCTCTCTCTGAGTGTTGATGGCTCTCCTCATCAAAGATCATTGTAATTGGCCTGAATCATCTCATTTAGACTTTTTTTTTAACTATTAAAATTGCATTTTATATTACTATTAAATTACTTGTATAACACAATTTTATATTAAAATATATTTTTCATGGTAGATAGTTAGGGAATTACAAGGGATGTCAGTAATAAGTTAGGCCAACTTTCACACAATAAAAAGATCCTTACTCTAATGTAATGGCATCTGAGTATCACAATAGGTATATTACTAGCCCTGAAGTCAGGAAGACCAAAGTTCAAATACAGCCTCAGACAATGTATGACTCCGGTCGAGTCACAACCTCTGGCTGCCTTAGTTTCTTCAATTGTAAAATGAGAATTGTAACATCTATCACCTCACCAATTGGGCATAAGGATCAGATTTGAAAAATGCTTAGTGCATAGTGCCTGGTACATAGTAGGTGTTAATTAATTACAAAACATTAATAACATTAGTAAATGTTGGTTCCCTTTTCTATAATATATAATTAAAGTAGTTATCTAGCCTCTTCTTGAAGGCATCCAAAGTGTGGGTAAAGTTACATGGGGAAGTCAAGGAAGCCCATTCTACTTTTGTTTATAAGGAATTTAACCTTATATCTAACCTAAATCAACCTCATCCAATTTCTAATCATTGTTCCTGTGCTTTAGGATGTTAATTTTGTAACCACGTTATTGCCTTTGCAAAAGAGTTTAAAAATTTCTTTTAAATCTTCTTTTAGTGTAATTATTTTGGAATCTGAGTAAAATGAATGTTACTTTATCCCAGGAACCAGATATTTGGAAACTGGCAAAGTTCCAGTGGCCAAAACACCTGACAAACTGTTCTCCTTATATAGCTGTTGATTTTCAAGCATATTGACAGAAAGATGAGAAATCTTCACCAAGTGTGTAGTTGTAAACTGGATGAGGGAGATAAGCAGTCCCAATTTGAGGTCATTATGTTTCCAAGGAAATCTAACTTCTTTAATAGGTATCTGATTCAGTCAAAAAGTTTTGAAAGAAGGAAACAAGCATTTATTAAGCTCCCACTAAGTAGTTAGGCACTGTGTTGATTGCTTTAAAAATATTTAATCTTCACAACAACCCTGGGAGGTACTATTGTTATCCCCATTTTATAGTTGAGAAAACTGTCAATATTGGTAGCTATAGTTGTGATTTGCCTATGTTCACAAAATTAGTGAAGTACTATTTTGTTTTTATTATGATTATTATTAATAATTATAATATTTATTAACATTAAGTATAATATATTGATATTAATTATTAATATTACTTAATAATGCTCATTAATAATTATTAACAATCAAACTGACTTTTATATACCATTTGCTATGTGCCAGGCACTGTACTAAGTGCTTTATAATTATTATCTCATTGATCTTCAGATCAACCCTTGGTGGCAGGTGTCATTATTTATTTCTATTTTATAGTTGAGAAAACTGAGACAGAGATTAAATGATTTCCTATGGCCACATAACATCATCTAGAGTTGTTTGTCAGTAAAGAGCTCTACATTAAAAGATGAGATTTGGTTGTATTGTGAATAAAGCTGGCCTGAGGTCTCTATTAAGCTTTATTCTAGACTTTTTAAAAAACCATCAAAATTACTTAAAAAGGTCTGTTTTATTATTATTTTTTCTTTCATACATACTTGTTATGCAGAATACTTGTTTGTTATAGGTAGGTTTTTGAAAATTATCCTGCTCTAGAGGTATGTTAACATAAGAGTTTGCAAGATGACTAAATAGTTAAGGAGTTTATATATGTTTAACAGTAATGGTGATTAGTGTTCTGATTTTTATTATTTATTACATTTGTAATGTGGACTTCAGTTTCCATTAAAAACTACAATTTTGTTTTTTACTACAAATAATCCTGCTTTGTGAAAGTGCAGGCTTAACTTCAGCTGATAATAGGTTACTGTAAAATTATAGTAGAAAAAGAAAAATTTAGACACTCATGTTCTTAAATAGATCTTACATGACATTGGACTTCTGGTTACTGGACATGATACATAATCTAAGCTGCAAATGAGATTAAATCTGGATTAAATCCCAGCTTTTCCTACTTCAGCAAATGACTAGGAGGTGTTCCTATCCCCCATTGATTTCCAGCACTAGTCTATTTATGTTAGCCTTACCATTCCTAAAAGATGTTTTTAAAAAAATAATTGTATCATTTTTGTAAGAAGAAATCACCCCAGGAAAATAAAGTTTCATGCAGATTGCTTTACAAACATAAATATATAATTCATAAGAATGAAATATATGGTCAACCTGCCATCTGGGGAAGGGGATGGGGGGAAGGAGGGGAAAAATTGGAACAAAAGGTTTGGCAGTTGTCAATGCTGTAAAATTACCCATGCATATAATGTGTAAATAAAAAGCTGTAATTAAAAAAAAAGAATGGAATATAGATTAATTTTGTAGGATTCTGTAAAATGGTCCATTCTAGTGAATTAGGTGATATTTGCCCTAAATGGCTCTTTGCAGTACACGTATCCTTTAGTTATGATCAATACTTTTTCTGTCTATCTCTTATGTATCCAATGTCATTGTACTGATCTCGAGCATCTGGGGCCCTCTCCTGCTGTTCCACTACATCTCCCTTTCTTGTTTTCTAAATCTTCCTTTCTACCTCCTCACCCTGGAAAAAATTACAGAAATGTTCCATTCCTTAGCAATCACTCAGCTATCTTATGAAAAGTCAGGATAATGTGATACAACAACAGCAATAGCTAGTATTGTAGTGCTTTGAAATTTGTGATGGTTTTTATCAATATCTCATTTCATCATCACTGCAACTCTGGGAGGTAGAAGCTATTCTCAGGTTACAAATGAAAACACTGTAGCAGATACAGATTAATTGATTTGCTTAGTGTTAAACGACTTATTCAGTTGTTTTCTTCATGAACCCATTTGGAGTTTTCTTGGCAAAGATATTGGAGTGGTTTCCTGTTTCCTTCTCTAGTTCATTTTATAGATGAGGAAATTGAGGTAAATAGTTTGGTTTTGTTTTTGGAGATAAAAAACAGAAAGATGAGCTTTGAACTATTCTATAACAACACTTGCCTTTTCTCCTAATTGAGCCTGCTGGATTCTGACCTTTCCTTTACTAATCATGTGAAATGGAAACATAAAAAATAAATATTTGCATCAGCTCTTTGTCTACTTTCCCATGATAATTATGATTATGTGTACATATGTCTGTGTGTATACACATTCATACTGCATGCATAGTTGTGTAGAACAAAAAAAATAGGTTCCAGGATGAATTTTGATGGCTAACTGTTGGTATATGTAATCTCAATCAGATGGCTTTCATTATTTTTCCAAATGATCCCTTAAGACTCTGATTTGTATTCCCTGCATTCTTCGAAAATGGCCTCATTACACCCCCTAGCAAGCTGTAAAACTCAGGGATTGCACTATATTATATCAAGACCACCTCTAAAATTAACATTTTATGATTTTACATGGTTCTTCAAATTCTGTTCAATATATTTTTGATATTTCTCACAATCTACTGAGGTTTGAGTACTAGTTATGGAATGCCAAGAGTATACAGAAACACACCATGTAGATCAGACAGAAGATTGTACTTTATCTTTTTTTAGAATTTAACCTTGTAAAAACCTAGCAAGTTTAAATAAAATAAAATACTTTTGATTTATATACAGGAATGCTTTTCCTTATAAAATCCAAATGCTACTTTTTATATATTAAAAGAAGAGTAATTCTGCCGTACTCCATCTTGATTTTTTCTTTCTATTGGGCTTCTAGCAGTGTGTATTAAGTCTTTTAGATGATATAAAATAATTTTAATCTTTTGAATAGGTTTCTTTAATCATGAGGTATAAGTTACAAATTTGGGGAGGGGCTTCTGCAATATAATTGTGAGAAAATGGTATAAGTAGAAGAAATAATATTTTAACACTTTTCCATCAAAAAAAATTTAAAAGCATGGCTATCTTCCAGTAAACATTGCTGCTCACTAGGTAAAGTTAACTCATGCTAATAGGTGAAGTTAAGCAACAGCTTAATTTAACTTAGCACCCTGCCGAGCCGAGCCCTGTGAAAAATAAATTTTTTATTAAGATGGTTTCAGTACATTGGGAAAGTACAGCATTTTAAAGACTTGTACTACCATTAAAATATAGATAAAGACATTAATTTTTGAGAAATGAAAGAAAAATTCTGCTCATTAGGGCACAGGTCAATTTAGAAGAATTGTACATGTTTAACCTACATTGAATTGCTTGCTGTCTTGGGAGGGAGGAAGAGAAAATTTGCAACACAAAATCTTACAGAAGTGAATGTTGAAAACTATCTGTAGATGTTTATGGGAAAATAAAATACTATCGAGAATAATAATGAAAAAAAGATCCAGTCAATACATTTTTGGATGGAGGAGAATGATCTAGAGTACAAGCTTAATACAAATACCTAAACTAAAAGGTCTTTAGCAAATAAAATGAAGATCATTCAGCCAGGCAACAAACTATCAAGCATGTATTCAGTACTTAGGATGTGCTGAGGTTTGAGGATACACTGTTCTCAAAATGAGGGGTGGGGTTGGAGTGGGGGCCAGGGAGGATGTGGAGATAAAATAAAAACATCAAAGTTTATACAAAGTATATATCATATATATATATATATATATAAAGGCAATCTGAGAAGGTAGAGGCCATAGATGGATAATTCTATTTCTTATTAATGAAATTTTAGGAATGGTCTCTCAAGGTAAAAGCAAGGCAATCTCATGATCCCTCAAAGAAAACTATTATCCTTCAGCTTGTCATCATATTAACTTTGGCCATTTTCCAGTGTGTCAGGAAGCTGTCTGGGAAGTCTTCAAGACCTTTTGGGACCGTCTGCCCCGTCATGAGGAGTATCGACACTGGATGAATCTCTGTGAGGACGGAACTATAAGTATATTTGAAATGGGTACAAACTTTAGTCAGTCTGAAGAACACCAGAGCCTAATTGTAAAGGTAGGTCTGGAGGAAAAGAGGAAATTTCTGAACAAATTTGGAAGCATTTAAATACAGCCAGAATTCTTGTAATTTTGCTTTTTTTATTCATTGATTCTAAAAGCTCATTGTGCATTTAGCTAGGTAGCTAGGTGGCTCAGTGGATAGAACACTTGGCCTGGTGTCAGGAAGACCTGAGTAAAATCCAACCTCAAATACTTAATAGCTGTGTGATCTTGGGCAGTAACTTAACCCTGTTTGGAGAACCCTGTTCTCCACTAGAGAAGGAAATGACAAATTACTCAAATATCCTTGATGAAAAAACCTTATGGATAATATTGTTGTCCATGAGGTCATGAAGAATTGGACAGGACTAAATAATAGCAGCAGAATTTAACTAGCTTTATTGGGAAGGAAGGGATAAGCATTTATATAACAACTACTGTGTTCCAGGAACTTTGTCAAGCAATTTTCAAGAAAACTTACAGTGTTCTTATTTGATCTTCATAGCAACCATTATTATCCCTACTTCATAGATGAGGAAACTGAGGCAGAATTGAAGTGACTTGCCCAGAGTCACACAGCTAGGAAGTATCAAAGGCTGGATTTGAAATCAGATCTTCTTGACTCTAGCCTCAGTACTGAGCCACTCAGCTGTTCCTAAGTCATTCTTGCTTCATCAAAGGTTTTACCAAATGACTAAATTTGACTCTATAGTAACAGTTAAGACTTGTGAAATTTAAAAAGTCCATATAGACTTTTGTCTATATATAGAGACAGGCAGATCGGGATGTGAAGTCCTAAACAAGTTATTTAACTTCTTACCACTCTTAGCAACTTTAAAAGATTATTTTCAAGATTATTATCAGCACTAGTAAGTGCTGATCTGCATTGTCACAGGGAGTTTCTACACTGGGAATTCCTCATATCTACAAAATCACTGGCCTGTTTTGTTTGCTTGCTTGTGAATTTATTTATTTTTATTAAATTATAGGAACAGTTTATTTTATTTCAAATTAGGAGTTGATTAATGAATATATTAATTGTTCTTTGCTGCATGATGAGGTCAGAGTAGCAATTCCTAATTTGAGATAAACATATGACAAATTCACAATGGCCATTCTCTGTGCCAAAAAAGACTTTCATTTACAAGAGGTTACAGATAAAATGAGGAGTTAAAATAGGCACCAGGAGTGGGAGATATTAAATAGCATTGGGAGAACAATGCACCTGGCAGAGCAGGTCCCAAACCTGTCTAAAGATGTGCTACAATATCTCAAAGTTTGTCTAAAGATATCTAGAGATTGGAGAGATAGACAATAGAGGCTAATAAAAAGTTCCATCCTTACATCACTCTATACAGACAGGGTAGTTTAGGACTTGGTTATACCTGATAATAGCCAAATGGACTTTTTCCTAATAAGAGAAGACAAGAAGCTTAAAGTCTTCATCACTGCATATATCAGCTCCTATAACATAGAGGAAACTCACTAAATAGGGCTCAGTTTGGCACATGTACCATTTCTGGATTACCCCTATGAATAATAGGGCCTGATTTCAGTGTGTCCCTGAAAAAGAGAGGAACCCTCAACTCCTATGCAAAACTCAGGGTGACAATATAGGGACAAAATTGATAGCATAAATTGGTAGTGGATCCAATCAACAGGGCTTCATGTCATTCTATAAAAGCATTTATATTTCATGGAAATAGGAATAGAGGAGATAAACGGCAGTAGATACTCAGGCTTGGGAGTGAATTATCCAGAAATAAGGTAAGGTCAAGGAGAGATTAGGTTCAGATGTAGAGAAAAGGTCATTATTGAAATGGTCAAGATTAAATAGAAAGGGAAATAAGATCGGAATAGAGTTGATAAATTAGAAGAGTAGGAGGGAATGTTTAGTGTGAGTAGACCTCCCTCTAAAAATATTTTTTTCAGATTGCTACTTCTTCCTCAATATTCAGTTCTATAAATATGTGTCAAATATTTACTACATAAAAGCTACTGTGTTAGTAAGACTTCTGGGGTTTTCTCTCCCTAAATAGAGCTTCTTTTCTCAGGACCATATGCTCCTTTTACATATATGTCAATAGTCTTGTAAACACAGAAGGTTTTTCTAGCTTTGGCAGCAGTGTATCTTAGATTGTACTGAACATTTCACACTAAGAGATCATTGAAAACAGAAGTACAAATTTATGAAGAATGCATAAGGAAAACATTGATTTCACTGGAGAAATCTTAGCTCAAAAATAAATAAAATATACAAGTAACAAATCATTGGTAACATGGGAATTAGCTTAGTCAGATTATCACAACTATTTCTCATGAGACATTAATTTTCATATACCAAGTAATGGTATAATTTTCATATACCAAAAAGCACTATATAAATATGAACTTTTATTACCATCATCTCATTGTTAATCTTTTTATAATTAGGTTCAAATAGAAAGTCTGTGGACAAGCTGCAAACCTATTATTATTTTATATTTAACACTCTGCTTGACTCTTGAATAGGTGAATAGAATGTTTTTGTGGTTGATTAAGAGTGTTACTAGCACATAAATAAGTGCCCACACTCTTTCATCCTCTATGTTAAGTTAACAATCATGACAATGTCAAGTAGGGCCAGTCTATAACCTTATGTTATCACTATCTATCTATTTCTTTGCCTCACAGGGTCCCACTAACTGGATGCTAATCTAATCATTAGTACCAACAGGGCCCATTTAGCTGGAGTTTCAGGATTCCTGCTGGAGTTTAATAAGTACTATTTTGACATGTGATGTCTCTACTCTAAGTGGCTTTTTACTACTTTGTTATTTCTTTTTCATCTCCCTTAATTTCTTTCCCGCCCCTCCTCCCCCAATAGCATGGATAGTGAGTTAGACTTTGATGGAGTTTTATTTGATAGATTTTTAATTTCATTTTTCTCATTTTGGGGGAGAATGCAATTCAAATAGAAATGGTTCTGGCTCAAGTTGCTACGCTATAAGATCATTTTATGTTGAATGCTCTATGGACTATTGCACACATGGATAACAGATGATTTTTATTTTGTTGAAGAATTAAAGTTTTAGGATTAAAAACTCATCCTGCTATGGCATGCTGTAAGCATCCTTGGAACAATTCTACTGTCAGATAGGAATATCCTCGTCCAATGTGATTTTGATTTCCTTTACTAGATTACTATATTTTGAAAGCTTTTTGTTCTATGTAGATTGGAGATCATGAATATAAGATATGGTGATATCAATTAAAAGCATCCCTTTCAAGTATTTGAGAATTAATCTTATGTTTAGATATTTGTGGGTAATGGTTTCCTCTGTGATAACGGCCTGGTTAGAGAACAGTTTATTGGTTGAGTTCTTCAGGATATTTTGAGCTCTATATTTATAGTGTAGTGATATGTAATCTTTGAGAATAAGATTCTAGCCACCAAGTGGCTAGGCATAGAGAGGATGTCAAATTTTAACAACCTACAGTGATATGTTACACTGTTTTTATTGATAAGCTTTCTATTGATAAAACATTGATCTGTAAGTCTGAACTGCTAAAGCAAAATGTTTTTGTTATTATTTTTATGATGATGATGCCATAATTCAATACTAATTATATTTTTGGCATTCAGTTATAAGCATGAAGTATATCATGCAATTACATATCTCTAATAGTGAAAGTCTTAAGTAAATGAATGTTAATATAATTAGTTGCTTTCTTTATGTGACAACCGAGTAACTATCTTCCTCTGTATTTGATCATATTTTAATGGATCTGTAGCATCATGGGGGTTAGTATTTATTCCAGTGATACAGATCCCAAACTGTTTTTACCCTTTCATTTTTGAAACTCTTTAAAAATACTCTCAAGGGAATCCATTCAGTAAGCTAGGATTACTCTCTTTAGTTCTTATGGTCACGGCTCTCCATTGGGAATATTCTTCACTCTAAGTGACAGAATTCTGGGCTTGGGGTCAAGAAGACTTGAATTCAAAACTGGCCTCAGACTGAGCCATGTGATATAGTTGAAAATCCAGCAAAGGGAAATGAAAAGGAGTAATCAAATAGGCTAAAAACCAGGATAGAGCAGAATCCCAAAAACCTAGAGAGGAAAGCCTATCTCTGTGAAGAGGATGCTCATCAGTGTCAAAGGCAGAAGCAAGGTTAATTAATAAGGATGAAGAGTGAGAAAAGGCCATAAAATTTGATAGTTCAGAGATCACAGTTAACTTTCAAGAGAATAGTTTCACTTGAATGATGAGGTGTGGAAGCCCTAATGCAGAGAGTTAAGAAGTGAGAGGAGAGGAAATAATAGAGGCCCTAATTACAGACATCTTTCTCATGGAGTTTAGCCATTAAAA
This sequence comes from Antechinus flavipes, assembly GCF_016432865.1. Classification (NCBI taxonomy): domain Eukaryota; kingdom Metazoa; phylum Chordata; class Mammalia; order Dasyuromorphia; family Dasyuridae; genus Antechinus; species Antechinus flavipes. The sequence continues at coordinate 291,058,935 of NC_067400.1, read as the reverse complement.
GGAGAGAAATAGGAGGACGGCTAGCAAGGAATGGTTGGATCAAATCACTTTGTTTTTTAAAAATGGAGATGACATGAGTATTTGTAGACTCAGAGAAGCAAACAGTAGATTGAGAGTGATTGAAGATTAGTAAGAGAATGATAAAGAGGGAGGAGCCAATCGGTTAGAGAAAATGGGATGGTATAGCATCACTTGGGCATTTAAGGGGATTTGCCTTAACAAGAACAACTACATCTTTATTTGAAATGGGATCAGAGGAGAAGATAGAAGGGGAAGCATGGCACCTGAATTATATGAAATGAGAAGGTCAGAGGAGGAGGTAGTCAAGTGAAAAGTTTCCCTTTTTTTTTTTCCCAATGAAATATGAGGCAAGGTTCTCAGCTAAGGTGAGGGAAGAGAGCCATAGAAGGTTTGGGGGGAGGGATGAAAAGGTTTTGAAAAACTGATGGTGAGTGCAATAATGAGTACATTAAGAAGGTCTGAAAGAATTATCTCGCCACAATGAGAGTCTGGTTGAGGTTATATAATATAATTTTGTAATGGTTCCAGTCAGCACCTTTCTCAGCATGGTTTCATGATTTTCTCTCATTTCATTCAGCAAAATATGAATTGAAGTGAATATAGCAAATGGCTAGAATGATATAAGGATGACACTCAGGAAGGCATGATGAGAGGGAGTATAGTGAGGAGCTCAGGTTCACCAAGAAGTTAAGGCAGAGAAGGGAGGAAGACTGTAACACAGATGATGAATCAAGGGAAAAAAAAAAGCTAAGGAATGGAGGAATTAGAGATCAGTAACAGTGAGGATGAAAAACAGAATTATAGAGTTCATAAAGAAGAGGGGAGAATAGAATAATAAAAAGATTATAATCAGATAATGGAATTTCAGACTTAATGAAAATGAAACACTGTTAGATGAATGCAAAATCAAGAGGAAATGTGGATATTAAACTGAGTTGTTTAGGTGTCTGCCAGAGTGTGTATGTGGAAGTCTCCTAGTGTGAGGGCAACAAATTGGGAAGAACAAAAAATTGTTGAATCAGGCATTGCACTCATTGAACAAGGAAGGAGAACATCTTGGGTATTTAATCACTTTAGTATTCTTACTAAAATATTATGAAGAATAGTGTCTAATTATTATGACTAATATTTTAGTGAGATCAAAATGTTTTTCTTTTAATAATCAATAAGAATATTTATTTCATTTTTATCCCATTCTTTGAAGATGTCTTTTTAAAAAAGATGTCTGTTTTTGTTTCTGTCTTATAATGGTATGTGATATAGTACAGTAGTATTATGTAAAGAACCTAAGCTTTAAGGAGATAAAGCATTTTATTTAGAAACAGGAAGACCTGAGATTAAGTTCTATTTCATATATTTACTAGTTGTATGATTCGGGGCAAATTATTGGACATCTCTTATTCATGTATAAGATGGGGGTAATAATGGCACCTACTTTATAGGATTATTGTGAGGATAAAAATAACATATGTAAAGCATTTTCTCAACTTTAAACTATTATGTAATTGCTATAATAATAATAGTAATAATAATACTTTTTGATTCCTAACTCTTACATTACATGTATTATATATATAATTTGTACATAAATATATAAGCTTTGGGAGTACACACTCAAACTTTTTTTTTAACTGATATTGCTGCACAATTATTGGAGATCATTACTTTATGTCAATAAAATGACAGATCTAAACTATGCTTATCTCCACTTAATTTTGTGTTTAATAAAAGGAGGGCAGACTGGCAATGATAAAATGAGTAGATTTAAGTTTTAAATGCTGAGGATCATTTTGCAGGCCATTTTGCAAATTAGTTTTGGTTATTTTTACAACAAAACAAAGAACATTTACATAATTTAAAGTGTATATACAAGTTTGGAAGATTAGGGTATCAAAAGTTTTCGTTTTATACATTAACTGTTCCACAAGCACCAAGTGCAGAAATGAAGATATTTTGGGTTTCATCAACATCTTTTACACTGTCAGCCTCATTAATTTTCAGTAAATATTTATTAATTAACTATTGTTGTTCCTTGGTGTGAAACACTGGAAAGTTCATATAATTAGAAGATTAGGTTCCAGAATATGTAAGCTATAATTTATATTTCTGTCTATCCTATACAGAATATTGATATAATAATAATACATTTAATTTTCTCTGGTCTCTTCTAGCTCAAATATTTTGAATTTAATTCTATGAAGTTTAGGTCTACAACTATTTGTTCTCTATCTTCACTTGTATATTTCATTGGCATTTCAAGTTCAACATATTCAAAGTAGAACTTGACCTTCCCCTGAAAACAGCTTTTCCAAACATCAGGTTCCTGATAAGAGTTCCTTAACTTTTCCCCCCTTTCTCTCCCTCCAATAAGGACTTAGTTGACATTGCCACTTCTACCATGTTAAGTAGTTCCTTTTCTTATATCCCTTTTCTCCATTTACACAGTTACTATTTAACTCACTCCTGTATTATTGTAATCACCTTCTAGTGGTCTGAATCTTGTTTGTCTTCTCTACAATCCAGATATTACATGCAGTGTCAAAATAATTTTCCTAAATCAATGTAGATCAAAAGCCATTGGTGGTTCCCTATTGTTTTTAGGATAAAGTAATCCCTCAATTTGCCATTTTAGAGCTTCCATGACCTGGATCCAATCTATCTTTCTAAGTTTACTTCATATCATTGCCCATCATGTATACTATATTCTGGTCAAAGTGAATTACTAATTGTTTCCTGAACCAGGAATGTACTTCATCCTTATCACTTCCTCCTAGAATCCCTATGAAATCTTCTTAGTTTTCAATGCTTTGTCTCTCTTCAAATGATCTTTTATTTATTTTTAGTTGTTCATTCATTTTAGTCTTGTCTGAATCTTTGTGACTCCATTTGAGGTTTTCTTGGCAAAGATACTGGAATGGTTTATTTACTTGGATGCATTGATTTATTTAGCTCTTTAGTATTTAGCTATTTCATAAAATGAAGGCATCTCAAGGTAGACATTTTATATTTCAGGAATAGATACGTTTATAGTGTAATCAATATTGTTAATTTCTGAGAGATATTTTTCTCTAAATATATTTATCCCTCATTATGGCTTCCAGAGTACTCATTTAAACATTCTACCTTATATACATCTACAAACATCGAGGTTCTTAACTTTTTTTGTATCATGAGCTTTTTTGTCAATATGGTGAAATCTAGAAATCATTTCCCAAAATAATATTCTTAAATGCATAAAATAAAATATATCATATTACAAAAGAAATCAATTATATTGCCTTATTATCAAAGCAATTTTTAAAAGTTCATGAACCCCTTGAAATCTATCTGTGGAACCTATGGGGTTCTCTAGACCCTAGGTTAAGGATCTATGCCTGTATGACAAAGATGACAAAATTTTAAGTCAGTCCTTATGCTATCAAGGCTGACCCTTATAAAGTATGCCTTTGTTTATAAGAAACAAGTTTACAAATCCATTTATAATGAACTGAAAGTGTTTAGTATATTACATTTGGTACATCTAACTGGGATAGGCTAAGAATACTCCAAGTGTCTCCTCCAGAAATTTGAAGTTAAAGTCTTTCTTCCATTAAATAATAGATTCCACCAGATTGTATCTCAATTGAATAAGAAGTAGATTACTTAGATTGCTTTCATTTCATTTTCTTGAACTTTTATTATATAGCTTTGACTCATATAGTAGGCACTTGATAGGTATTTGTTGAATTTACTTTAAACGTTTGGGATATAAGCAAAATAAGATATCATAACCTATAATCAAATATTATAAGAATGTAGTCTATGAAAACCTAATCAAACCAATTTGTCTAAATATCATCAACAACAATAATCCCTTTACATAAGGCTTTATGATTTACAAATCTCTTTGGTTATAACAACATTGTAAACTGTATAATAATAGTAATATTTATAGTACTGTAAGATTTATTAAGTATTTCCCTCATAACATTCTAAAATAGTTTGGGCATTTGTCTTCATTATTCTCACTTTACAATAGAAGAAACCGAGGCTAATCTAATTTAAGGGAAGAGAGGAGAGGAGAGGGGATGTTTCTGAAACAATCTTCTGAGAGAATTTTAAAAATAAAGAAAAACAGGCTGGATACAAATACAAAGTCATACAGCTAGCACATGTCCAAGCTGAGAGTCAGACCAAATATTCTCTTCACTATTTGATGCCATCTCTAAAACCAATAGTCAAACTAGTTTAAATGATTAAAATTAAGCAAATTTTTTAAAAAGTGAGTGCTTACAGTATCCTAAAAACTATTAAACATAAAGTGTGTAGGATGAATGCAGTAAAATAGACATATTTAAAGGCTATCGTGGACAAAATAACTATATGGTATCTAATGGAGGTTGTCTAGCTCTATAAGTTGTGATTCTACAAAGGTGAATCATCGAGAACAAGTTGTGCTACAGAAAGTTGACATCCCAATGCTAAGTGCATAAGAAAAAAAAAAAGGGAAATGGAGGTTGAAGATATTAATTCATTCTGTTGAATTAGGAGGTAGTTAGATAACTCAGTAAATAGAGTGCTGGATCTAGTCTTGAGCCAGAAAGACATGATATTAAATCTGGCTTCAGATAATAGCTGTGTGATTTTGGGCAAATCATTTAACCTGTTTGTTTTAATCCACTGGAGAAGGAAATTACAAAGTACTCCAGTATTTTTACCAAGAAAACTATGGACCCCATTGGTGTGCTGTATATAGTCCATGAAGTCATAAAGAAACTAATTGACTGATTTATTGAAAATTGCTTTCAAGGCACTATACTACGTAGTGAATGGGACAGGTTTGCAACCTAGTACAAGAGGGTTCACAAAGCAATGTGCACACAGAAATACTTTTTGGGAGATTTTATTTTTCCCTCAGAAGCAGATATAAAGTGAACAGAATTGGTTAGTCATTTAATTCCCCTCTTGACAAATGGCACATGTCTGGAGATCATCTTGTAAGGTGAGGATTTGGGTTTGGGTTAATGAAACAGTTTTATTAGTAGGAATGGGATATGCTAATGGCCTCAGTACAATGTCTAGCCATCTGTTCAATCAGTCAAGTCTGAATGGATAATGACATACATGTTGCATCATTAAGAAGAACTTGTCTCAGGCAATAGAATTGATTATTAATTAATACCCCTTAAGTATTTTCACAACTTATTTTTTCCCCCCATGTTTTCCCTAGAAACTGGCTTACACAAAGGAAACAGCAAATAGGTAAGTGTCTGCTTTTCTTTGAGTTCATTTTAGGTAGGAAAAAAGTGTAATGTCTCAGTATGAATTCTCAAGGTTAATTGTTGCCTTTTCACTTTCTTGCCAGGTCCTGCAGTGACTGGTCATGTAGGTAAGTGTCTTGATTTTTCCTTCATTTGCAGCCACCTCCCTTTTCAATTTTTAGCAGGCACTGATTTTGTTTACTGTCTGTCTTTAACAAGCCACAGACTTGGTTATTACCCTGGAGAAAATAAGTAAATGATTAGTTTTTGTGGCATAAAGTAGTACTTTTAGGTCCAAAAGCAGGGTGGTAAAACCAGGACTAAATTTTGAAGGTGTAGTCAACATCTCAGCAATAAATATTTATTAAGCAACTACTCTGTTCCATGACACTGTGCTTTCAGTTGTGGGTATAGAAATAAAAATTTAAAAGTCCCTATCTACTGGGAACTTGTACATGATTAAGTATATCCTGTATATAGATTTTTTTTCATTTTATTTTTCAATTAATAAGTATTTGTTTTTTTTTCTTTGATACCTACCCATTTAAAGAAAAACTAAACCTATATAACAAATTTATGCATAGTCAAGCAAAGCAAATTTCTACATTGTCCATGTCCAAAAATTTGTGCCTTATTCTATTTTAAGTCTATTGCTTTTCTGTTAGAAGATTATTAATATTATTTCATGATCTGTCCTCTGGAATCTTGGCTGATCATTGTATTGATCAGAGTTCTTAAGTCTCTCAAATATTGTTATTCTATAAATTGTTCTCCTGCTTTTGCTTACTTTACTTGCCATCAGCTCCTACAAATCTTTCCAGGTTTCTCTGAAACTGGTCATTCTGTTAATTTTTTATAGCAAACGCTATTGTATTACATTCATATACTGTCATTTGTTCAGCAACTACCCAATTAAAGGATATCTTTTCAGTTTCCAATTCTTTGCCCCTAGAAAAAAAGTTATGAATATTTTCGTGCCTATGTGTCCTTTTCTTCCTTGTCTGATCTCTTTGGGATATAGGCCCAGTAGTGGTTACACTCCCAATTTGCTTTTCAGAATGGCTAGACTAGCTTTGCCAACAGTGCATTAATGTACTTTTTTTTTTTTACAATCTTTTAAAAATTTGTATTTTCCTTATTTAGTTATCCTTGTTGATCTGGTGGGAATGAGACAGAATTTTAGTGTTGCTTTAATTTTTATTTATCTAATTATCAGTGATTTGGGGCATTTTTGGCTCCAATGTGGCTGTTAGTAGGTTGGATATCTTCCTTTAAGAACTTTCTGTTTATCACCTGGGAAACATAGAACACTAAATAGAAAACATATACTAATGATGGTTGGGTGGGTATAATCAGGATAGATTTCCTATAAGAACTTCAACTGAAAATTAAAGAAAGCTAGGGAGTCTCTGAAGTTAAATTGATGGAGTGCTTTCTAGCCTCCAACTGCTATTGAATAAAAAGTCATCAAAATACAAAGAGCTATAAGTCTATGTACTCTAGGCTTACTATGTGTCAAGCACTGTTCTAAAGGCTGAGTATAAAAATACTAAACCAAGATCAATGCTAGTTCTCAAAAACATTGTATTACAAAAAGGGGAGACAAAAGATATCACATAGTGGTTATTGGGGAAAGTTGTAAAATTATAGACATAGTGAGTGGGGATACTGGGGAGTAGATTGATATTCCCTTTCTAGAACCAATATTGGAATTAAACTGAAGTTGGAATTTGTCAAGACTTGGACTGGTCATCTATAGGGTCAAGATTTTAAAAGGAGGAAAGTGAGTGCAGTGTTTGGATCAGAGAAGGATTAAGACAGAGACAGACACCCACACACAGAGGAGAGAGAGAGAGAGAGAGAGAGAGAGAGAGAGAGAGAGAGAGTCAGTCACGTCTAATAAATTTTTTTGAGTGATTCCAGCTTGATTCCAGCTTGTTTGTTGGCAGATTGCAGGTCCAAGCTTCTAAATCTCCATATGGTCAGCTTTCCCCATAAGCCTAGTTGGAGCAGCTAAGCAGACAGTTGCCCCACCTAGTTTGATGCTATCATAAGAGAGTGTGGTTACAGCATTCTTGACAAACAGCCTGAATTCAAGACTCATTGGTCTTTATAATCAAGACAAGGATAGTGTACATTCATCTCCTGCTGAGAGAAATGTTTCTTGTACACTATATCACCAACAAATCACTAATGACAGGAGGTGTGGGGGATCTGGGGTGTGAGTCTAATTCATAATGGCTGGGAAGGGAACAGAGAAAAAGAAACATGGCATTAAACTCCAGGGCTTTCAGATTGGCCAGGGTAAATCTGGTGCTCTCTGAAACTGGTCATTAGACCATCTCCTGGCCTCGCCCACCCTCCTGACTCAGAGCACTTACGTCCATTCCTGCGTCAGCTGGAAATCCCTCTTATACTCATATTCTCTTCCCATCTCCACCCCAAACACTGCCTTTATTTGCTTATTTTCACAAAGCAAAGACTGAAAATGCTTTATTCTCTGATTTGATTTGTGAAGAGAAATTCTTATAACTATCAGCATATTTTAATACATTATAAAATATCAGCGTCCCAGAGGTCAGACAAGTGATGTATTTATAACAGTATGATTCTATGTATAGATATGTATAAATATATCTAAAATCTTTCTTCTCATGCATTCACAGTAAGGGTAGAAGATAATGGTTGGACCCATGATTTCATTGATATAGGGAACTACTGAATAAGGAAAATCACATTACCATTGCAAGTTGTTACCTTTTTTGTAATTCTGAGTCTTAGAGAACTTCCTAAAGTCCTGAAAAATTATGACTTGCCCAGCAACACATAGACAGTATATGTCAGAGGAGCTTAGCCCCAAGGCCAGCTTCACTCTGCCATATTGCTTCTCAAGTATTCTCATACATACATATGCAAGCATACTTGTGCACACACACATAAGATATTATTGTTATCTGTTCAATTGTTCAATTATGTCCAACTCTGTGACCTCATTTGGGATTTTCTTGGCAGAGACACTGGATGGTTTGCCATTTCCTTCTTTAGCTCATTATATAGATGAGGAGATTGAGATAGACAAGATTAAATGACTTCCCCAGAGTCACAAAGCACACAGTAATTGGCTGGATTTGAACTTCAGGCTCAGTACTCTGTAGCACTGTGCCATCTGGCTGCTTCTATACATACATACACAGACACACATATTGTTTGTTTATGTCTGTATATATAAACATGCATATTTGTGTGTATATGTTATATATTTAAAACACTAAGAATTTAAATTAGTTCTTTTTAAAAAAAAATTTGCTGAGTCAATTGGGGTTAAGTGACTTGCCCATGGTCACACAGCTAGGACGTGTTAAGTGTCTAAGACCAGATTTGAACTCAGGTCTTCCTGACTTCAGGGCAGATGCTCTATCCACTGTACTCCTGAGCTGTCCCTAAATTAGTAATTCTTATACAGATGTAATTACACGTTAAATAATCATGAAGGAACTAAAGGAGAGAGATAAGCAATTCTTTTTCTCTCCTTCCTAAACTAATTTTTAAGGAAGTGAGTGTTAGAAACTGAACTTGGAATCTCATGAGAGAAGATCAGCCAGGAGGCAGAACCAAAGTACTCTGTTCGACATGTTCAATGAATAAAAAACAAGTTAACAGAACAGATAACTTTAAAAGCTCCTTTCTTCATTAGGAGGGATAATAGGGTTTGTCTCTTTTCCCTGTATGTTTGCATGGGCCTAGGCAAAGCTCAGTAACTGAAACAGAAGCTTTTTCCTTCTAAAACAAACTTAAGATCCTAATTTCTCCTTGACCAAGAAAGATCTTTACCTCTCAGGTTGTCAGAAATATGTGGTTTCAATGTCCATAGTGAAAGGATGGAAGGGAGGAATGAAGGAGTGAGGCAAGCAGCCGTAGGAGGAATAAAGAAGAATATTACTAGAAAAGTATTTAATTGTAAAATTGAAAAGTTTTTTTTTTAATTTTTAAAACTTTTAATCTTCAAAACATGCACAGATAATTTTTCAACATTGACCCTTGTATAGCCTTGTGTTTCAGATTTTCCCCTCCTTACCATCCCCTTTCCTAGATGGCAAGCAATTCAATATATGTTATACATGTTAAAATACATGTTAAATCCAATATGTGTAAACATATTTATACAATTCTCTTGCTGCACAAGAAAAATCAGATCAAAAAAGAAAGAAAATGAGTAAGAAAATGCAAGCGAACAACAAAAAAACCAAAAATGTTATGTTGTAATCCACATTCAATTTCCACAGTCCTCTCTCTGGCTGTAGATGGCTCTCTTTATCACAAGATCATTGTTAACTGGCATCAATCATCTCAATGTTGAAGAGAGCCATGTCCATCAGAATTGATCATTGTATAGTCTTACTGTTGCTTTGTATAATGATCTCCTGGTTCTGTTCATTCCACTTAGCATCAGTTCATGTAAGTCTCTCCAGGCCTCTCTGAAATCATCTTTCTGATCGTTTCTTATAGAACAATAATATTCCATAACATTCATATACCATAACCTATTCAGCCGTTCTCCAACTAATGGGCATCCACTTAGTTTCCACTTTCTTCCCAATGCAAAAAGAGCTACCACAAATATTTTATCCCAAATATTCCTCAAAACCATCCCAGAGAGGAAAAAAATCAGCCCAAGTGATCAATACATTGAAAATGTCTGGGACTATGTTTAATGTGTAACATTTGTGGACTTCCCACCTCCGTGAAGACTGGGTTTGCTGTTCCTTTTTTGTCCCTTCATTTGAGTCCTGCTTAATCTTTATAATTTTTATATATATTTTTGATTATCTAATGTATAGCTGTTTTTACAATTTACATTGTTGTAATTACTTTGTATTTTGTTATCTTAGCTTTGTTTATTCCTCTCTACATCAATTCATATAGATTTTTTCAGGCTTCTCTGTATTCATTAGATATCTCCTCAATGTTAATATTACAGCACAGTAATATTTCATTAGTTCATGTACCACAATTTGTTTGGTCATTCCCCTAAAAGATAGACATCTACTTTTCTATTTTGTTCATATATGTTTCTAAGGATATGATTTTTCCCTGAAAACTGCTGTACTTGCATCCCAGAAATTTTAGTACATTGTTTTTATTATTATTAATTTTTAAATATATTTTCTTTGGTTCTTTTTTTTTTTTTTTTGCCTTACTCATTATTTAGGATTTCATTGTTAAGCCTCCAGCTGATTCTATATCTTTTTAGTGGTCCCTGAACATATTGCCTTTTTAAAAAATTGTGTTATACTCTATAGTGGATACATTAATTATTTCTTTGTTTTTCATTTGTTTCCAATTTCTCTGTATCAAGTACATAGGTAATTTTAAAAAAATGTGCTGTTTGGTACTGGGAAATATGTATGTTCTTTACTGTCCCAATTAGCAAAGGCTGTAAGTCTGTTTTGGAGAAGTTTGAAAAGAATCTGAGAAAATGTCTAGTTCTCCATCTTGTTGCCCATGTGACTATGATTCATTCTTTTAAAAAAAACTTTTAATAGTATATAATGTTTCTAATTGCATGTAAAAATTGTATTCAGCTTTCATTTTTAAAGAATTTTACTTCCAAATTTTTTCTCCCCTCTTTCCTTACCTCCCTCATTCTCACACTAGCAAGTAATCTGATATAGGATATATGGGTATATTCATTTTTAACATATTTCCATGCGAGTCATGTTAGAAAGAAAAATCAGAACCAAAGGGAAAAACCATGAGAAAGAAAAAAAAGGTAAAAACAATATGCTTTAATCCACATTCAGTCTCCATAGTTTTCTTTCTGGATGATGGCATTTTTCATCCAAAGTTTATTGGAATTGCCTTGAAACACCAAGAAAATCATAGTTGATATGATTCTTTCTTTATAGAGTTTTCCCTACAATTGTTGAATGAGTTAACTACAGGTGAATAAGATCAGTGAGACAAATAGCTAGAAAGTGACTCATTTTAGAGCCAGGGATTTGCATTTGTTATTTGAATTCGTGGAGAAATGGGTTAAAACAGAATGATCATATTATGTTAATTTCTTTTGCCTTTAGAGAGTCTCCTGTTGAAAATGTTACAAAGTCATTCTGAGGAAGGCAGATAAAGCACCATAGAAATGTGAGCTATTATTAACTGGATGAGAGGATACATTCTGAATATTTATATACAGAAAACCCATCATCAATTAAATTTTAGAATTTTATGCTAGTGTCTCATCTAGGAGTGAGAGAGAGAGAGAGAGATAAAATTAGGAGTGTAAGAAAAATATATAGCCAACATTCCAGTATTATTGATAGAATTTTCCAGAAGCTGGGATTTGGATTTATCATGTGAATTTTCTAAGGAATGAGTACAAAGAAAAAGTCCATAAATTAGTCAAAGTGAATTATTTTTGTGTATTCATGCTGATGACTTCTGTCCTCTGCTAGATTCATCAGTAGGAACCAAATGGCTCATCTATCAAATTCTAACTACCAGGAGACAGCTGTTTTGCACATGGAATGGCCTCTATTTGGGGGTTGGGTCATAGGATTGTAATTTTAGAGCTAAAAGAGATCTAAGAAGTCAATAAATTTAATCCCCTGGAAACTAAAGTTCAAAGAGATTAAGCAATTTGCCCATGGTCACATAGTTATAATGAATAGGTGAGGCAGAATTTGGACCCAGTTCTTTGTTACTCCAAGTTTTATACTCTATCTACTATAGATAGTACAGTATCAAGAACCTTGACTTGGCTTTGAACTTTCCAGTTCCCCCTTTACAGACTAGAATTGGAGGCTTCCTTCACATATTATACTTCTATATGCCATTGCCATCTGAAAAACTCCACTATCCAAGGGCCCAGATAATAGAGGGTTACCAAGGATGTTAACACTGTTGCCCTGGCCTTGTCCCTAGGCTAGTTTCTAACTGGGATTTTGGTAGAAAGAGACAATAAAGTGAAAAAACCTTGTGTTTCTCAAGAGTAGAATATTCCCTCCATGGGACTCTGTCATTGACCTTAATGGAATAAATCCAGCATCAGCCCTTCTCAAGAACTCTCATAGAGAGGGCTAGAAGAATGATGCTGTGTTCAAGCTGTAACCTGTCCAGTAAGAGGCAGTCTTTATCAGTTCAATCCCCTACTGCCATTACCATTGGCTATCTTGTTGCCTGCTCTTGTACTGCTTTCCTAAAATTCCTGATTCAGATTTGACATATGGAAATAAAAAATCTCTCTCCTTTTGTATCTCTCCCTGATTTCTTTTTAAAATCTCTTATCCTATTTAGCTCTACTCTTCTTTAGCCCCTAAACTGCTATACCCTTTCCTTTTATTGGGTCTTCTGTGACTGAATTATTAGAAATGAGAGTGTGTCCTAGTAGATTGCCTGATGGTTTCAGAGACTGGAAGATCAGGGCTCAAACCCTGCCTCTGATACCTACTAATTTTGTGACCATGGACACTTCATTTCATTTAACCTCAGTTTTCTCACCTGCAAAATGGAGATAATGATAATTATTCATTACCTTAATTTTTTGTTGTGACACTCAACTGAAACAACATATGAAGCCCTTTGCAAACCTTAGGATTATATAAACAACAGTTATTAATGCTATTAATAATTACCCTAGATCTTTTTCTCTCATACTCTTTTTCTATCTAATGGTGCTCAAGAACTCTTGATTTTTTTCTACAGAAGATATACTGGCTATCCTCTCTATGATTCTGATAGATCTTTCTCTCACTAAACCTGATATACCAGGCCAGAAGGAAGAAATGGTGTGCTCTCACTCTTCCTTGACACATTGACTCTCTCTTTGTCACTATTATCTAACAACTTATCTTCCTCTGAAATTCACTTTATTCTTATTAATCTCCCTTTCCAGATCCTTGTTGATAACATCTGAAATACTCTAGTTTCCTCTCTCTTCTTTCTCAAGGAATTCAGTATTTGGCTTGCAATGTTTATCTCTGTCCCAAAATCTATTCATTTCCTTGAGGATTTCAATATTTGCTTATTTTCCTGTTAAATACCTCTGTCTTCTCAGTTCATCAACTTTATCAATTACTATGACTTCCTTATCTACTCTATCCTAGCCACCATGGGGATGGATCACACTTTTTACCTCATAATTCTGAATTCTGTCACCTCCATGATCTTTAACCTTGATATTCTGATCTCTGATCACCACTCCCATCTCCATTTTTTTCTGCCTCTCCTTTTAAAGCTATTTCTTGCTCATATATTAATCTCTAGTCCATTCTTCCTCATTTTCTCAGTCGTTATTCTTGCTCTGACACGTCATTCCTGTCTTTTTAGATTTGACCTTATTTAGTTCAGATATGCACTATATTCTGCTTCTAGAAATCTTGAACTTGAATTCTTATCCTTTATCAACTGTTCAATTTATACCAACTCTCAAAGCTGGGAAACCGGTCATCCATCTTTTCTATTCCTACTCGTGCTATTGAATGCTGCTGTAGGATGTCACCTATTAACAATTTCATGTTTTCTAACCTCAACTGTGTCTGTACTGCTGCATGAGAATCACAATAATTATTCACCAGCCAAGTACAGATATTCATATATTGGGTACTTTCCTAGAGCTCACATATAGAATGATGACTGGATTTACAGAGAGAACCAGGGCTTGAATTCTGCCATTGCCATTTACTACCATGTTCTTAGATAAATGATGTAACTTAATAGATTTCAATTTCTTCTTTTATTAAATTAGGAGGTTGATTAGGTGATCCTTTGCTATTATAAATCTATGATCCTGTATGTCTTTCTAAGATGACATGTAACCATCAATAATATCTCTTTGCATTAAGTATTTAGCCATTTCTGATTCTGCTTAATTGCACAATCTTTTAATTCACATTTTTCTATCTTGACCACAAGAATATTGTTTCTATAGAAAAAGTGTTTTAAGTTCCTAAGTTAAATGATTGATAAATAAAAATTTTGGAATTTTCCATGTTATCTATCTAGTAAAAAATTTCTGCAATAGATTTCACAAGCAAATAGAGGATATTAATATGATTCTGAGTACCCGTGTAAGGGATGGAATTCTATGTTGTTCAATATAAAGTATAGAGAAGAAAGAGAGAAAGACGTTAGGAAAAACTTGTTCTGAAACATGTTCTTGATTTCCAACTTGGCTTCTCTAGAGACTGAAAAATACCCCTTGAGTGAGATCAGATATTCTGGAAGTCTGTCTTTGTCGCTCTGTCTCTGTTTTTGTCTCTTTCTGTGTATGTGTCTCAGTTAATACCTCATTTTGCTTCTAATAAGAGGTCATTCACTCAAATCTGTAGAATTTCCCTAATTTGTTTTGATTATTTTGCTTGAATACATGGGTTTACTTACTGTTCACTATTTGTTTTGGTCTTTTGGGTAACTTACGTTTGATGGGAAAGAGTTAAACTGCTGAGTGTAATCTAATATCTAGTAATCAGGAAAAATAGATCTAAATGTAGTCTGAAGATAAATGAGGAGCAAGTGCTCAGCCATCATTATTCTCCTGTTCTCTTTAAGGCAGAAATCACAGATATTCTTAGAGAAGGATGAGACAGATTTTATCTAGGCATATCTACTTATGAATTCAATGAACCATATATCTATATGTTGAGACAAACTAAGTGGGCACAAATATGTTACATGGGCATATACATTTTACATATAAATGATTTTATATTATTACCGGGAATATATTACTTACATTATAATGGTTTATAGCAAATATTCATAGGGTTGTCATGTGTAAGAGGAACCTTTAACTGTTGTTTACTAACAATGCTGTCCCAAAGTGGAATAAGTTGCCTTCAAAGACATCAAGTTCCTGCCATTGAAAGTCTTCAAGTAAAGGCTGAATGGCTATTTGTCAGATTCTCACCTCAAAGAGTTTTATTATGAGGAAATAATTCTACAGATCTCAATGTTCTAAAAGTTTGAGTTGTTGTTTTAATGGTGATTCTCATTTTTCTTCTGTAGAGTACAGAGATATAAGCTCTGTATTTTTATTAATTTTTTATATTTAACATTTTAGACTTTTACTTTTCAAAGCCTTTTCATATTATTATTTTTACTTATGACAATATGAAGAGCTAAATAGGCCAGATGTTATTCTTTTAGACACACAGATACCAAAGCTTTGAGAGTAAGTGATTTGTCCAAGTTTGTATATGTGAGAGGCAAATATGAGACTAGAAATCATATCTTCTTTTTAGTCTTGCTATCTGTCCATCAAATTATTTTAATTTATTTTAGAAGAAGAGAAAAAATATAAACCATGCAAATTTAAGTTGAAAAGGTAGATTGGATGACTGGATGCTCTTGATATTTGTGAAGAATAAAAGTCTTATTCCTCTAGGGCACTGAATTTATATGCTTTGCCTTATATTCTTTGAAGTGATTGATTCTGTGTGGCATAGATTTAGTATGTCTTCTCCTTATCCCAGTTACATTCCACTCAAACCAAATGGATAATTTTCTTGGTTTCATATTAGGAAAAAAAGGAATACAAGAAGGAGCAGAGAAATAAAGAATAAAATTGCAGTCTAAACTGAATGAGTTATGAATACAAGGCTCCAGGGGATTCTTTGCTGATTGCTTGAAATGGATAGACCTAGATAGACTATATAAAATCTGGTTTGGCTAAGTATTAATGTTAGAAAGTTTGGTTCCAAAGTCAATACATTTCTAACTATTCTTTTATGAGTGATTATGAGTATTAAATGATCCCTGTAGGAGATATATAACTTCAAAAGACAGAATCTGTTTGGGGTAGTGAAAAATAGAGTGTTCTTTTTGGCCTTGTTTCTTTGGGGAAAGAGGTTTTGGGGAGAGGGAAATTGTATTATCTGATACAGATTGATGAAAGAACAATATACATATTTGATGGAGGGAGC